>NC_085988.1:7298290-7607457 GCF_030014385.1 Trichomycterus rosablanca | reverse complement strand
TATTATGATTATTATTGTTGTTATTATTTGGGGTTATTGTGCTGATTTTTGAGCTGGTGTGTGTTTTTATTATTTTTATTTATAACAGACGAGTTGAGAAGTGAGAAATTGTAACAGTTAGATGTAAAACTCTCTCATGTGTGGGATTTGATACACAACCGTGCTGGTGCATGTAAAATTCTGATACCTGATAAGTTATTATTAATTTGGCATGTTGGCATAACACCAGCACGACAGATCCGGCGTTACAGGAAGAGGAAGTCGTCCACGGACTGTTTTCACTTCTCCTCAGTCTCTGGGTTTGTATATGTACAGTGTTCTAACAGAGAACTGATTCATGTTAAACAGTTTATTTTTATTTCAGAGCATAGCTGGAGATTTGGGTAGAGATAGTGGGGCCGTGTCCTCAAATGTTCTACCAGCATGAGGGTTTTAGTTTCATGTGCTTTCTCAGCAGTGTAAAAGCAGTGTAAGATAATCGCCGTACAGCCTGGAGCTTTTATCAGAGCTACATGAAGTTCTGGTAGGAAAGATGCAGCAATGAAGAGTGAAAGTGCACCTTCTGACACCACAATTATCTCTTAATGTAGAAAATATTCTGTCATTGTGATGTTCTGGTGCATAACACTGCAATAATCTGCATTTTTATACTGGGCTTATAAGATGTGATAGAATAATATAATACTTTAATATTAACTATAATATTAATGTGATTCTGTGATATAATACTACAGAAAGCTTTCAGACCCATCCAACAGTTCATCATCCAAAATTACAAAGTGAAATCATGTTTTTAAAGTTTTTCAATGTATAATTACCAATCCAAAACATATTTTATATATTAAATATCATAGATCTTTGAGATGTGTCTAGAATTCCAGCGTAGTCCGGCAAGTGCAGTTTTCATTAATTGTACATAGTCTGGAAATCCACACTGTACAAAAACCATGAAGCCATGAGGTTCAAGGATCTCCATAATTAAATGGTCCAGGATCTAAAACAACATCTGGATGACAGAAATGCCTTTTTTCTGTCTCATTAAGTGTTACTCACTGCACCTGGGAAGAACGCTTGATAAGGGTGTTAAGGACTCAGCTCAGGGCTGAGAGTCATTTGTTTGTTGTCCTGCTCATCTTTCACACTGGCTGGTGTTTTGTTGTCTCCTCATTTCTGTGTTGTAGCTGTCACAGGAAACCATCTTTCTTGTATTTTTGCTATGGTTAGTTTGCTGGGTTTCCTCTGTCTGGTTCTCTGGTCAGTGTTTGGGCTGTAGCTCACTGGTGGACTATGTACAGTATTCTTCTGCCTTAGTCGTGGCAGAATATTACAAGGAAGAAACCTTGAGAGGAACCAGACTCAACAGGGACCTCCATCCTCCATGGGTGACCTAGAGGACCTTTAAGTTCATTAGATTTGGATTACATATACTAAATATGTACAAAATAAAAGAATTTAATAAGATAGCCCATCATCTTCAGTTCAGTCTGTGGTAGAATAAAGTCTAGTAGTGAGTTTCTGGACATCCAGCAGGAGCGACATTGTTGGTGTAGCAGCCACTGACCTACGGGCTTCAGCATCTAGTCAGTGAAAAGGTTCACATCAGAGCCATCTCAGAGTAAAACAACCCGGGAGACGTGGTTAAAGAGAGTAACTCTTACAAATTAAGAGTAAGACGTCAACAGTACAGATGATAGGGTAAGACTGAATGAGAAAAGGGCGGCACGGTGGGTAGCACTGTCGCCTCACAGCAACAAGGTCCTCGGTTTGATCCCCAGGTGGGGCGGTGTGGGTCCTTTCTGTGCGGAGTTTGCATGTTCTCCCAGTGTCTGTGTGGGTTTTCTTCGGGATCTCCGGTTTCCTCTTACAGTCCAAAAACATGCAGTCAGGATAATTGGAGACACTGAATTGCCCTATAAGTGAATGTGTGTGTGTATGTATCTGCCCTGCGATGGACTGGTGCCCCTTCCAGGGTGTTACTGTGTGCCTTGCGTCCACGGAAGACAATTGCCACAACCTGAAACCTCACTACAGTTGGCTGCCGGGCCAAATTGGGCATCTGGGCAAGAAGGTTCTTGGTCAAGGAGGTAAGAAAGAACCCAAGAGTCACTTTAAAAGAGCTTCAAATGCCTCCATAAATCAGGTCGCCACAGTTGAGTAAAAGACACGACTTATAAAGCATATAATCAATCTGGCAACATGAGGACCTAGATAATCTGGTCTGTGTAATAAACAAGCACTGCACGTGACCTGGCTAGTACCATCGCTACTGTGAAACATGGTGGTGGAAGCACCACCGCAGGATCATCCTTAAAAGAAAACCTCACACTAACTCAGACTGGTGCGACTGTTCACCTTTTAACACAAGAATGACCCGAAGCATCTAGTCAAAACAACTCTGTAGTGGCTGTATGTGTGTGTGTGTGTGTGTGTGTGCACGAGTGTGTGTTCAGCTGGGTGTGAGTAACAGGTCTGTCCCCAACGCCCACGGTCCCATGCACAGCCCTGCACTTAACACTGAATTGATTTGAAACACTTCTTATAATTCACAGAAGGGACATGACCCCTCTGAACACACACACACACACACACACACACACACACACACACACACACACTGTCTCTGACAGGCCGGTTCAGATAGGTGGAGGCGGTGCCCCCGTGTGGACCCTCGGGAGAGGCACAGGCGCAGGAGAGCGCCGCGGACACATACCAGCAGCCCTGTTGTTTGATATGTGGGAGCGTCGGGGCGTGAACCCTCTGTGGGTTGAATCGATGCGGTGCCACTTTGAGGCGTCCCCCCCCCCCCCCCCCCCCCATCGGCACAGTGAACCACACACACATGCATTTAACCCCTATAAACACACACCCAGGGGTGCGAACGGGGTCAGTTCTGGTCCTGCTTTATCACTCCATTTATTTGTGGTCAGTCTGTATCAGTCTCCTCTCAATCCTCCTCAAGACTGCATAACTGCGTAATATACACCAATCAGACATAACATTATAACCACCTTCCTAATATTGTGTTGGTCCCCTGCAACTGTGATGCTCTGTGTATCCTGACACCTTTCTATCAGAACCAGCATTAACTTCTGTAGCTCGTCTGTTGGATCAGACCACATGGGCATCAATGAGCCTTGGTCGCCCATGACCCTGTCGCCGGTTTACCACTGTTCCTTCCTTGGACCCCTTTTGATAGATACTGACCACTGCAGACCGTGGAAACACCTTTCATTTTTATCAGCCTCTTTATCCTTGTCAGTGTTGTATCAGGTTCGATTCCACTGCAATAACCCAATTGCTGCCACTTCTCCCCACTGCTGCCACATCATTTAACTGCTGCCATATTATCCTACATTACTACACTGCTGCCACATAACCCTACTGCTGCCAATCCACCCCAAATGCTGCCACATCATCACCCCACTGCTGCCACTTCTCCCCTTTGCTGCCACATCATTCCACTGCTGCCACATAACCCTACTGCTGCCACATCACAATGCCCCACTGGTGCCACATCATTCAACTGCTGTCATATCACATCACCCCACTGCTGCTACATCATTTCACTGCTGCCACATAACCCCACTGCTGCGACATCATCACATTACCCCGCTGCTGCCACTTTATTCCACTGCTGCCACATCATTTAACTGCTGCCATATCATTCCATAACCCCACTGCTGCCACATCATTCCACTGCTGGCACATCATCACATCACCCCACTGCTGCTACATTACCACAATGCTGATACATCACCCCACTGCTGCCACATCATCACCCTACTGCTGCCACATCATCACCCCATTGCTGCCACATAACCCTACTGCTGCCACATCACAAGGCCCCACTGGTGCCACATCATTTAACTGCTGCCACATTATCACATTACCCCACTGCTGCCACATCACCCCATTGCCGCCACATCTTTCCACTGCTGCCATATCATCACATTGATAGTGATAGCTCGGTGGTTAAGGTACTGGACTAGTAAACAGAAGGTTGCCGGTTCAAGCCCCGCCACCACCAAGTTGCCACTGTTGGGTCCCTGAGCAAGGCCCTTAACCCTCAATTGCTCATCGTGCAAGTCGCTTTGGATAAAAGCGTCTGCTAAATGCTGAAAATGTAAATGTAAATCACATTACCCCCCCTGCTGCCACATCATTCAACTGCTGCCATATCTCACTTTAATGCTGCCATAATGTGGTCATTCTCTACCTAAAATGACGCCTACAGAATGAAGCTTGATTATTCAACTCTTTACTGACATGATGGAATTTTCCCTTAGTTTCTCCTACAGTGTATTTTGCAACTGAATTGCTCCAGTCATCTGCCCCACCCCACCCCTAATAGTGCGTTCTTCTGCTCAGTTAGTGTGTGTGTGTGTGTGTGTGTGTGTAATAATAGGCTCTGATTAAGAATGCACCTATAGGGGCACAATTAAGAGGTGTGATCAGTTCCCTCCTGTCTGATCGCTGCTATTTCTTCAATCAGGTGTGACTTGCCTTTTGGGACAGAGCACTATTTAAAGACACACCACACACACACACCACACACACACACACACACACACACACACACACACACACACACACACACTGGAAAAGTGGAACCACCAGCTGATGTTCCCCTGAAAACAGGGCAAGAATTTCAGATTGTTCAGCCTGACCTCCGTTTTCTTTTACTGGCCACCAGTTCCAGGATTAAGTTTCATTTTTAGTTCCAAATATTACTGGTTTTAAAAGTTACAGTCCAATAACAAGCCCAGTTCACTGTGCCAAAGTACTCAGTCCCAGTAACATTTTAAAGTATAGAAGACTCCAGAACAATAGACAAATAAATAAATAGGAAATCATACTTTAAGTATAATGTACATTTACAGCATTTATCCAAATTGACTTACATAACAGTTACAGTTTACTGTCTGAGCAATTGAGGGTTAAGGGTCTTGCTCAAGGACCCAACAGTGGCAACCTGGCTGTGGTGGGGCTTGAACCAGGAACCTTCTGATTAATGGACCAGTACCTTAACCACTAGGCTACAACTGCCCTAATGTAAAACAGGTAAGTTTTTGAACACCAGCAGGTTCAATAGCAAATGTAACAAAACTCCAGGTACTGTTTTCAGAACTAAAGATTTCATTTTCCAGTACTGAATGTTTCAAGGTTCAGGTAACAACTGCTCTTTTCCCAGTGCTTTAGATTCTCTGAAACTCAGTTTTCTCACTACAAAGGTTTTAGTTCCAGTACCAGCTTTTTCATCCTGTTAGGATAAATCTTTTGTTCAAAAGGTCCTGAAGAAAGCAGTCGAAGGAAGTCCAGAAAGTACTCTTTAAAACACTTTATTAAGTGTAAAAATAATCTGTGAATATATATCAGAGCTAAGCCGGCCGGCGCTCCTTACTCCTGCAGTCTAGACACACCACGTAAGAAAGAGGCAGATCTGAGCCCGCCATCCCTTTTTTTAAACTAGTCTAGGCTCCTCCTACGCCGCTGCTGTTGGAGCCAATGAAATGTGCTAAAAAGCCCCGGGCTCCGCCTCCCCCCTTCGGTATGAGTCAGGGGGGGGGATCCGGGTCACGGCGTCATTTTGAACAATAGACCATGTGGTCTGGATGTAATTTATGTTTAATAATGATATGTTAAAAACCTAACAATCCCCAATGTGACATGTCCTGGTTCAGGTACAAAGGTTTAGTTAGGTTCTGGGGATTTTGGTTTAATCCTGGTTCCTGCTCCCTGTCTGTGAGAAGTTTCTCCCCGACTTATGCCAAGTTCACACTACACGACTTTCCAAGTGGTCAGGTCGCTGTACAGTTCACACTACACGACTGGATCTCTTGCACTAGGGAGTCTTTCAGTCGGTGTATATTTCACACTACACGACTGATCGGCGATAGGGGGTTTCACACTACACCATCCATCACCAACTGGAATCACAGACGAGATTCTCTGGTCTCCCTTTTTTTCTTTCTTTTTTTTTTTTTTTTTCTTTTTACAAAAACACACGTGAGAAGTGACGAGAAGTTTAATGATACAAAGGGTTTGTGCGCTGATGTGCAGCGTAATATCAAGGAGGAAAAATAAATGAATCTGAGTGGATTTGGCAACACGAACAGTATATGGCTTGTTCTGTAGTAAGTTTTGCAATGCAGCGTGGGTATTATGTTTTGTAGAGGACGATCAAATCAGAAATACTGTAAAACGTGTGTGTGTCGGTGTATCCTGATATAAACTATATTAATTAAGCCCCTGTCCCCTGTCCTCTCCTGCATTTCCCCTCACACTGTATTGGCTCATTGGCTGTTCGACATGTCACTCATTCCCAGTTGCCCATCTGAGATCAGATATGGAGAATCATTGCGGTGGTTGAACAATCTTTTCTTTTCCGATGCTGCCACCATGTGGACGGTTTACGCAATGCAGCCCAAAGACCTGTACATACAAAAATACATTTACCTAAAAAAATCTTACTTTTCATTTCCTAAACTTAACCCCAGGAGACCCAAGCAATGAGATCCCTGACAAAAAATATATACGTTTTTTTTTTAATTATATTTTGCTTTACTGAAAATTTTGGAAAATTGTTAAACAGTGGGTTACTGTTGATACAAAATGTTGTATTTTGGATACAGTGATAACCTATTATTGTTAACACAAACATATATTAAGGAATAATTAAGAAACAAGACAGACAATGAATTCATTTGTAGGTAACAGTAAAAAAAACATTTCCTTTTTTTATTTATTGTACAAAAATCTTCTTCCTCAGCCTTTGTCCCTTTCGGTTGCGGGGTCGGCTGTCGGCGGATCATGATCCGCATTGATTTGGCACAGTTTTTACACCGGATGCCCTTCCTGACACGACCCTCCTTATTTTATCCGGGCTTGGGACCGGCACTACAATGCACTGGTTTGTGCATCTAGCGGCTAGGTATCTGCAGGACAATTCAGTGTTTCCAATTAGCCTGGTGGCATGTTTTTGGACTGTGGGAGGAAACCAGAGCACCCAGAGGAAACCCACACGGACATGGGGAGAACATGCAAACTCCGCACAGAAAGGACCCGGACTGCCCCACCTGGGGATCGAACCCAGGACCTTCTTGCTGTGAGGCGACAGTGCTACCCACTTAGCCACCGTGTCGCCCTATCGTACAAAAATCCATAATTGTATTTTATTCGTCTACATTTCATTACATTCTACATTTTCGGCATTTATCAGACGCCTTTATCCAAAGCGACTTACAGTACAGTTACAGTATACAGTCTAAGCAATTGAGGGTTAAGGGCCTTGCTCAAGGGCTCAACAGCAGCAACCTGGCAGTAGAAGGACTTGAACCAGCGACCTTCTGATTACCAGTCCAGTACCTTAACCACTAGGCTATGGCTTCTAAATCTACTTGTGTGTGATGTACATCCATCATTGCAGTGATCACATTGACCTTGTTTGTCCAACTTTATTGGTTAATGTCCCGTGTTATCCTTTTGGATGCCCCGGGGTGGGGGTGTGGTGGGGCGGGGCATTCTGGCCATTTTGCTGGGGACACCCTTACGTTAGGGCTTGGAGATCTTCCCTCATCCAGAGATGATCTGCATCTTTTCGATTTCTTCACCTGAATAAGTGAGGTGGCAAGTTGGGCCTGGAAGTGCTTCCCTCTATGCACATCTTTTTTTGGGGGGATCTGGAGGGGTTCACAATCACATCTGTACAACAACCAGTCATTTACCACTGGCAGTATGATTGAACAACATACGATGTACAAGCACCACCTCTAAGACCTCAAACAGAACCTGTGTATCTGTGATTGAGTCCAACAGATCGACACCATCCATGAATTTAATTGTAAATGCCTACAATAGCTGCTCTACAGGTTTTTTTTTGTCCCATCGTGCAGTGGGACAAAACAGATTTCAGTACAAAAACATTATTCAAGATATATTCAAATTATAATATATGAATATAAGCTCAAATGTCCCTAATACTAATATTGTTGTCTGTAAAATAATGGTGTTATTTATTTGATATGAGTTACTTTTCCGTAATTATGATGACCACTGGAGCCCAGTGTGGCAGAGGGCAGTTTGCTAATACATTACATTTTCTGTTACTAAACATTATAAAAAATGTAGAAGAAAATACCACATGGTAAATTATTACACGAAAACGTTCCAAATTTTAAGCAAAAACAGGAGCATGTGGTTAAAATAAGGTCAGCCCTTTAGTTTGACTTTAGAGAAGTACCTGACCTTTACTGTAGTTGTGACTCCACCCACATTATTGAAATACAAAAGCTTAGAGTGTTGGCTGTTGAGAAATGTTGGTTTGGCCATTTTTAAGCATACATAGTTGTAATGGCATCATTTATAAGAAATGTTGCAATTCTGCAACTGTGGGTCTCCTGGGGTTAATAATAATTCATGTTTTTTAATCAGACAGGAAATAAACGGAATAAATAAAAGGAATGTTGTTATAACTTTCATTGGATTCGAATTATTACATACAGCAACTCATCGGTGCCAAAACCTTTTTTAAGTAGTGAAAATGAATGCAACATTACAAAGTGGTAAATGTTTTACTGTCCCAACTTTTTTTGGAATGTGTTGCAGGCCTGAAATGCAGGAATGGATATTCATTAATAAATGAAATTAAGTTGAGCAGATAAAACATGAAATATCTCAGGTTCATCCTGTCTGACATCAAATAAAAGTCAAATTAAATGTAAGAAACTCTGTGTTTATTGTTTATATTTTTCATGCCGTCCCAACTATTTGTTGTATATAAAATTATTTTCTGTTGTTATTTAATATTTTTCTATTTGGCAAATTGTACATGAATGTGAGTGATATAAAGCCCCTCTTCCATGTTTTTTAATAAGAACTCAGGAGATATTTATGTAGAATTACTAATGATTTAGCAGGAACTGATTTGTGACTGGTGGGTGTGGATGTTGTTTCTATCTGTCTGTACTGTTTTTCTCCAAACAGTTCCATGTGTAACCGGTTCTACCTGAAACATGACTCAACCTGTTTGTTCTTGATACTGAAAGTATTTGGAGCGTCGTCGCTCTCACACGGAACATTAAAATCATAAAAACCTTTTTCTACCTGAGAGAAAACAGACTGGTCACTACAGGTGAGATTTATTTCTTACAGCAAATGATTTTTAGTATAAAAATAAGAAACTTAAAAAAAAATTAAGTATCAGGACAGAGTTCTGGTAACTTTCTGTCTTTAGTAGCATCAGTTTCTATGTTTAATTACTGTACAGACTCTCATATTATGTTAAACACATTATGGTGAATAAACATTTAATTTAAATGTACAGAATTTTTTGGAAAATAATTTTACTGATAACTTCAGGTGAGACTTATTTCTTACAGCAAACAAGTTATTATTGTAATAATAAAAAAGGTTCTCAGTATCAGGACAGATTCTGGTAACTTTCTGTCTTTAGTAGCGGCATCAGTTTTAACTTCTGTATACACACATCACTGTTCCACACCCATTTAATTATTCTATTTTTATCTGTAGTTTCTGTAATCATTATACAATCATGTATTTTTGCAGCTACAGTTGAACATGTAAGCTTTACTTATATGTGCTATGTGGTATAACTACAATGTGTATGTGTTATGTGTCAGGTGTTGAAGCAATGTAATTTTCGTTAATGGATTAATGAAGTGCTTTTATCTTAGAATAATTTACCAATGGAGATTAAACATCTGTTTTTATTTATAAATAATTGTATAGACCTAATGCAGATAAATGAATCTTTTAAAATCCCATAGAGTGACAGTAGTTACCTGATTGTTCTTTTTTCATGATGCAGTATACATTAATTCAAACACATGCACACAAACCTTTCTGTTGTTGCACATTCAGAATGAGGTCTGACATTTAATGCTGAAATAACAGTGGAATACAAGCACTGGTGCAGTCCCTTACCATGACAGATTTAGGCTTTTCTACTTATACACTGTAAGCCCGGACTTTATATTTAATCAAACATTTTTAGTACAACATACATAAATTATTTAAGTTTTTTTGCTCTACTATAAAATGCAGAGTACAATGTACTCATTTGAGTACACATTTAAATGTGCTAAAAGATTTAAGTTTACTAAACAAAAAAAAAATACTTTTCTATCAGATTATTTTAAAAAAGTTAAGTTAAGGTAATAAAACAGAAAAACGCCACCATTTACGTGTAAGTCGCCTTTTTTCAGCTTGCTGTTGGTGAATCAGGCAGCCATTTGTTTTAACTTTTGAAACCTGTTGTTGCAAATTACTTTTTACTTTTCATTGAAGGCTTTTTGCAAAAGTAAACTTGTCTTCCTGAAATGTCTTTTGTGAAGTGGAACCTTTGTTAAACTAAGTGGACAAACATTTTCTTCCCCATTATGCTATTTTTGAGTAGCATGTACACCAGTCTGATGGGGCTTTTTCATCTTCCGTCTAATTTTGGTAAGTGTTGTACTTTACTTAACAATTTTGTTTAAAATAAATTATCTTAATGTTGACACTAAATAAATAATCAAACAGCGCTGCTTTATTTGCCGTATTTAGGCTACATGCTAGCATGTTAGCATGCTAGCCTTTATACGAAGCAAAGAGTGTGCTGGCTTGCTTTATTTTAATCCTTAAATTAATGCTATTAATGTTGATTTTAATACTTCTGTTGTTTCTTTTTGTTGTTTTAAAGGTTCATGGTTACTGTGAGGAGCTGTTTGTGTTTCATCAGAACTTTATATACAGTTTGTACAGTTTTAAAGATGTTTTCATGACATGTTGTATTTTAAGTAAATACTTCTGAAGTGAAATAAAGAAAAATAATTTTATAATTGTGTCTGTTTCTCTATAAACATTTGTAATTCATATTTAAAATGTAATTACCATGAAAACTAAGAAAAAATCAATAGTTTTTTTCCATTGAGCTCAAGATATTAAGTAGAATTATTGGGAAAAGCAGTTGGTATAACAAAAAAAAGAAAGTTTAATTAACTTGCCTTTTAGGTGTAATAACTTAATGTTTTAAGTTATGCTAACTCAAGTTTTCATTATACATTACTTAACTTTTTTAAGGCAACCGGTTTCCTCAAATTTTTTAAGTAGATTGAACTTATCCGGGCTTACAGTGTACTGATAACAGACTGGACAGAATGTTCTACAGTATAACTGCTCAAAATAATGAAGGGAACACTTAGATCACACATCAGATCTCGATAAATGAAAGATTCAATTTGGAAATGTCCTGGAGGTGTCCTCCTCTCAGACCTGGATCAGAGGTTCAGCTCCTGGACAGTCTGTGGCGCGACTTGGCGGCATTGGATGCACTGAAACATAAAGTCCCAGAGGTTCTCAATTAGATTCAGGTCTGGGAACGTGAGGGCCAGTGAATGGCATCCCATGGAGATTATGAGGATATGCCTCCCCAGACCATCACTGACCCACCACCAAACCGGTCATGTTACAGGCAGCAGAACGTTCACCACAGTGTCTCCAGACTCTTTCACGTCTGTCGCATGTGCTCAGTGTGAACCTGCTCTCATCTGTAAAGAGAACGGGGCGCCAAACCTGGTGTTCTCTGGCGAATGTCAATCGAGCTGGGATGTGAGTACAGGTCCCACTAGAGGACGTCAGGCTCTCATGCCACCCTCATGGTGTCTGTTTCTGACAGTTTGTTTACAAACATGCACCCCATGTAGCCTGCTGGAGGTTACTTTGTAGGGCTCTGGCAGTGCTCCTCTCGTTCCTTCTCACACAAAGGAGCAGATACCGGTCTTGCTACTGGGTTGATGCCCTGTGTCCTGGTATCTTCTCCATGCTCTTAAGACTGTGCTGGGAGACACAGCAAACCTTTTTTGCGACAGCACATATGGATGTGACAAGGATACTAGCAAAACACAAAACTAGAGAAGAATCAGTCAGGCAGGATAAGGAGAGAGAATTTGTCTGTGGCCACCACCTGCTAAACCATTCTCTTTTTGGTGGTTGTCCTGCTGTTGCCTCTCAGGTGCACCTGTTGTCACTTTCATTTTCACTAAAGCAGCTGAACTTCATTCATAATTGCTTCTGCTTCCTGTGTTATACTGAGGTGATTAAATGTTCCATTATTTTTTTGAGCAGTGTATTTAATGGAGGACCAAAATAATTGATGACTTGACAACCGATGTTTTTTACATCTTGTTTTGTTTATGGATTCCTGGGGTCAGTAATAGTGTAGTGGTCTGTACCTGCACTCTGTGTTCTCTTATTTATGTATTTTTTTCTGCATGTTTAGGGGTTTAGTCCATTCCAGCAAAAGACTCAACAGTACAACAGACTATGTGTACATGACTGAATGAGCTACTCGTACTACTTTGAGATGGAGACTCTTCATCCAGACTGCTCCAACTAACAATGAATACTGATATTGGTAAACAGATCATGTAAATTTTACCATCCAATTTGTACTATTATTTACATACGTGATCTAATTGTCACCACATAAATCACTATAATACGTTTATATGTTATATTTATATATGCAGTCAGATCCAAACAACAGGATCAGATTCTTCAGTACCCAGTCATATCATCATGAACAGTGACACTTCTGTGCATCATCCAGTAATATTCCAAGATGGAGATCCATCACCTGAAAGCAGGTAACATGACACTAATCCACTGTGTGAGGAAATGTTGAATGTGAATAGAGCTTTAGCCACTATGTTGCAGATCATTCATGCAGGACTGAGCAAACCCTCATGAAGTGTAATAAGTGTCTATAATAATGTGACAGATTGAATATCTTGCCTACTTAAACATGGAAATCCTGTCACCTGTAAGCACTTACCAACCATATGCAATTATAATCTAATGTTATAATCTGTGTTGTTATTGTTCTGGGAAATGTCACTATTTAACAAGGATTTTTAGTTGTATTTCATTTAAACTCACTAATTTCAAACTAATTAAACTGTGTTTTCTTTATCAGTCCAATCTCAGTACAGAGATCAGATTCTCCAGTACCCAGCCATATCTCCATGAAGAGTGATAGATCTATAGATCCTCCTCTGTACTTACAAGATGGAGATCCATCATCTGGTCCCAGGTAAGAGCTCCTCACAGTGTGTATATGTGTATTGTGTGTGTGTAGTTTACAGTGTGTGTAGTCTGTGTGTTTAGTGTGTCTCTGTACTGTGTGTAGTGTGCAGGTAGTGTATTTGTTTTGTGTGTGTAGTTTACAGTGTGTGTATAGTTTGTGTATTTGGTGTGTCTGTACTGTGTGTAGTGTGCAGGTAGTGTATGTGTATTGTGTGTGTGTAGTTTATAGTGTGTGTATAGTTTGTGTGTTTAGTGTGTTTCTGTACTGTGTGTAGTGTGCAGGTAGTGTATGTGTAGTGTGTGTGTAGTTTATAGTGTGTGTATAGTTTGTGTGTTTAGTGTGTTTCTGTACTGTGTGTAGTGTGCAGGTAGTGTATGTGTAGTGTGTGTGTGTAGTTTATAGTGTGTGTATAGTTTGTGTGTTTAGTGTGTCTCTGTACTGTGTGTAGTGTGCAGGTAGTGTATGTGTAGTGTGTGTGTAGTTTATAGTGTGTGTATAGTTTGTGTGTTTAGTGTGTTTCTGTACTGTGTGTAGTGTGCAGGTAGTGTATGTGTATTGTGTGTGTGTAGTTTATAGTGTGTGTATAGTTTGTGTGTTTAGTGTGTCTCTGTACTGTGTGTAGTGTGCAGGTAGTGTATGTGTATTGTGTGTGTGTAGTTTATAGTGTGTGTATAGTTTGTGTGTTTAGTGTGTCTCTGTACTGTGTGTAGTGTGCAGGTAGTGTATGTGTATTATGTGTGTAGTTTACAGTGTGTGTATAGTTTGTGTATTTAGTGTGTCTCTGTACTGTGTGTAGTGTGCAGGTAGTGTATGTGTAGTGTGTGTGTAGTTTACAGTGTGTGTATAGTTTGTGTATTTAGTGTGTCTCTGTACTGTGTGTAGTGTGCAGGTAGTGTATGTGTATTGTGTGTGTGTAGTTTATAGTGTGTGTATAGTTTGTGTGTTTAGTGTGTCTCTGTACTGTGTGAAGTGTGCATGTAGTGTATGTGTAGTGTGTGTGTAGTTTATAGTGTGTGTATAGTTTGTGTGTTTAGTGTGTCTCTGTACTGTGTGTAGTGTGCAGGTAGTGTATGTGTATTGTGTGTGTAGTTTACAGTGTGTGTATAGTTTGTGTATTTAGTGTGTCTCTGTACTGTGTGTAGTGTGCAGGTAGTGAATGTGTAGTGTGTGTGTAGTTTACAGTGTGTGTATAGTTTGTGTATTTGGTGTGTCTGTACTGTGTGTAGTGTGCAGGTAGTGTATGTGTATTGTGTGTGTGTAGTTTATAGTGTGTGTATAGTTTGTGTGTTTAGTGTGTTTCTGTACTGTGTGTAGTGTGCAGGTAGTGTATGTGTAGTGTGTGTGTAGTTTATAGTGTGTGTATAGTTTGTGTGTTTAGTGTGTTTCTGTACTGTGTGTAGTGTGCAGGTAGTGTATGTGTAGTGTGTGTGTGTAGTTTATAGTGTGTGTATAGTTTGTGTGTTTAGTGTGTCTCTGTACTGTGTGTAGTGTGCAGGTAGTGTATGTGTAGTGTGTGTGTAGTTTATAGTGTGTGTATAGTTTTTGTGTTTAGTGTGTTTCTGTACTGTGTGTAGTGTGCAGGTAGTGTATGTGTATTGTGTGTGTGTAGTTTATAGTGTGTGTATAGTTTGTGTGTTTAGTGTGTCTCTGTACTGTGTGTAGTGTGCAGGTAGTGTATGTGTATTGTGTGTGTGTAGTTTATAGTGTGTGTATAGTTTGTGTGTTTAGTGTGTCTCTGTACTGTGTGTAGTGTGCAGGTAGTGTATGTGTATTGTGTGTGTAGTTTATAGTGTGTGTATAGTTTGTGTGTTTAGTGTGTCTCTGTACTGTGTGTAGTGTGCAGGTAGTGTATGTGTAGTGTGTGTGTTGTTTATAGTGTGTGTATAGTTTGTGTGTTTAGTGTGTCTCTGTACTGTGTGTAGTGTGCAGGTAGTGTATGTGTAGTGTGTGTGTAGTTTACAGTGTGTGTATAGTTTGTGTATTTAGTGTGTCTCTGTACTGTGTGTAGTGTGCAGGTAGTGTATGTGTAGTGTGTGTGTAGTTTATAGTGTGTGTATAGTTTGTGTGTTTAGTGTGTTTCTGTACTGTGTGTAGTGTGCAGGTAGTGTATGTGTAGTGTGTGTGTAGTTTATAGTGTGTGTATAGTTTGTGTGTTTAGTGTGTCTCTGTACTGTGTGTAGTGTGCAGGTAGTGTATGTGTAGTGTGTGTGTAGTTTATAGTGTGTGTATAGTTTGTGTGTTTAGTGTGTCTCTGTACTGTGTGTAGTGTGCAGGTAGTGTATGTGTATTGTGTGTGTGTAGTTTACAATGTGTGTATAGTTTGTGTGTTTAGTGTGTCTCTGTACTGTGTGTAGTGTGCAGGTAGTGTATGTGTATTGTGTGTGTGTAGTTTATAGTGTGTGTATAGTTTGTGTGTTTAGTGTGTCTCTGTACTGTGTGTAGTGTGCAGGTAGTGTATGTGTATTGTGTGTGTAGTTTATAGTGTGTGTGTATAGTTTGTGTGTTTAGTGTGTCTCTGTACTGTGTGTAGTGTGCAGGTAGTGTATGTGTAGTGTGTGTGTTGTTTATAGTGTGTGTATAGTTTGTGTGTTTAGTGTGTCTCTGTACTGTGTGTAGTGTGCAGGTAGTGTATGTGTAGTGTGTGTGTAGTTTATAGTGTGTGTATAGTTTGTGTGTTTAGTGTGTTTCTGTACTGTGTGTAGTGTGCAGGTAGTGTATGTGTAGTGTGTGTGTAGTTTATAGTGTGTGTATAGTTTGTGTGTTTAGTGTGTCTCTGTACTGTGTGTAGTGTGCAGGTAGTGTATGTGTATTGTGTGTGTAGTTTATAGTGTGTGTATAGTTTGTGTGTTTAGTGTGTTTCTGTACTGTGTGTAGTGTGCAGGTAGTGTATGTGTATTGTGTGTGTGTAGTTTATAGTGTGTGTATAGTTTGTGTGTTTAGTGTGTCTCTGTACTGTGTGTAGTGTGCAGGTAGTGTATGTGTATTGTGTGTGTAGTTTATAGTGTGTGTATAGTTTGTGTGTTTAGTGTGTTTCTGTACTGTGTGTAGTGTGCAGGTAGTGTATGTGTAGTGTGTGTGTAGTTTATAGTGTGTGTATAGTTTGTGTGTTTAGTGTGTTTCTGTACTGTGTGTAGTGTGCAGGTAGTGTATGTGTATTGTGTGTGTGTAGTTTATAGTGTGTGTATAGTTTGTGTGTTTAGTGTGTCTCTGTACTGTGTGTAGTGTGCAGGTAGTGTATGTGTATTGTGTGTGTAGTTTATAGTGTGTGTATAGTTTGTGTGTTTAGTGTGTCTCTGTACTGTGTGTAGTGTGCAGGTAGTGTATGTGTATTGTGTGTGTAGTTTATAGTGTGTGTATAGTTTGTGTGTTTAGTGTGTCTCTGTACTGTGTGTAGTGTGCAGGTAGTGTATGTTTATTGTGTGTGTGTAGTTTATAGTGTGTGTATAGTTTGTGTGTTTAGTGTGTCTCTGTACTGTGTGTAGTGTGCAGGTAGTGTATGTGTATTGTGTGTGTGTAGTTTATAGTGTGTGTATAGTTTGTGTGTTTAGTGTGTCTCTGTACTGTGTGTAGTGTGCAGGTAGTGTATGTGTATTATGTGTGTAGTTTACAGCGTGTGTATAGTGTCATGGAAAATATGGTGAGATGATAAATAAAAACAAAGGTTATTGTTGGTTGAATTGGATTGAAGAATTTATTGGCACGATCGTGGTGGGTTCCTCCAGCAGTGTCTCTGGACAAGAACCCCCAAACAGATGCAATTCCTATCTCTTATACTGCTTAGGTCACATGACATTGGGTGTGGGCTTTGAAGCCCTTATTTTGTCTTTGAAGTCCTTAAACATGGAAATCCCGTCACCTGTAAGCACTTACCAACCATATGCAATTATAATCTAATGTTATAATCTGTGTTGTTATTGTTCTGGGAAATGTCACTATTTAACAAGGATTTTTAGTCGTATTTCATTTAAACTCACTAATTTCAAACTAATTATACTGTGTTTTCTTTATCAGTCCAATCTCAGTACAGAGATCAGATTCTCCAGTACCCAGCCATATCTCCATGAAGAGTGATAGATCTATAGATCCTCCTCTGTACTTACAAGATGGAGATCCATCATCTGGTCCCAGGTAAGAGCTCCTCACAGTGTGTATATGTGTATTGTGTGTGTGTAGTTTACAGTGTGTGTAGTCTGTGTGTTTAGTGTGTCTCTGTACTGTGTGTAGTGTGCAGGTAGTGTATTTGTATTGTGTGTGTAGCTTACAGTGTGTGTATAGTGTGTGTTTAGTGTGTCTCTGTATTGTGTGTAGTGTGCAGGTAGTGCATGTGTAGTGTGTGTGTAGTTTACAGTGTGTGTATAGTTTGTGTGTTTAGTGTGTCTCTGTACTGTGTGTAGTGTACAGGTAGTGCATGTGTAGTGTGTGTGTAGTTTACAGTGTGTGTATAGTTTGTGTAATTAGTGTGTCTCTGTATTGTGTGTAGTGTGCATGTAGTGTATTTGTATTATGTGTGTAGTTTACAGTGTGTGTATAGTTTGTGTATTTAGTGTGTCTCTGTACTGTGTGTAGTGTGCAGGTAGTGTATGTGTAGTGTGTGTGTAGTTTACAGTGTGTGTATAGTTTGTGTATTTAGTGTGTCTCTGTACTGTGTGTAGTGTGCAGGTAGTGTATGTGTATTGTGTGTGTGTAGTTTATAGTGTGTGTATAGTTTGTGTGTTTAGTGTGTCTCTGTACTGTGTGTAGTGTGCAGGTAGTGTATGTGTATTGTGTGTGTAGTTTATAGTGTGTGTATAGTTTGTGTGTTTAGTGTGTCTCTGTACTGTGTGTAGTGTGCAGGTAGTGTATGTGTATTGTGTGTGTAGTTTACAGTGTGTGTATAGTTTGTGTATTTAGTGTGTCTCTGTACTGTGTGTAGTGTGCAGGTAGTGTATGTGTAGTGTGTGTGTAGTTTACAGTGTGTGTATAGTTTGTGTATTTGGTGTGTCTCTGTACTGTGTGTAGTGTGCAGGTAGTGTATGTGTATTGTGTGTGTGTAGTTTATAGTGTGTGTATAGTTTGTGTGTTTAGTGTGCAGGTAGTGTATGTGTAGTGTGTGTGTAGTTTATAGTGTGTGTACAGTTTGTGTGTTTAGTGTGTTTCTGTACTGTGTGTAGTGTGCAGGTAGTGTATGTGTAGTGTGTGTGTAGTTTATAGTGTGTGTATAGCTTGTGTATTTAGTGTGTCTCTGTACTGTGTGTAGTGTGCAGGTAGTGCATGTGTAGTGTGTGTGTAGTTTACAATGTGTGTATAGTTTGTGTAATTAGTGTGTCTCTGTATTGTGTGTAGTTTATAGTGTGTGTATAGTTTGTGTGTTTAGTGTGTCTCTGTACTGTGTGTAGTGTGCAGGTAGTGTATGTGTATTGTGTGTGTAGTTTATAGTGTGTGTATAGTTTGTGTGTTTAGTGTGTCTCTGTACTGTGTGTAGTGTGCAGGTAGTGTATGTGTATTGTGTGTGTAGTTTATAGTGTGTGTATAGTTTGTGTGTTTAGTGTGTCTCTGTACTGTGTGTAGTGTGCAGGTAGTGTATGTGTATTGTGTGTGTAGTTTATAGTGTGTGTATAGTTTGTGTGTTTAGTGTGTCTCTGTACTGTGTGTAGTGTGCAGGTAGTGTATGTGTATTGTGTGTGTGTAGTTTATAGTGTGTGTATAGTTTGTGTGTTTAGTGTGTCTCTGTACTGTGTGTAGTGTGCAGGTAGTGTATGTGTATTATGTGTGTAGTTTACAGCGTGTGTATAGTGTCATGGAAAATATGGTGAGATGATAAATAAAAACAAAGGTTATTGTTGGTTGAATTGGATTGAAGAATTTATTGGCACGATCGTGGTGGGTTCCTCCAGCAGTGTCTCTGGACAAGAACCCCCAAACAGATGCAATTCCTATCTCTTATACTGCTTAGGTCACATGACATTGGGTGTGGGCTTTGAAGCCCTTATTTTGTCTTTGAAGTCCTTAAACATGGAAATCCCGTCACCTGTAAGCACTTACCAACCATATGCAATTATAATCTAATGTTATAATCTGTGTTGTTATTGTTCTGGGAAATGTCACTATTTAACAAGGATTTTTAGTTGTATTTCATTTAAACTCACTAATTTCAAACTAATTATACTGTGTTTTCTTTATCAGTCCAATCTCAGTACAGAGATCAGATTCTCCAGTACCCAGCCATATCTCCATGAAGAGTGATAGATCTATAGATCCTCCTCTGTACTTACAAGATGGAGATCCATCATCTGGTCCCAGGTAAGAGCTCCTCACAGTGTGTATATGTGTATTGTGTGTGTGTAGTTTACAGTGTGTGTAGTCTGTGTGTTTAGTGTGTCTCTGTACTGTGTGTAGTGTGCAGGTAGTGTATTTGTATTGTGTGTGTAGCTTACAGTGTGTGTATAGTGTGTGTTTAGTGTGTCTCTGTATTGTGTGTAGTGTGCAGGTAGTGCATGTGTAGTGTGTGTGTAGTTTACAGTGTGTGTATAGTTTGTGTGTTTAGTGTGTCTCTGTACTGTGTGTAGTGTACAGGTAGTGCATGTGTAGTGTGTGTGTAGTTTACAGTGTGTGTATAGTTTGTGTAATTAGTGTGTCTCTGTATTGTGTGTAGTGTGCATGTAGTGTATTTGTATTATGTGTGTAGTTTACAGTGTGTGTATAGTTTGTGTATTTAGTGTGTCTCTGTACTGTGTGTAGTGTGCAGGTAGTGTATGTGTAGTGTGTGTGTAGTTTACAGTGTGTGTATAGTTTGTGTATTTAGTGTGTCTCTGTACTGTGTGTAGTGTACAGGTAGTGCATGTGTAGTGTGTGTGTAGTTTACAATGTGTGTATAGTTTGTGTAATTAGTGTGTCTCTGTATTGTGTGTAGTTTATAGTGTGTGTATAGTTTGTGTGTTTAGTGTGTCTCTGTACTGTGTGTAGTGTGCAGGTAGTGTATGTGTATTGTGTGTGTAGTTTATAGTGTGTATATAGTTTGTGTGTTTAGTGTGTCTCTGTACTGTGTGTAGTGTGCAGGTAGTGTATGTGTATTATGTGTGTAGTTTACAGTGTGTGTATAGTTTGTGTGTGTAGTGTGTCTCTGTACTGTGTGTAGTGTGCAGGTAGTGTATGTGTAGTGTGTGTATAGTTTATAGTGTGTGTATAGTTTGTGTGTTTAGTGTGTCTCTGTATTGTGTGTAGTTTACAGTGTGTGTATAGTTTGTGTGTTTAGTGTGTCTCTGTACTGTGTGTAGTGTGCAGGTAGTGTATGTGTATTGTGTGTGTAGTTTACAGTGTGTATATAGTTTGTGTGTTTAGTGTGTCTCTGTACTGTGTGTAGTGTGCAGGTAGTGTAAGTGTATTGTGTGTGTAGTTTACAGTGTGTGTATAGTTTGTGTGTTTAGTGTGTCTCTGTACTGTGTGTAGTGTGCAGGTAGTGTATGTGTATTGTGTGTGTATAGTTTGTGTGTTTAGTGTGTCTCTGTACTGTGTATAGTGTGCAGGTAGTGTAAGTGTATTGTGTGTGTAGTTTACAGTGTGTGTATAGTTTGTGTGTTTAGTGTGTCTCTGTACTGTGTGTAGTGTGCAGGTAGTGTATGTGTATTGTGTGTGTATAGTTTGTGTGTTTAGTGTGTCTCTGTACTGTGTGTAGTGTGCAGGTAGTGTAAGTGTATTGTGTGTGTGTGTGTGTAGTTTACAGTGTATGTATAGTTTGTGTGTTTAGTGTGTCTCTGTACTGTGTGTAGTGTGCAGGTAGTGTATTTGTTTTGTGTGTGTAGTTTACAGTGTGTGTATAGTTTATGTGTTTAGTGTGCCTCTGTACTGTGTGTAGTGTGCAGGTGGTGTATGTGTATTGTGTGTGTATAGTTTGTGTGTTTAGTGTGTCTCTGTACTGTGTGTAGTGTGCAGGTAGTGTAAGTGTACTGTGTGTGTGTGTAGTTTATAGTGTGTGTATAGTCTGTGTGTTTAGTGTGTCTCTGTATTGTGTGTAGTGTGCAGGTAGTGTATTTGTTTTGTGTGTGTAGTTTATAGTGTGTGTATAGTTTGTGTGTTTAGTGTGCCTCTGTACTGTGTGTAGTGTGCAGGTAGTGTATGTGTATTGAGTGTGTAGTTTATAGTGTGTGTATAGTTTGTGTGTTTAGTGTGTCTCTGTACTGTGTGTAGTGTGCAGGTAGTGTATG
This sequence comes from Trichomycterus rosablanca, assembly GCF_030014385.1. NCBI lineage: Eukaryota > Metazoa > Chordata > Actinopteri > Siluriformes > Trichomycteridae > Trichomycterus > Trichomycterus rosablanca. Next base: position 7,586,193 of record NC_085988.1, on the reverse strand, counting down.
TGTATTGTGTGTGTGAAGTTTATAGTGTGTGTATAGTTTGTGTGTTTAGTGTGTCTCTGTACTGTGTGTAGTGTGCAGGTAGTGTATGTGTATTGTGTGTGTAGTTTATAGTGTGTGTATAGTCTGTGTGTTTAGTGTGTCTCTGTACTGTGTGTAGTGTGCAGGTAGTGTATGTGTATTGTGTGTGTAGTTTACAGTGTGTGTATAGTTTGTGTGTTTAGTGTGTCTCTGTACTGTGTGTAGTGTGCAGGTAGTGTATTTGTTTTGTGTGTGTAGTTTACAGTGTGTGTATAGTTTGTGTGTTTAGTGTGCCTCTGTACTGTGTGTAGTGTGCAGGTAGTGTATGTGTATTGTGTGTGTAGTTTATAGTGTGTGTATAGTTTGTGTGTTTAGTGTGTCTCTGTACTGTGTGTAGTGTGCAGGTAGTGTATGTGTATTGTGTGTGTGAAGTTTATAGTGTGTGTATAGTTTGTGTGTTTAGTGTGTCTCTGTACTGTGTGTAGTGTGCAGGTAGTGTATGTGTATTGTGTGTAGTTTATAGTGTGTGTATAGTCTGTGTGTTTAGTGTGTCTCTGTACTGTGTGTAGTGTGCAGGTAGTGTATGTGTATTGTGTGTGTAGTTTACAGTGTGTGTATAGTTTGTGTGTTTAGTGTGTCTCTGTACTGTGTGTAGTGTGCAGGTAGTGTATTTGTTTTGTGTGTGTAGTTTACAGTGTGTGTATAGTTTGTGTGTTTAGTGTGTCTCTGTACTGTGTGTAGTGTGCAGGTAGTGTATGTGTATTGTGTATGTGTAGTTTACAGTGTATGTGTAGTTTGTGTGTTTAGTGTGTCTGTGTACTGTGTGTAGTGTGCAGGTAGTGTATGTGTATTGTGTGTGTGTGTAGTTTACAGTGTGTGTATAGTTTGTGTGTTTAGTGTGTCTCTGTACTGTGTTTAGTGTGCAGGTAGTGTAAGTGTATTGTGTGTGTAGTTTACAGTGTGTGTATAGTTTGTGTGTTTAGTGTGTCTCTGTACTGTGTGTAGTGTGCAGGTAGTGTATGTGTATTGTGTGTGTATTGTTTGTGTGTTTAGTGTGTCTCTGTACTGTGTGTAGTGTGCAGGTAGTGTAAGTGTATTGTGTGTGTGTGTGTGTGTGTAGTTTACAGTGTATGTATAGTTTGTGTGTTTAGTGTGTCTCTGTACTGTGTGTAGTGTGCAGGTAGTGTATTTGTTTTGTGTGTGTAGTTTACAGTGTGTGTATAGTTTGTGTGTTTAGTGTGCCTCTGTACTGTGTGTAGTGTGCAGGTAGTGTAAGTGTATTGTGTGTGTGTGTAGCTTATAGTGTGTGTATAGTCTGTGGGTTTAGTGTGTCTCTGTATTGTGTGTAGTGTGCAGGTAGTGTATTTGTTTTGTGTGTGTAGTTTACAGTGTGTGTATAGTTTGTGTGTTTAGTGTGCCTCTGTACTGTGTGTAGTGTGCAGGTAGTGTATGTGTATTGAGTGTGTAGTTTATAGTGTGTGTATAGTTTGTGTGTTTAGTGTGTCTCTGTACTGTGTGTAGTGTGCAGGTAGTGTATGTGTATTGTGTGTGTAGTTTATAGTGTGTGTATAGTCTGTGTGTTTAGTGTGTCTCTGTAGTGTGTGTAGTGTGCAGGTAGTGTATTTGTTTTGTATGTGTAGTTTACAGTGTGTGTATAGTTTTTGTCTTTAGTGTGTCTGTACTGTGTGTAGTGTGCAGGTAGTGTATGTGTAGTGTGTGTAGTGTGTAGTGTATGTGTATTGTGTGTGTAGAGTTTGTGTGTTTAGTGTGTCTGTACTGTGTGTAGTGTACAGGTAGTGTATGTGAATTGTGTGTGTAGCTTACAGTGTGTGCACAATGTGTGTGTACAGTCTCTGTTGTGTGTCGTGTGTAGTTGGTGTATGTGTATTGTGTTTGTGTGTAGTTTATAATGTGTGTATAGTTTGTGTGTTTAGTGTGTCTCTGTATTGTGTGTAGTGTGCAGGTAGTGTATGTGTATTGTGTGTGTGTGTAGTTTACAGTGTGTGTAGTTTGTGTGTTTAGTGTGTCTCTGTACTGTGTGTAGTGTGCAGGTAGTGTATTTGTATTGTGTGTGTAGCTTACAGTGTGTGTATAGTGTGTGTTTAGTGTGTCTCTGTACTGTGTGTAGTGTGCAGGTAGTGCATGTGTAGTTTACAGTGTGTGTATAGTTTGTGTGTTTAGTGTGTCTCTGTACTGTGTGTAGTGTACAGGTAGTGCATGTGTAGTGTGTGTGTAGTTTACAGTGTGTGTATAGTTTGTGTAATTAGTGTGTCTCTGTATTGTGTGTAGTGTGCAGGTAGTGTATTTGTATTATGTGTGTAGTTTACAGTGTGTGTATAGTTTGTGTATTTAGTGTGTCTCTGTACTGTGTGTAGTGTGCAGGTAGTGTATGTGTATTGTGTGTGTGTAGTTTACAGTGTATGTATAGTTTGTGTGTTTACTGTGTCTCTGTACTGTGTGTAGTGTGCAGGTAGTGTATGTGTATTGTGTGTGTGTAGTTTACAGTGTATGTATAGTTTGTGTGTTTACTGTGTCTCTGTACTGTGTGTAGTGTGCAGGTAGTGTATGTGTATTGTGTGTGTGTAGTTTACAGTGTATGTATAGTTTGTGTGTTTACTGTGTCTCTGTACTGTGTGTAGTGTGCAGGTAGTGTATTTGTTTTGTGTGTGTAGTTTACAGTGTGTGTATAGTTTGTGTGTTTAGTGTGTCTCTGTACTGTGTGTAGTGTGCAGGTAGTGTATGTGTAGTGTGTGTGTAGTTTATAGTGTGTGTATAGTTTGTGTGTTTAGTGTGTCTCTGTACTGTGTGTAGTGTGCAGGTAGTGTATGTGTAGTGTGTGTGTAGTTTATAGTGTGTGTATAGTTTGTGTGTTTAGTGTGTCTCTGTACTGTGTGTAGTGTGCAGGTAGTGTATGTGTATTGTGTGTGTGTGTGTAGTTTATAGTGTGTGTATAGTTTGTGTGTTTAGTGTGTCTCTGTACTGTGTGTAGTGTGCAGGTAGTGTATGTGTATTGTGTGTGTGTAGTTTATAGTGTGTGTATAGTTTGTGTGTTTAGTGTGTCTCTGTACTGTGTGTAGTGTGCAGGTAGTGTATGTGTATTATGTGTGTAGTTTACAGCGTGTGTATAGTGTCATGGAAAATATGGTGAGATGATAAATAAAAACAAAGGTTATTGTTGGTTGAATTGGATTGAAGAATTTATTGGCACGATCGTGGTGGGTTCCTCCAGCAGTGTCTCTGGACAAGAACCCCCAAACAGATGCAATTCCTATCTCTTATACTGCTTAGGTCACATGACATTGGGTGTGGGCTTTGAAGCCCTTATTTTGTCTTTGAAGTCCTTAAACATGGAAATCCCGTCACCTGTAAGCACTTACCAACCATATGCAATTATAATCTAATGTTATAATCTGTGTTGTTATTGTTCTGGGAAATGTCACTATTTAACAAGGATTTTTAGTCGTATTTCATTTAAACTCACTAATTTCAAACTAATTATACTGTGTTTTCTTTATCAGTCCAATCTCAGTACAGAGATCAGATTCTCCAGTACCCAGCCATATCTCCATGAAGAGTGATAGATCTATAGATCCTCCTCTGTACTTACAAGATGGAGATCCATCATCTGGTCCCAGGTAAGAGCTCCTCACAGTGTGTATATGTGTATTGTGTGTGTGTAGTTTACAGTGTGTGTAGTCTGTGTGTTTAGTGCGTCTCTGTACTGTGTGTAGTGTGCAGGTAGTGTATTTGTATTGTGTGTGTAGCTTACAGTGTGTGTATAGTGTGTGTTTAGTGTGTCTCTGTACTGTGTGTAGTGTGCAGGTAGTGTATTTGTTTTGTATGTGTAGTTTACAGTGTGTGTATAGTTTTTGTCTTTAGTGTGTCTGTACTGTGTGTAGTGTGCAGGTAGTGTATGTGTAGTGTGTGTAGTGTGTAGTGTGTAGTGTATGTGTATTGTGTGTGTAGAGTTTGTGTGTTTAGTGTGTCTGTACTGTGTGTAGTGTACAGGTAGTGTATGTGAATTGTGTGTGTAGCTTACAGTGTGTGTACAATGTGTGTGTACAGTCTCTGTTGTGTGTCGTGTGTAGTTGGTGTATGTGTATTGTGTTTGTGTGTAGTTTATAATGTGTGTATAGTTTGTGTGTTTAGTGTGTCTCTGTATTGTGTGTAGTGTGCAGGTAGTGTATGTGTATTGTGTGTGTGTGTAGTTTACAGTGTGTGTAGTTTGTGTGTTTAGTGTGTCTCTGTACTGTGTGTAGTGTGCAGGTAGTGTATTTGTATTGTGTGTGTAGCTTACAGTGTGTGTATAGTGTGTGTTTAGTGTGTCTCTGTACTGTGTGTAGTGTGCAGGTAGTGCATGTGTAGTTTACAGTGTGTGTATAGTTTGTGTGTTTAGTGTGTCTCTGTACTGTGTGTAGTGTACAGGTAGTGCATGTGTAGTGTGTGTGTAGTTTACAGTGTGTGTATAGTTTGTGTAATTAGTGTGTCTCTGTATTGTGTGTAGTGTGCAGGTAGTGTATTTGTATTATGTGTGTAGTTTACAGTGTGTGTATAGTTTGTGTATTTAGTGTGTCTCTGTACTGTGTGTAGTGTGCAGGTAGTGTATGTGTATTATGTGTGTAGTTTATAGTGTGTGTATAGTTTGTGTATTTAGTGTGTCTCTGTACTGTGTGTAGTGTGCAGGTAGTGTATGTGTATTGTGTGTGTGTAGTTTATAGTGTGTGTATAGTGTGTGTTTAGTGTGTCTCTGTACTGTGTGTAGTGTGCAGGTAGTGTATTTGTTTTGTATGTGTAGTTTACAGTGTGTGTATAGTTTTTGTCTTTAGTGTGTCTGTACTGTGTGTAGTGTGCAGGTAGTGTATGTGTAGTGTGTGTAGTGTGTAGTGTGTAGTGTATGTGTATTGTGTGTGTAGAGTTTGTGTGTTTAGTGTGTCTGTACTGTGTGTAGTGTACAGGTAGTGTATGTGAATTGTGTGTGTAGCTTACAGTGTGTGTACAATGTGTGTGTACAGTCTCTGTTGTGTGTCGTGTGTAGTTGGTGTATGTGTATTGTGTTTGTGTGTAGTTTATAATGTGTGTATAGTTTGTGTGTTTAGTGTGTCTCTGTATTGTGTGTAGTGTGCAGGTAGTGTATGTGTATTGTGTGTGTGTGTAGTTTACAGTGTGTGTAGTTTGTGTGTTTAGTGTGTCTCTGTACTGTGTGTAGTGTGCAGGTAGTGTATTTGTATTGTGTGTGTAGCTTACAGTGTGTGTATAGTGTGTGTTTAGTGTGTCTCTGTACTGTGTGTAGTGTGCAGGTAGTGCATGTGTAGTTTACAGTGTGTGTATAGTTTGTGTGTTTAGTGTGTCTCTGTACTGTGTGTAGTGTACAGGTAGTGCATGTGTAGTGTGTGTGTAGTTTACAGTGTGTGTATAGTTTGTGTAATTAGTGTGTCTCTGTATTGTGTGTAGTGTGCAGGTAGTGTATTTGTATTATGTGTGTAGTTTACAGTGTGTGTATAGTTTGTGTATTTAGTGTGTCTCTGTACTGTGTGTAGTGTGCAGGTAGTGTATGTGTATTATGTGTGTAGTTTATAGTGTGTGTATAGTTTGTGTATTTAGTGTGTCTCTGTACTGTGTGTAGTGTGCAGGTAGTGTATGTGTATTGTGTGTGTGTAGTTTACAGTGTATGTATAGTTTGTGTGTTTAGTGTGTCTCTGTACTGTGTGTAGTGTGCAGGTAGTGTATGTGTATTATGTGTGTAGTTTATAGTGTGTGTATAGTTTGTGTATTTAGTGTGTCTCTGTACTGTGTGTAGTGTGCAGGTAGTGTATGTGTATTGTGTGTGTGTAGTTTACAGTGTATGTATAGTTTGTGTGTTTACTGTGTCTCTGTACTGTGTGTAGTGTGCAGGTAGTGTATGTGTATTGTGTGTGTGTAGTTTACAGTGTATGTATAGTTTGTGTGTTTACTGTGTCTCTGTACTGTGTGTAGTGTGCAGGTAGTGTATTTGTTTTGTGTGTGTAGTTTACAGTGTGTGTATAGTTTGTGTGTTTAGTGTGTCTCTGTACTGTGTGTAGTGTGCAGGTAGTGTATGTGTAGTGTGTGTGTAGTTTATAGTGTGTGTATAGTTTGTGTATTTAGTGTGTCTCTGTACGGTGTGTAGTGTGCAGGTAGTGTATGTGTAGTGTGTGTAGTTTATAGTGTGTGTATAGTTTGTGTGTTTAGTGTGTCTCTGTACTGTGTGTAGTGTGCAGGTAGTGTATGTGTATTGTGTGTGTGTGTGTAGTTTATAGTGTGTGTATAGTTTGTGTGTTTAGTGTGTCTCTGTACTGTGTGTAGTGTGCAGGTAGTGTATGTGTATTGTGTGTAGTTTATAGTGTGTGTATAGTTTGTGTTTTTAGTGTGTCTCTGTACTGTGTGTAGTGTGCAGGTAGTGTATGTGTAGTGTGTGTGTAGTTTACAATGTGTGTATAGTTTGTGTAATTAGTGTGTCTCTGTATTGTGTGTAGTTTATAGTGTGTGTATAGTTTGTGTTTAGTGTGTCTCTGTACTGTGTGTAGTGTGCAGGTAGTGTATGTGTAGTGTGTGTGTAGTTTACAATGTGTGTATAGTTTGTGTGTTTAGTGTGTCTCTGTACTGTGTGTAGTGTGCAGGTAGTGTATGTGTATTGTGTGTGTAGTTTATAGTGTGTGTATAGTTTGTGTGTTTAGTGTGTCTCTGTACTGTGTGTAGTGTGCAGGTAGTGTATGTGTATTGTGTGTGTAGTTTATAGTGTGTGTATAGTTTGTGTGTTTAGTGTGTCTCTGTACTGTGTGTAGTGTGCAGGTAGTGTATGTTTATTGTGTGTGTGTAGTTTATAGTGTGTGTATAGTTTGTGTGTTTAGTGTGTCTCTGTACTGTGTGTAGTGTGCAGGTAGTGTATGTGTATTGTGTGTGTAGTTTATAGTGTGTGTATAGTTTGTGTGTTTAGTGTGTCTCTGTACTGTGTGTAGTGTGCAGGTAGTGTATGTGTATTATGTGTGTAGTTTATAGTGTGTGTATAGTTTGTGTGTTTAGTGTGTCTCTGTACTGTGTGTAGTGTGCAGGTAGTGTATGTGTATTGTGTGTGTAGTTTATAGTGTGTGTATAGTTTGTGTGTTTAGTGTGTCTCTGTACTGTGTGTAGTGTGCAGGTAGTGTATGTGTATTATGTGTGTAGTTTATAGTGTGTGTATAGTTTGTGTGTTTAGTGTGTCTCTGTACTGTGTGTAGTGTGCAGGTAGTGTATGTGTATTGTGTGTGTGTAGTTTATAGTGTGTGTATAGTTTGTGTGTTTAGTGTGTCTCTGTACTGTGTGTAGTGTGCAGGTAGTGTATGTGTATTATGTGTGTAGTTTACAGCGTGTGTATAGTTTGTGTGTTTAGTGTGTCTCTGTACTGTGTGTAGTGTGCAGGTAGTGTATGTGTATTGTGTGTGTGTAGTTTATAGTGTGTGTATAGTTTGTGTGTTTAGTGTGTCTCTGTACTGTGTGTAGTGTGCAGGTAGTGTATGTGTATTATGTGTGTAGTTTACAGCGTGTGTATAGTGTCATGGAAAATATGGTGAGATGATAAATAAAAACAAAGGTTATTGTTGGTTGAATTGGATTGAAGAATTTATTGGCACGATCGTGGTGGGTTCCTCCAGCAGTGTCTCTGGACAAGAACCCCCAAACAGATGCAATTCCTATCTCTTATACTGCTTAGGTCACATGACATTGGGTGTGGGCTTTGAAGCCCTTATTTTGTCTTTGAAGTCCTTAAACATGGAAATCCCGTCACCTGTAAGCACTTACCAACCATATGCAATTATAATCTAATGTTATAATCTGTGTTGTTATTGTTCTGGGAAATGTCACTATTTAACAAGGATTTTTAGTCGTATTTCATTTAAACTCACTAATTTCAAACTAATTATACTGTGTTTTCTTTATCAGTCCAATCTCAGTACAGAGATCAGATTCTCCAGTACCCAGCCATATCTCCATGAAGAGTGATAGATCTATAGATCCTCCTCTGTACTTACAAGATGGAGATCCATCATCTGGTCCCAGGTAAGAGCTCCTCACAGTGTGTATATGTGTATTGTGTGTGTGTAGTTTACAGTGTGTGTAGTCTGTGTGTTTAGTGTGTCTCTGTACTGTGTGTAGTGTGCAGGTAGTGTATTTGTATTGTGTGTGTAGCTTACAGTGTGTGTATAGTGTGTGTTTAGTGTGTCTCTGTATTGTGTGTAGTGTGCAGGTAGTGCATGTGTAGTGTGTGTGTAGTTTACAGTGTGTGTATAGTTTGTGTGTTTAGTGTGTCTCTGTACTGTGTGTAGTGTACAGGTAGTGCATGTGTAGTGTGTGTGTAGTTTACAGTGTGTGTATAGTTTGTGTAATTAGTGTGTCTCTGTATTGTGTGTAGTGTGCATGTAGTGTATTTGTATTATGTGTGTAGTTTACAGTGTGTGTATAGTTTGTGTATTTAGTGTGTCTCTGTACTGTGTGTAGTGTGCAGGTAGTGTATGTGTAGTGTGTGTGTAGTTTACAGTGTGTGTATAGTTTGTGTATTTAGTGTGTCTCTGTACTGTGTGTAGTGTGCAGGTAGTGTATGTGTATTGTGTGTGTGTAGTTTATAGTGTGTGTATAGTTTGTGTGTTTAGTGTGTCTCTGTACTGTGTGTAGTGTGCAGGTAGTGTATGTGTATTGTGTGTGTAGTTTATAGTGTGTGTATAGTTTGTGTGTTTAGTGCGTCTCTGTACTGTGTGTAGTGTGCAGGTAGTGTATTTGTATTGTGTGTGTAGCTTACAGTGTGTGTATAGTGTGTGTTTAGTGTGTCTCTGTACTGTGTGTAGTGTGCAGGTAGTGCATGTGTAGTGTGTGTGTAGTTTACAGTGTGTGTATAGTTTGTGTGTTTAGTGTGTCTCTGTACTGTGTGTAGTGTGCAGGTAGTGTATGTGTATTGTGTGTGTAGTTTATAGTGTGTGTATAGTTTGTGTGTTTAGTGCGTCTCTGTACTGTGTGTAGTGTGCAGGTAGTGTATTTGTATTGTGTGTGTAGCTTACAGTGTGTGTATAGTGTGTGTTTAGTGTGTCTCTGTACTGTGTGTAGTGTGCAGGTAGTGCATGTGTAGTGTGTGTGTAGTTTACAGTGTGTGTATAGTTTGTGTGTTTAGTGTGTCTCTGTACTGTGTGTAGTGTGCAGGTAGTGTATGTGTATTGTGTGTGTAGTTTATAGTGTGTGTATAGTTTGTGTGTTTAGTGTGTCTCTGTACTGTGTGTAGTGTGCAGGTAGTGTATGTGTATTATGTGTGTAGTTTACAGTGTGTGTATAGTTTGTGTGTTTAGTGTGTCTCTGTACTGTGTGTAGTGTGCAGGTAGTGTATGTGTATTGTGTGTGTAGTTTATAGTGTGTGTATAGTTTGTGTGTTTAGTGTGTCTCTGTACTGTGTGTAGTGTGCAGGTAGTGTATGTGTATTATGTGTGTAGTTTACAGCGTGTGTATAGTGTCATGGAAAATATGGTGAGATGATAAATAAAAACAAAGGTTATTGTTGGTTGAATTGGATTGAAGAATTTATTGGCACGATCGTGGTGGGTTCCTCCAGCAGTGTCTCTGGACAAGAACCCCCAAACAGATGCAATTCCTATCTCTTATACTGCTTAGGTCACATGACATTGGGTGTGGGCTTTGAAGCCCTTATTTTGTCTTTGAAGTCCCCACCCTGCTAACAATTACCCCCAATTATTTTACTTAACAACAGTTGCTTATCTCTGTGGTCTAAACTCCCAGTCTCCTCTCCAGCACAATGTAGCACAGGATTTAATACACAAAGCAGCATATTATTAAACTTTAAGTAATATTAAACATAACATCTTATTCCTGCCATTACACTCCCCCCTGTTTTTCATTTTTAACAATCAATTCATGAAAATAAAACATTTGTGATAGTGAGTTTTGCCCTAAAATAAACATAAATGAGATCAGTGTGGAGACCCCACATATGCAGAGACCGGCCCCTCTTAACCTCCTCCACCAGATGTGGGCAACTGGAACAAAATAATAAAAAAAAACAAAGCCCGAGAAAAGCATGGGGTTACTCTGTAAAATTTTTTTTATATATGCCAGGAATAAGACATAATAAATATGTTATTACAGCTGCACAATTGCTTTTACTGTAATACGCAAATAATATTTCCATATTGTCAGCAACATGCTGTTAATGTTAGTTAAATCAAAGTCTGGTGTGAGCTGGACCTGTAAACAAATAATGTCGTTAGTGAGCAGTGGAAGGTGTACAACTGCTTTGTCAGCAGTGTCAACTTTGGCATTGTCCTGTAAAATTGGAACAAACCTTTAGAATATGCACAATTTACAAACGGCTCTCTGTTTGGGAAGCAGAATTGCATCCACAAGTTGTGCAACAAGGTATGGTGGGCGCTTTTTAAATTTAAATTAGGGGAAAAAACCCTCTCCCACCAAATACAACCAAATTGTTTAATTCCATATGTGAAAGTTTAGTTCATAAACATGTAAGCAGTTTTGCTTTCAGCTAGTCTAGAAGCTGTTATTAAAGCATGTATTTCAGCAGCTTAAGCCAATAAACTGAATAGGAGGGACAATGATACAAAAGTATCATGTGCAAAAGTTTTAACTAAGCCCACTTGTTTCCTCTCTGTTGCAGCATCTCTGGATGCAAATCCCTTCACAAACACTTCCAATTCAGCATTCTTATCAGGCCTAGAACAAATAAGATTAGATAGAGTAATACAGTCAAGATGTTCATCATCTTCTGCAATTAGTACAAAAGTGGTGGGATTAAGCACATTACAGCATCTTATAATAATGTTTATTTTACACATTAAACACTGTAGTATTCATTCCATCATTACGTTGAGTGAGAAGTTTTCTTTTCAATTATAAAACAAAAAACATTATTTGGCACTAACAGGGTTAGATAAGCATAACCCTCAAGATCACATGGTAAAACTACAGACATTTCTGTAGCAGAAAAGACAAAAAGAAAATCCTGCAGAAACAGGATCAAGCTTATACAAAAATCAAATTATCACCATGAAATTGTACAAGGACAAATACCATGGTCCATCTTTCTTAATCAATCATTTGTCAAAGTCAATGTTTAAATCAGTCAAACCCAAGTCAGATGTATTTTGTCTTTCAAAAGACTTTTCAGCTCCAGGTGTCCTTTGAATACAACTATGGGCTTTTAGGTCCTGTCTGTGAGCAACGTCAAATAACAGTCTCAGGAACATAAAAATAAAAGTATGGCACCAAAAAAATGTACCCCGAGAAAAAAAATTCACCATCCAAAAAGAGTTTTTTTCTTTTACTTCTTTTTTTTTTTTTTTTTTTTTCTATTTTTAAAGGTTTCTGAATTTCCCATTAAAACTAAATGCAACTCAAAATTAACCCAACTTGTGCACAGGAATTTTAAAGACCTTAGTTTGATTTAAAAACTATTTGCTATCTTTTATGATACCTGACTGAGAATGGTTCACAGATTCTCCAGAGATAACAACAAACTCTACTGCCTGTTTATTGCACCCAGGGATCAGTATCAGGTTCCCCTGGGGTGGTATACCTTTTTAAATTGAAACTACATTTAGCTTTGTTTTGCAGCCCCTTTTTACTAATTTAAATAATATTCCTCTTGTACCTATTAATAATAGTGTTTCCATCAATTTGAGGTGAATGTCACCTGGTGACAGTACTGTACATATTTTGTGGGTGGCGGACATCTTGGTATCTACTAACTTGTGCTCAACATGCACACAGTAAGGTAATTTCATTCTTGAAACCCTGCATTCGAGGTGATATTTAATGTTTGGGTCATTAGTAGGTTCCCAAAGATGTCCATCAGCCACATTTAAAATCCAAATAATCACTTCCCTATCCTTTTCCACATTGGTGTAGTCACTAAGTGTGGTTAGTGGAATTAGTCATTAACTCAAAACAAACCAAACACAAAACTGGCCAAACTTCCAAACCGTCAAAAACAATGATTGCCTTGATTTTACTGAGGAAGCAGTACTGACTTCCAATCAGTAAAAAATGCATCAAAAAAATTTATGTTCACTGGTTAATAAACCAGGAGCGCTCAAAAAATTTAATCTAGTCCTTGGTGTAAATAAGCAGTATAATGCAACTCGTTTAAATCTAATCAGACCAGCTAAAATCTTTCCCTAACCAAATAAATTAAATGATTATTTTTTTGTGTCCAAACATCAGCTACCAACTTCCATTCAGAACAATAAAGTGGACAATTTTGGCAACATTGTCACAGCTCTAGGAGGGATCAGAGTCCCTGTCTCTTACAGAAATAGTGATACCTTCAGGCATTGTTTCCAATTTAATTCCTGAGGCATACATATGATCACACCTCATAAGATTTATAGGGCAAATTGCAGAAATTAGGAACTGATGCTAAGACTCTCTACAGTATTATTATACACACATATGAATAGAAAAACATTCAGTATAAGTATGTCTTTGTAGCACTAATAGGCTTAGTCTTAAATCCCTATAATCCACTATTAGCTATAAATAGCTAGGTGTATGTCTCATATTTGTATAATTGCAATAAAGTTTTGTGTCTGTAGGTATATGGCTACTCATCTGCTGTTGTTCAGTTTGCTCCTCCCCTGGACTCCAGCCCTCAGTTGTTGTAACCAGACTTATTTTATGAGCAGTCCTTAGCAAAATGTCCAGTTTATCCACACTTGAAACAGGCCTTGTTGTCAGCAGGCCTCTGTGTGTTTACTCTGCACTGTTTTGCACTGTGACCTGTCCTTCCACAGGTATAACACACAGCATTAGAGAATGATGATTTACATTGACTGCGGCATCTTCCTTTGCCCCTGTTGCTTAGTTCAGTTAGCTTAGCCACACCCTGCATCAGGATAGGGCTTGCAGTATCCAGTTCTTTCTTTTTTTATTTTATCAGCTGTCTTCTTTTTAGCATATACCGCACACACCTTAATAAGGAACAGTTTTCCCATGTGATGCAGGTGTTCTTTACAATGTTCAGTTTCAGTTAATTCAGGAAGTGTTGTTGTGAACCTTTTTCAGTCTTTCAGGATGATTCTGCACAGTCTCTTTGTCATTCAGTGTGCAAACTGCTATCTTTACTGGAAACACAGTTCTTATTCTTTCCAGTAGTCCTTTGACCACATTTCTGTATGCTCCATCATCGTCATACCCCAGTCTACATCACTCATCCTCTTGAGATTATTCTGGGAATACCTTCCCTCAGGCTGGTTAGATGTGTCATTTCATTCTAGATATCAGCAATAGTCCATAGACTGTTGATCAAAATCACACCCGCCAGACCAGAAAACACCATCTCCAACAACTGAAAAATCACATGCACTTTTCCTGTTTTGTCTGCCCCCCACTGGTGAGTCCGTCATCTGCTTGTAGTATTGCAGGCCAGAACGTGTTTCTTGTGATGATAACAGGTCCTTTGATCTCTGAGTGGTAACATGGAGGTGAAATTTGGTTCTGTGGCACCTCAGGATAGATTGCTGGGGGAGCTGACACCATTGCTTCTCCTGTATTTCCTCCCGCTCCTGTTGGTTCTTCTTACTGGTTCTTTGTTGTTCTCCTTATGGCAGGGCAGGAGTCCAGATGAGGTTTAACCTGTAACTTTACTTAACACATAACTTGGTTAAGTTTGTCCCTACACTTTCTCTTTTCCTTCTTATCATTTTTACTTCCCTTTATACCATTTTCTCTCTTTCCTACTTGCACATTCCTTCTATTCTAACTTACTTTTAACTCTTTCAGTTGTCTTTTACTAAAACCATCTTCTTTCTTAAAACCCACTCTTCTCTACCCACATTGCAAAATGTAAAACAGCATTTTTGCCATAGTTCCCAAAATAAATATAACACTAATGTGTGTACATATAATCTCAATTTTAACATGTAATTGTTTTTCAACAAACTTCCCCTTACTTTTACCCATTGTACTGCTTAAGTTCACCTGGACAGATTATTAAAAAAAATTTTATGTGCAACATTTAGAACAAAGACACACAAGTACAACACAAACAATACCTTCCACCCCCTTCTTATTTCAACAAACACATACGTTATCACATACAACACATAGACACACACAAAACATAAATCCAATACATTCTTCAATCCAGTCACCAATCCTCAATTATATATATATATATATATATATATATATATATATATATATATATATATATATATATATAATTGTTTTTTGTATTGTTTATTAGTCAGATGCAACTTGTCCTCTCCTTCTGAGAGGCTAGTGCACTATTCACAACATTACAAACATGTCTGTCTGCACCAGGTTTCTCACGCTAAAACCTCGGTTAAAAACCTCGAAGGGCCCAATTCCCGTCCTTGAATAAACCACCTGTTTATTCTGAATAAACCACCTGTTTATTCTGAATAAACCTCTTGTTTATTCTCCCGATTTACAACTCTCTGTGTAAATCCAACTTACACCTCACTGTGTAAGTTCTTAAGTCCCCATCCAACAATAAAGTATACTAAAACATTAGCACAAACTCCAAATATGACCAATTATCAATTAACAATTACCAAAAACATTACCAATTAAATTTAATCTCACCTGAGTCCGTGCAAGCAGCAGCGCTGAGAGACACTACGGATCGCTACAAATCCCTTTTCTCTAAACAGGAGGTAAGGCTGAAGAATACCTTCACCAGGCATCCCTGAATCTGCATGCATATCCGTAGGTCTGCCAGTCGAGCTGCCCCACGTTGGGCGCCAAATTGTCATGGAAAATATGGTGAGATGATAAATAAAAACAAAGGTTATTGTTGGTTGAATTGGATTGAAGAATTTATTGGCACGATCGTGGTGGGTTCCTCCAGCAGTGTCTCTGGACAAGAACCCCCAAACAGATGCAATTGCTATCTCTTATACTGCTTAGGTCACATGACATTGGGTGTGGACTTTGAAGCCCTTATTTTGTCTTTGAAGTCCCCACCCTGTTAACAATTACCCCCAATTGTTTTACATTTTATTACTTAACAACAGTTGCTTATCTCTGTGGTCTAAACTCCCAGTCTCCTCTCCAGCACAATGTAGCACAGGATTTAATAAACAAAGCAGCATATTATTAAACTTTAAGTAATATTAAACATAACATCTTATTCCTGCCATTACAATAGTTTGTGTGTTTAGTGTGTCGCTGTACTGTGTGTAGTGTACAGGTAGTGCATTTGTAGTGTGTGTGTAGTTTACAGTGTATGTATAGTTTGTGTGTTTAGTGTGTCTCTGTACTGTGTGTAGTGTGCAGGTAGTGTATGTGTATTGTGTGTGTGTAGTTTACAATGTGTGTACAGTGTGTGTTTAGTGTGTCTCTGTACTGTGTGTAGTGTGCAGGTAGTGTATGTGTATTGTGTGTGTGTAGTTTATAGTGTGTGTATAGTTTGTGTGTTTAGTGTGTCTCTGTACTGTGTGTAGTGTGCAGGTAGTGTATGTGTATTGTGTGTGTAGTTTATAGTGTGTGTATAGTTTGTGTGTTTAGTGTGTCTCTGTACTGTGTGTAGTGTGCAGGTAGTGTATGTGTAGTGTGTGTGTGTAGTTTATAGTGTATGTATAGTTTGTGTGTTTAGTGTGTCTCTGTACTGTGTGTAGTGTGCAGGTAGTGTATGTGTATTGTGTGTGTAGTTTATAGTGTGTGTATAGTTTGTGTGTTTAGTGTGTCTCTGTACTGTGTGTAGTGTGCAGGTAGTGTATGTGTATTGTGTGTGTAGTTTATAGTGTGTGTATAGTTTGTGTGTTTAGTGTGTCTCTGTACTGTGTGTAGTGTGCAGGTAGTGTATGTGTAGTGTGTGTGTAGTTTATAGTGTGTGTATAGTTTGTGTGTTTAGTGTGTCTCTGTACTGTGTGTAGTGTGCAGGTAGTGTATGTGTAGTGTGTGTGTAGTTTATAGTGTGTGTATAGTTTGTGTGTTTAGTGTGTCTCTGTACTGTGTGTAGTGTGCAGGTAGTGTATGTGTATTGTGTGTGTAGTTTATAGTGTGTCTTTAGTGTGTCTCTTTACTGTGTGTAGTGTACAGGGGGGTATTCCAGAAAGCGGGTTAAGTGATTAAACCGGGTAAGGTAACTCGGAATGAACGAAAACTCGAGGTTTTCCGTTCCAGAAACCGAGATTAAAGAGAGCCTGTGTCAGTTACTATAGCAACTTACGCTCTGAAGCTAACCTGCTCGCTGGCAGGTTAACTTAAACCTGACCTGGAGTTACTCGCACTTTCCTCATGTAAACCTGGCGTGTCCTTTACTCCAGGATCCAGTAAATACAGACGCGCTAATTATTCAAACAGATCTTAGTTGGGAACGAGTCATTAAACTCAGATGAGTCATTTCTGGATGGATTTATTCGCAAACTTTTCCGTTTTTATCACAGTCAGTCAATTCGGGGAGAGTGGGGACGGTTACCACAAGGGGCAGCTGCAACATTATTAATCACAATAATCACAATATTAATAAAAAGGCTTGTTACAACATTAATTATAACATTATGGATGGAATGTTATGGATTAATATAGAACACCCTTAACACACACACAGTTTAGTAAGCTAAAATCATTCATGGTTTAAATTGATTGTAGTAATTAACCCTAAACATGATTGTTACTTAAAAACAGGGATTATACAGGTGCTGGTCATAAAATTAGAATATCATGAAAAAGTTGATTTATTTCAGTAATTCCATTCAAAAAGTGAAACTTGTATATTACAGTGTATCACAAAAGTGAGTACACCCCTCACATTTCTGCAAATATTTCATTATATCTTTTCATGGGACAACACTATAGACATGAAACTTGGATATAACTTAGAGTAGTCAGTGTACAGCTTGTTTAGCAGTGTAGATTTACTGTCTTCTGAAAATAACTCAACACACAGCCATTAATGTCTAAATAGCTGCAACATAAGTGAGTACACCCCACAGTGAACATGTCCAAATTGTGCCCAAATGTGTCGTTGTCCCTCCCTGGTGTCATGTGTCAAGGTCCAAGGTGTAAATGGGGAGCAGGGCTGTTAAATTTGGTGTTTTGGGTACAATTCTCTCATACTGGCCACTGGATATTCAACATGGCACCTCATGGCAAAGAACTCTCTGAGGATGTGAGAAATAGTATTGTTGCTCTCCACAAAGATGGCCTGGGCTATAAGAAGATTGCTAACACCCTGAAACTGAGCTACAGCATGGTGGCCAAGGTCATACAGCGGTTTTCCAGGACAGGTTCCACTCGGAACAGGCTTCGCCAGGGTCGACCAAAGAAGTTGAGTCCACGTGTTCGGAGTCATATCCAGAGGTTGGCTTTAAAAAATAGACACATGAGTGCTGCCAGCATTGCTGCAGAGGTTGAAGACGTGGGAGGTCAGCCTGTCAGTGCTCAGACCATACGCCGCACACTGCATCAACTCGGTCTGCATGGTCGTCATCCCAGAAGGAAGCTGACGCACAAGAAAGCTTGCAAACAGTTTGCTGAAGACAAGCAGTCCAAGAACATGGATTACTGGAATGCCCTGTGGTCTGACGAGACCAAGATAAACTTGTTTGGCTCAGATGGTGTCCAGCATGTGTGGCGGCGCCCTGGTGAGAAGTACCAAGACAACTGTATCTTGCCTACAGTCAAGCATGGTGGTGGTAGCATCATGGTCTTGGGCTGCATGAGTATTGCTGGCACTGGGGAGCTGCAGTTCATTGAGGGAAACATGAATTCCAACATGTACTGTGACATTCTGAAACAGAGCATGATCCCCTCCCTTCGAAAACTGGGCCTCATGGCAGTTTTCCAACAGGATAACGACCCCAAGCACAACCTCCAAGATGACAACTGCCTTGCTGAGGAAGCTGAAGGTAAAGGTGATGAGCACCTGTGGCGCATCCTCAAGTGGAAGGTGGATGAGTTCAAGGTGTCTAACATCCACCAGCTCCGTGATGTCATCATGGAGGAGTGGAAGAGGATTCCAGTAGCAACCTGTGCAGCTCTGGTGAATTCCATGCCCAGGAGGGTTAAGGCAGTGCTGGATAATAATGGTGGTCACACAAAATATTGACACTTTGGGCACAATTTGGACATGTTCACTGTGGGGTGTACTCACTTATGTTGCCAGCCATTTAGACATTAATGGCTGTGTGTTGAGTTATTTTCGGAAGACAGTAAATCTACACTGCTATACAAGTTGTACACTGACTACTCTAAGTTATATCCAAGTTTTATTTCTATAGTGTTGTCCCATGAAAAGATATAATAAAATATTTGCAGAAATGTGAGGGGTGTACTCACTTTTGTGATACACTGTATATTCATTCATTACACACAGACTGATATACAGTGTATCACAAAAGTGAGTACACTCCTCACATTTCTGCAGATATTTAAGTATATCTTTTCATGGGACAACACTGACAAAATGACACTTTGACACAATGAAAAGTAGTCTGTGTGCAGCTTATATAACAGTGTAAATTTATTCTTCCCTCAAAATAACTCAATATACAGCCATTAATGTCTAAACCACCGGCAACAAAAGTGAGTACACCCCTAAGAGACTACACCCCTAAATGTCCAAATTGAGCACTGCTTGTCATTTTCCCTCCAAAATGTCATGTGACACGTTAGTGTTACTAGGTCTCAGGTGTGCATAGGGAGCAGGTGTGTTCAATTTAGTAGTACAGCTCTCACACTCTCTCATACTGGTCACTGAAAGTTCCAACATGGCACCTCATGGCAAAGAACTCTCTGAGGATCTTAAAAGACGAATTGTTGCGCTACATGAAGATGGCCAAGGCTACAAGAAGATTGCCAACACCCTGAAACTGAGCTGCAGCACAGTGGCCAAGATCATCCAGCGTTTTAAAAGAGCAGGGTCCACTCAGAACAGACCTCGCGTTGGTCGTCCAAAGAAGCTGAGTGCACGTGCTCAGCGTCACATCCAACTGCTGTCTTTGAAAGATAGGCGCAGGAGTGCTGTCAGCATTGCTGCAGAGATTGAAAAGGTGGGGGGTCAGCCTGTCAGTGCTCAGACCATACGCCGCACACTACATCAAATTGGTCTGCATGGCTGTCACCCCAGAAGGAAGCCTCTTCTGAAGTCGCTACACAAGAAAGCCCGCAAACAGTTTGCTGAAGACATGTCAACAAAGGACATGGATTACTGGAACCATGTCCTATGGTCTGATGAGACCAAGATTAATTTGTTTGGTTCAGATGGTCTCAAGCATGTGTGGCGGCAATCAGGTGAGGAGTACAAAGATAAGTGTGTCATGCCTACAGTCAAGCATGGTGGTGGGAATGCCATGGTCTGGGGCTGCATGAGTGCAGCAGCTGTTGGGGAGTTACATTTCATTGAGGGACACATGAACTCCAATATGTACTGTGAAATACTGAAGCAGAGCATGATCCCCTCCCTCCGGAAACTGGGTCGCAGGGCAGTGTTCCAGCATGATAATGACCCCAAACACACCTCTAAGACGACCACTGCTTTATTGAAGAGGCTGAGGGTAAAGGTGATGGACTGGCCAAGCATGTCTCCAGACCTAAACCCAATAGAACATCTTTGGGGCATCCTCAAGCGGAAGGTGGAGGAGCGCAAAGTCTCGAATATCCGCCAGCTCCGTGATGTCGTCATGGAGGAGTGGAAAAGCATTCCAGTGGCAACCTGTGAAGCTCTGGTAAACTCCATGCCCAGGAGAGTTAAGGCAGTACTGGGAAATAATGGTGGCCACACAAAATATTGACACTTCAGGAACTTTCACTAAGGGGTGTACTCACTTTTGTTGCCGGTGGTTTAGACATTAATGGCTGTATATTGAGTTATTTTGAGGGAAGAATAAATTTACACTGTTATATAAGCTGCACACAGACTACTTTTCATTGTGTCAAAGTGTCATTTTGTCAGTGTTGTCCCATAAAAAGATATACTTAAATATTTGCAGAAATGTGAGGGGTGTACTCACTTTTGTGATACACTGTATTTCAAATGTTTATTTCTTTTAATGTTGATGATTATAACTGACAACTAATGAAAACTCCAAATTCAGTATCTCAGAAAATTAGAATATTACTTAAGACCAATACAAAAAAAAGGATTTTTAGAAATGTTGGCCAACTGAAAAGTATGAAGATGAAAAGTATGAGCATGTACAGCACTCAATACTTAGTTGGGGCTCCTTTTGTCTGGATTACTGCAGCAATGCGGCGTGGCATGGAGTCCATCAGTCTGTGGTACTGCTCAGGTGTTATGAGAGCCCAGGTTGCTCTGATAGTGGCCTTCAGCTCTTCTGAATTGTTGGGTCTGGCGTATCACGTCTTCCTCTTCACAATACCACATAGATTTTCTATGGGGTTAAGGTCAGGCGAGTTTGCTGGCCAATTAAGAACAGGGATACCATGGTCCTTAAACCAGGTACTGGTAGCTTTGGCACTGTGTGCAGGTGCCAAGTCCTGTTGGAAAATGAAATCTGCATCTCCATAAAGTTGGTCAGCAGCAGGAAGCATGAAGTTTTCTAAAACTTCCTGGTAGACGTTGACCTTGGACCTCAGAAAACACAGTGGACCAACACCAGCAGATGACATGGCACTCCAAACCATCACTGACTGTGGAAACTTTACACTGGACCTCAAGCAACGTGGATTCTGTGCCTCTTCTCTCTTCCTCCAGACTCTGGGACCTTGATTTCCAAAGGTAATGCAAAATTTACTTTCATCAGAGAACATAACTTTGGACCACTCAGCAGCCTTTTTGTCTTTAGCCCAGGTGAGACGCTTCTGACGCTGTCTCTTGTTCAAGGGTGGCTTGACACAAGGAATGCGACAGCTGAAACCCATGTCTTGCATACGTCTGTGCGTGGTGGTTCTTGAAGCACTGACTCCAGCTACAGTCCACTCTTTGTGAATCTCCCCCACATTTTTTAATGGGTTTTGTTTCACAATCCTCTCCAGGGTGCGGTTATCCCTATTGCTTGTACACTTTTTTCTACCACATCTTTTCCTTCCCTTCGCCTCTCTATTAATGTGCTTGGACACAGAGCTCTGTGAACAGCCAGCCTCTTTAGAAATGACCTTTTGTGTCTTGCCCTCCTTGTGCAAGGTGTCAATGGTCGTCTTTTGGACAACTGTCAAGTCAGCAGTCTTCCCCATGATTGTGTAGCCTACAGAACTAGACTGAGAGACAATTTAAAGGCCTTTGCAGGTGTTTTGAGTTAATTAGCTGATTAGATATTGTACCTTGCCACAATATTCTAATTTTCTGAGATACTGAATTTGGGGTTTTCATTAGTTGTCGGTTATAATCATCAACATTAAAAGAAATAAACATTTGAAATATATCAGTCTGTGTGTAATGAATATAATATACACGTTTCACTTTTTGAATGGAATTACTGAAATAAATCAACTTTTTCATGATATTCTAATTTCATGACCAGCACCTGTATATGTTACAGCTGTGTGTGGGTGGGTAGCTGACAGATGTGGATTTTATTTTATTAAAATGTTGTCTTTTATTATTTAAACAGCAGACAGAATATCCCTCCACATACAGGTAGTGACCAATTTAATGCATGTTCTGCAACCTATTGTTCTCCATCTTATGGAGATGCTTTCATTAAGATCTTATGTGATGCTACCCACATTACAAATATTGAAGCCAAATGGTCAGGCTCTGTGCATGAGCACTGAAAATAAAACAATGCAACAAGTTAATTTCCTTGTCCTTATTCTTTAGTAAGAACATTTATATTTATACACCCTTAGCACCGACACCCATCTTAAATTCAAGCAACTGAATTTCTAGCCTTGTCTATTTTATATGCTCCACCTGATGATCACACTTTGCAGTTTGTTTCTCCAGATGGACCTTGTATAGTCCATCTTATTTACACCCAACTTGAAAGAAAGAGGCAAAAATAGCATGTTATGATCAAACATAGCTTTTTGTGTTCTACATATTTCAGATATTTGGTAAGACATTTTTACTGTTTGCTTTGGATGTGGATGGTCCCTCATTTGATTGGGAACTGCCCATCACATTCTGTTAGAGGACAGTCACACACATTATAATGGTAGATCAAATGAAATGCCATGCTCTATGTTCAACATATACTGTACCTCTGTAGGCCTCCCAGTATTATCCCACTCTGAGGCAGCAGAGATGGTTTCTTTATTGTCCTTCAACAGTGTTTTTTTTAAAATTATTATTAAAGAACATTATTTATAAGTATTAGGATCTATAGGGACATTTAGGTCACTAACAATTGCAGGAGGCTCAAAACCACACCACCAATCACTGGAGACATGGCAATAAAAAGTGTTCAGACTGCACCAATGCAGTTCTTAATATTCCACAGTTTATGCACTACAGACTAATGATTTACATGTAATGAACATGCCTTGAACATAGACAGCTTTTGTATTTTAGTTTTATCTGCCGCCATGTGCATCTGATTCCACTTGGATTACACCTAGATTGAGTAAATGAAAGAAAAAAAGTTTTTAAAATTGAGACAAATATTACACCTGACATATTAAACAATTTTACCTATTCTTCTGCTAAATGTTGAATAATGGTTAAGTTTTTTTTACTTAATGTAAACTCACGCATTAACCCTGTAAGCATTTTTATTTTGTCATTTGCGACGTCTTTTTTACGGACACTGCTGTATTACTTTCACGTCTAAAACATTCTCATGATCTGCACACAAACATTAAAATGAACAGTTCTACTGGTGTATAATATGATGGACTACTTTTTCTTTCATTCACATCCATGGTGAATCCATTTATCCATGTTTATAGTTAGCCGTGAACGCGCTTCTGCTGGGTTCAATCTACTCAGAGTTAAGTAATCTAACCCTGATCCGCTTTTGTGGAACTGAAAACTCCGGCTATGACACGGTGAGATAAGTCAACTCGGAGTTCAGGTTTAAGTTTGAAGTTTGTTAAACCCGCTTTCTGGAATACCCCCCAGGTAGTGTATGTGTAGTATGTGTGTGTAGTTTACAGTGTGTGTATAGTTTGTAAATAGAGCTTTAGCCACTCATGCAGGACTGAGCAAACCTTCACGAAGTGTAATGAGTGTCTATAACATGTGACATATTACATGTCTTACCTACTTAAACATGGGAATCCTGTCACCTGTAAGCACTTACCAACTATAAGTAATTATAATCTAATATTATATTCTGTGTTGTTAATGTTCTGGAGAATTTCACTATTTAACAAGGATTTTTTGTTTTATTTCATTTAAACTCACTAATTTAAAACTAATTATACTGTGTTTTATTTATCAGTCCAATCTCAGTACAGAGATCAGATTCTCCAGTACCCAGCCATATCTCCATGAAGAGTGATGGATCTATAGATCCTCCTCTGTACTTTCAAGATGGAGATCCATCATCTGGACCCAGGTAAGAGCTCCTCACAGTGTGTATATGTGTATTTTATATGTGTATAGTGTGTTTAGTGTGCATGTAGTGTGTATAGTTTACAGTGTGTGTATAGTTTGTGTGTTTAGTGTGTCTCTGTATTGTGTGAAATTTTTAGTTTAATTTCATTTAAACTCACTAATCTCAGACTAATTATACTGTGTTTTATTTATCAGTCCAATCTCAGTACAGAGATCAGATTCTCCAGGACCCAGCTGTTTGCAGTTTAGAGATGTAGATCCATCATTTAGGCTCAGGTAAGAGCTCCTCACACTTCAGTGCTGTTTTTTTTTTTGAGAGATTTTAGGATGTGTCCATAAGATCTGGAGAAATTTTATATTCATGTGGAGGGTCTGGACCCTCGTACTGGTGTATCAATCAGAACATAAAAGTCAGCATCAGGATTGGTGTTTTTCATTGTTCTTACTGCAATTTTAAATGACCAAGCTACCTTCTGACAAGGTAGAAGGAAACCAGAAAGAACGAACATGCAAAACATGTAAAGGGTGTTTAAACCAAAAATGACTTGCCTTAATTTGCTGCCATTTTACTTATTTGGATGTGGTTTTTTTTTTTTTTGCATTTTTGAGTGGACTTGATGTACACCAGGAGCCTTTCCACTACTGATGTGAGTTTCTCCTGCTAATGCACAACTCCAGTGTGAACACTGTGTATCCCTTGGCATATCTCCCTGCTGAGATAATCTTGAAAGTGGCATTTTTCTGTGTTTATCTAATATTAAATATGTTGGAAGGTTTAAAACATTTAAATGTAACAAATTAGATAACGTAACATTTGAGGAATTTTGGAAGGGGGCAAATACTTTATCACAGCACTGTATATACATTTTTGAATCAAGTTTTAGGGGGGCTGCAGTTCTGGCAGCCTTAACTTCTTGTGTCTATGGTATAGTATGTGTGTAGTGTGTATATGTGTAATGTGTGTATTTAGTGAAGTAAGTAGTGTGTAGTGTTTTATTGTGTGTGTTGTCTCTATAGTGTGTGTGTGTGTGTGCGTAACCAATGTCACATTAGAAAAAAAGAATTGAGTGTTTTAGATGTGCTTTTGGTTTTAGATTTTAGAGCTTTAAGAATTTAAGGTGGCAGCACTATCGCACAGCAGAGACTCACGTTCTGTGTGTTTTCTGCATGGATTTTCTTTTACCTATTTTAACATGCCAGTAGGTGGATTATGTGTGTGGTGAACTCATGCTTTGTCCAGACTAAAAGCGGTCTGAAATGGTAACTGAAGATAAATTGCAGTGGTGGAAATTTGATTTGAATGGTACAGATTAAAATGCTGGATTTGTTTCCTTCCTGTTTGCATTTCTTTAATTGTTTCTATTCTTTTATAGTATTTTATTATTGATTATTAATTAAAGGATGTGAGAAATGGCTGACATGGTTACTTAGTCAAGTGAGCTTTACGTCACCACATGCTTAGAGGCTGTAACAAATAAAACCCTGCTTTAGATTTTTATGTCCATGTGATCAGCAACACAATTTACTTGAGCTGTTTGATTCTGGAACAGGAGATTTTCTTTAAAAAGGGTTTCAGCAAAATTATGTTTTTAACTGTTGCCTGTTTGTACTAGAGTGTGCGGGAAATAATTCCTGAGGAAAATTACGTTTTTCTGCCGGTCTGTCTGAACAAGAGTGTGTGAAAAAGATAATGTAAATACTGAATAATGTTAATGACCCCCGTGTTTCAGCAGCTTATTATTCATGACAGAACTGTTTATTAACTTAAGCTGTTTTGTGGTTCTTGGATTACTGAGCAAACAAAAATATTAAAAATAAGAGAAAATTCTATTTATACTGTATAATCAGAATATATTAAGATGTTTTTTCATATCCGCACATACAAATGACATTTTCTGGAATTTAAAAGTTAGAGCATATTTAGGACCTGAGAATAAAATCTACCTATAATTCTGGTTTGTCCACAGTGACCTGATGGGGGCGACAGCAACAATGAAACAGAGCATCACCAGAAATATGAGGTAAGATCAAACCCAACAACAGAACATTTACAGTGATTTGTAGAGACTATAAAGTGGAGTTTGATTTTCTCCTGCATTCTTTATAGGTTGATAAGATTAAAACTCTAAAAGTAACTGGACATATGTCTGCATGTTTTGTTCTCACCATATCACAGGCCTGACTTTATATCTGCTAGAGCTGAAGTCCAGAAGAAGCTCAAATTAAATCTGATAAAGAAGTTTCAGTGTGTAAATGAAGTGATCACAAAGCAGGGAAACCCAACACTTCTGAATGAGATCTACACCAAGCTCTATATCACAGAGGGAGAAAGTGGAAAAGTCAATAATGAACATGAGGTGAGGCAGATCGAGGCAGCATCCAGGAGAGCAGCAACAGAGGACACGACGCCCATCAAATGTAACAACATCTTTAAACCTTTATCAGACCAAGATGAACCCATCAGGACTGTCCTGACTAAGGGCGTCGCTGGCATCGGAAAAACCGTCTCTGTACAGAAGTTCATTCTGGATTGGGCTGAAGGGAAAGAGAATCAGGACGTCCACCTCATATTTCCACTTCCTTTTAGAGAGCTGAATTTAATGAAGGACCACAAACTGAGTCTGATGGATCTCCTTCATTTCTATTTTCAGGAGATAAATGAAACGGACATTTCCAGCTTGTACAAAGTTCTGTTTATTTTTGATGGGTTGGATGAGTGTCGTTTACCTCTAGATCTCCAGAACTCAGTGAGATTGAGTGATGTTAATGAATCAGCATCAGTTCATGAGCTGCTGATGAACCTGATCAACGGGAATCTGCTTCCTTCTGCTCTGATCTGGATCACCTCCCGCCCAACAGCAGCTGATCAGATCCCCTCTGAGTGTATCGATCGAGTGACAGAGGTACGAGGATTCAGTGATCCACAGAAGGAGGAGTACTTCAGGAAGAGGGTCAGTGATCAGAGTCTGGCCAGTAGAATCATCTCACACCTGAAGTCATTAAGAAGCCTCTACATCATGTGTCACATTCCGGTCTTCTGCTGGATTACAGCCACAGTTCTAGAGAGAATGTTTGGTGAAACAGAGAGTGGAGAGATCCCCAAAACTCTGACTGAAATGTACACCCACTTCCTCATCATTGAGACCAACGTCATCAGAAAAAAGTACATGAAGAATCAGGAGGAAGAAGGAGAAATGATCCTCAAACTGGGAAAACTGGCTTTTGAGCAGCTGATGAAAGGAAACCTGATCTTCTATGAGGAAGACCTGATGCAGTGTGGCATTGATGTTCAGGAAGCCTCAGTGTACTCAGGTGTGTGTACACAGATCTTCAGAGAGGAGTTTGGACTTCACCAGAGTAAAGTGTACTGCTTTGTTCATCTGAGCATTCAGGAACATCTCGCAGCTCTATATGTGCACCTGACCTTCATGAACGAAAATAAAAATCTTCTTCAACAGCGTGAGTCCTCAAAACTGAGGATCCTGAAGATAAAACAAATCTCAGATCTACACAAGAGTGCTGTAGATCAGGCATTACAGAGTAAGAATGGACATCTGGATCTTTTACTTCGCTTTCTTCTGGGTCTCTCACTGCAGTCCAATCAAAATCTCTTGCAAGCCTTAGTGACACAAACAGGAAGTGACTCTCACAGCAAACAGAAAACTGTTCGGTACATTAAGAAGAAGATCAGTGAGAATCCCTTAACAGAGAAATCCATCAATCTGTTCCACTGTCTTAATGAACTGGATGATCATTCACTAGTTCAGGAGATCCAACAATACCTGAAATCTGGAGAACTAAAACAAACCAAACTCTCTGGTTCTCAGTGGTCAGCTCTGGTCTTCATGTTATTGACATCATCAGAGGAGCTGGATGTGTTTAACCTGAGTGATTATACCAACAAATACAGCTCATCAGAGAAGGTTTTTCTGAAACTGATGCCGGTGGTTGCAGCATCCAGATCAGCTCAGTGAGTAATACTGAAGATTTTTGTTGTACTGGAATTCTGATGTTATAGATCATTATTATACAACCCCAAATAAGAAAAAGTTGGGACATAGTCCCACAGTCCCATACCATGACAGACCCTGGCTTTTGGACTTGCTGATAATAGTCTGGATGGTTTGTCTTTGGTGTAGAGTACACAGCATCCATTAAAAAAAAAAAAAAAAAAAAACACACAAAAACCAAACACAAAACTACCATTGTTCCTTCCTTAGTCTCTCAGCTTCAAAACTACACTAAATCTGTATCCTTGTGTTGTTGGTGATAGAAACATATTCGACAAAATATTTATTTCACTGATGTCAGACAGTTACAGACTCACAGTAGAAGCTCTGATTTGTCCAAAAAGCTTAAATTTAATTTTTTTAAATTTGTTTGTTTCTGCTGAAATGTTTTGGCTCCTACGTTTTTGTAGTTATCATTATTTGAGCATGAATAAAAACATCACCATAATATTTAGCTGTTTTTTCTACAACTTTTAGAATATTATTAAATTGTAGAACATTTAGGGTTCATTTATTTGGAGGTGTCACCATTATTATTGCTATGTACCACATGCTTAGTTTTTCTTTCTGTCTGTTTCCACACCCTTGTCTCCACCTCTCATTTATTATTGGTTCATTTGATTGTTTGAACTTGTTTCTTCTTACTTCTTTACTTTTTATTTTACTTTGGGTGAAGTATAGTGGTGCTTACACACGTTAAAATGTGGTAACTTTTGTTACTTTGTTTTTTATATTTTCTATCTTGTTTGATGTGCTGGTTTAAACCCAGCCTGTTAATTTTTTTCAATCTTTACTTCGGATCTGAATGTGTATAGAGTTCAAAACGTTTACAAATTCAGTCAAAAATACCTAAACATGTCGAGAATTCTTCCTTGTGTTTTTTTATTCTGGTTGAATTAATATGTATATAATGTTTATTTTTTATCAGCTCTAGGCTTTATTCTAGAACAGAAGTTATTATGGTAAACGTTTACATTACATGATGCTTTTATTACAATTCTCATGTGTACTAAAGTATTGAGTATGAGAAACAATATATAGTGGATTTTAAAAGCAAACATTTCAAAAATGTGTTTTACAACAATACTCTCAACGATAAGTAAATGTAGTTTTCACAATGGTGCACTTATAGAACACATACAATGATGATTTGAAGCACAATATATTTTAGTAGAATTTAGTAGAAAGTTGGTCCTTTAGTTACTAGATTTATAATCAAGTCTAAATTTATTTTAATACATTTAATCCACCAGATTTAGTTATTAGATCAATAGATCGTCTGCACTAATGTTAGTGAATCAACTATCATGTTTTAATTTTTTTCAGTCTTGGTCAGTGTGAACTAAAAGATAAAAGTTGTGAAGCTCTGGCCTCAGTGCTCAGCTCAGAATCCTCCAGTCTGAAAGAACTCGATCTGTCTGATAATAATAAACTAGGAGATTCAGGAGTGAAGCGTCTCTCTGCTGGACTGGAGAATCCTCACTGTAAACTGGAGATACTGGGGTAAGATCATCTCTCTGAGAATCACACATGAGCTGCTCCTCACTAACTCATCTTCTCTAATAGTGAGACTGAAACAGAGGATTTAGGTTTGAATGGAAGTTGCATATTTACTAAATAAAGAGAGGAAATGATCTGTTATAGTTTAGTTTTTAGTTTAGATTAATTTATTGTTACTTCCATCATTTACCTTCAGCATATACAGAAGCGAGATACCGTTTCTCTACAGATTATAATGCTCAATCAACAAGCAGTCACACTGTGTAACAGTCACTCATAATTATGATTAATAATAATATTACACAAAACTAACAGTTAATAATAATATAACACTATTAGCAGCCCCCCTCACTGCCTGATGAAAACACAAATCAACATAAATAAAAAAAAAAAAACACAAATCAACATAAATCCATTAAAGTTTTTATCATGGAGTCTGGTACAGTAATTCAGTAATGGAGTCAGAGAGGAGGAACCAGTCTGGTACAGTAATTCAGTAATGGAGTCAGAGAGGAGGAACCAGTCTGGTACAGTAATTCAGTAATGGAGACAGAGAGGAGGAACCAGTCTGGTACAGTAATTCAGTAATGGAGACAGAGAGGAGGAACCAGTCTGGTACAGTCATTCAGTAATGGAGTCAGAGAGGAGGAACCAGTCTGGTACAGCAATTCAGTAATGTAGACAGAGAGGAGGAACCAGTCTGGTACAGTAAATCAGTAATGGAGACAGAGAGGAGGAACCAGTCTGGTACAGTAATTCAGTAATGGAGACAGAGAGGAGGAACCAGTCTGGTACAGTAATTCAGTAATGGAGTCAGAGAGGAGGAACCAGTCTGGTACAGTATTTCAGTAATGGAGTCAGAGAGGAGGAACCAGTCTGGTACAGTAATTCAGTAATGGAGTCAGAGAGGAGGAACCAGTCTGGTACAGTAATTCAGTAATGGAGTCAGAGAGGAGGAACCAGTCTGGTACAGTAATTCAGTAATGGAGTCAGAGAGGAGGAACCAGTCTGGTACAGTAATTCAGTAATGGAGTCAGAGAGGAGGAACCAGTCTGGTACAGTAATTCAGTAATGGAGACAGAGAGGAGGAACCAGTCTGGTACAGTCATTCAGTAATGGAGTCAGAGAGGAGGAACCAGTCTGGTACAGTCATTCAGTAATGGAGACAGAGAGGAGGAACCAGTCTGGTACAGTAATTCAGTAATGGAGTCAGAGAGGAGGAACCAGTCTGGTACAGTCATTCAGTAATGGAGACAGAGAGGAGGAACCAGTCTGGTACAGTCATTCAGTAATGGAGACAGAGAGGAGGAACCAGTCTGGTACAGTAATTCAGTAATGGAGACAGAGAGGAGGAACCAGTCTGGTACAGTAATTCAGTAATGGAGACAGAGAGGAGGAACCAGTCTGGTACAGTAATTCAGTAATGGAGACAGAGAGGAGGAACCAGTCTGGTACAGTAATTCAGTAATGGAGACAGAGAGGAGGAACCAGTCTGGTACAGTAATTCAGTAATGGAGACAGAGAGGAGGAACCAGTCTGGTACAGTAATTCAGTAATGGAGACAGAGAGGAGGAACCAGTCTGGTACAGTAATTCAGTAATGGAGACAGAGAGGAGGAACCAGTCTGGTACAGTAATTCAGTAATGGAGACAGAGAGGAGGAACCAGTCTGGTACAGTAATTCAGTAATGGAGACAGAGAGGAGGAACCAGTCTGGTACAGTAATTCAGTAATGGAGACAGAGAGGAGGAACCAGTCTGGTACAGTAATTCAGTAATGGCTGCTCATGATCTTCATCATCATCAATGAAAAATCCAGCAAACTAATCAGGGGTGCGTTTCTCAAAATGTTCGTAATGATAAGTACTTCGTAACCTCGTACTTAAGAACTTTCTTACATTTATGCGTGTTTCCCGAAACCCTTCGTAACTAACGTAATATTTAAATTTGTTGGTAAGTTACGAGTAGTCTGACCCATTCGTAACTCACTAATTACTTCTTAACTTAAAGTTTGCGTGCACAAAACAATTTGCCTTTTATAAACGAACACTCTGGTTCTATGCGTGGCAACAGCACTTTTAGGCAGAGGTGGAAAGAGTAATTAAATATTGTATTGTATTATTTTTTACTTAAGTACGGGTAAAATTACTAGTCTAAAAATCTACTCGAGTAAAAAGTAACTCATTTAAAATGTACTCAGAGTAAACGTTACTTTGTTACTTTTTTAACAGAAGGAGGGACATCATTTTCCAACAGAAGTTCATAGATGAATGATACAGCAGACTACACACAGCTCACCAGCCATGCAGCATATTAGCAGTTAATATGTGGATTTAGCCAGTATGTGGATTTAGCCACTCTACAGACCTAACAGACTGCAACTGCTGTTATCAATTCAAAATAGCATTATTTCTGTTCATCCTCAATAAATCGCTGTTTAACGTTAGCATTATTTTATAGCTTGTTGGACTTGACGCTAACTAACTTGGTTCAGGTCAATAGTGCCAACTAGGGATGCCAACTTTCAAAACTTTAAATAAGGAACACCCTGGGCTGGCGGGTTGGTGGAAGGCATAGGGTGGGGGGTGGGATGGCGGGTGTTTACCTGAGCTGGAGGGGGGGTAGGTGGTTAGGGTTGCACTTATAAAAAATATAACGGGTCTTACATCGTCATAGAAACATTATCAAAATGTTTTATTTAGGGTGTTTAACATTTATTATTTTTATTTTTTATAATAATAAATCAGAACCATATTTTAGGCAAAACAATGCCCCCATAGTGCCAGCCCTACTTGTGTTACTTTACTTTCACCATAAGCTGGAATCAAACCTAGGGCAGAAAAATACGCGCTCTGCTACTTAATCAGAGGAGTAATAACAGGTTGTTATTATATGTTATTTTATGTGTAATGTTATTTTATAGATTTATAGATTTTATAGATTTAGTTAAAAATCACTAAAGTTTATTTACATTTACTATTGTTACTTGGTTATGTACAGTACTTTGTATGGAGGGCAGTATATAATCGACACAGAATGGCCTGGTTTGCTAAAACTCTGTCATAGAAAGCTTCTTAGCCATGATGTCAAGTTTGGCCCCTTCAATTCCACCAGCTCTTTGTGGTGTATCTCCCTCTGTTGAAGCTTTAGCTCTAGCCGCTCTTTTTCCACCTGAAACCTTCAGAATTTCACATCATTATTTTTGTGATCCACCATGTCAGCACAGAAACCTTCAATTCTGATCAAACCAGTAAATTAACACAAAAAGAAAAATGTGGTTTATATCCAACCAAATAATCAGAACCCTGCAAATAAAGCAGCACCAAAACACAACCACACCCTCATTATTACCATTTATACCTAGTAATAAGAAGTGTGAAAGATCTAAAAGAAACCAGAGACCTGAGATCAGCCACATCTTCTTATTTTATTTGTACTTTGTTGATTTTACTGTTTCACAGATATTCATCCCCACTGATTGTAGACTGTAGTGACTCTGTAGATGATGAAGTTCCTCTAGAACTGAGAGAATGAAGAGTGGATCATTGTTCTCTCTGCAGGTTGTATAATTGTGGTGTATCAGATGAAGGTTGTGCTGCTCTGGCTTCAGCTCTGAGATCAAACCCCTCACACCTGAGAGAACTTCATCTGTCTTATAATAAACTAGGAGATTCAGGAGTGAAGCGTCTCTCTGCTGTACTGGAGAATCCTCACTGTAAACTGGAGATACTGAGGTAAGATCATCTCTCTGAGAATCACACATGAGCTGCTCCTCACTAACTCATCTTCTCTAATAGTGAGACTGAAACAGAGGATTTAGGTTTGAATGGAAGTTGTGTCTTTACTAAATAAAGATTAAAATAAATTTTTATTTTTATTAAAATAAAAAAGGATATATGTTATAGTTTGGTTTTTAGTTTAGATTAATTTGTCATTTCCATCATTTACCTTCAGCATATACAAAAGTGAGATACCGTTTCGCTACAGATTATAAACATACCTGTCAAGTTTTGGATTTAAAAATAAGGGAAATTTTCCGCCGCGCGCTTCGAGCCGTCCCACCAGCCCAACCGAGGTTCAGTATCCCTTACATTTTAAGACAGGTTTACAAGAAATCTAAAATAACCACCTGTGAACCACTTACAAACTACAATTAGATGATCAGAATCTGATAGGCCTACCTTTGTTGACACTGAAATGCTGTGGACATTCCTACATATTTAATTCTTATAATACAGCCTAAATGAAAACACAGTAACAAACCTTACAGAATGCATAACTCTGCCCCATCCTGCTCCTCTTTAGAAAGGTAAATGTGATGTCCTATTTAGATATTTACATGCAGTCTTTACTTTTTTGGCAGGAATGCCCTCTCTCTCTCCTTGCATCCATCCATCTCTCCCTGTTCCAGGTTTGTTCCTGCTGTCCGCACTGACCTCGTGAGAACTGCCACTTGCAGCAGCCTGGGTGGCAGTTCTCGCGAGGTTAGTGACATTTCAGTTTGGAGAGGCACAGGAATGTTTTTTAAATTATAATTGTAGTATTGTGTAAAGGAAACATAAAAATACTTACCTGTAATGGGGAGCTGAACCTGTGGGAGGCACTGTTACCTTTTGTTATTGTTGTGGTGCGGTTAAAGGAGGGTCAGAAGAAGGTTACCGTTCTGAGAGTTTGCACATGACTTTATTGCTTATCTGAGATTCGTTGGTTAATAATAAAGACACTTAAATATATTATATTTGGATGTGATGATTGAAGATACCACAATAAAATAATACGGGAAATTTACGGGAAAGTACTAATACGGGAAGACGGCGGGAAAGAGGGGTGAAATACGGTAGTTTCCCGGCCAAAACGGGAGACTTGACAGGTATGATTATAATGCTCTAGAATTTTTTTTGCAGCGGTGGCAGGCACCCTTAACCCACCACACACCCACAGCCTCTATCCGGTGCAGCGCAAAATTAATTAAAAAGCAAAGAAGAATACATACACTACACAATAAGCATTTTTCTCCCTTCAGAACTAAACAAAAAACCTTAAGCCCCTAGCCTCCCTAGATAAAGTAATGCTACCTGGGTATTTTCCTCACTAGGCATCTTCCTCTTCTTTGGGAAATAGTTTAACAAACTCATCTGAAAATTATATACAGGGTTGGGGAGTAACTGCTTTCATGTAACAGTTATGTGATTAAATAAATATAAAATAAACGTAATTGTAATCTGTTACACTTAGTGAGAAAATCAAAATGTTGGTGATTACAAGGGTTTACAGCCAATCATATATATATATTCCCCTAAAGAAAAAAGCTTAAAGTGTACCTGTGGATGGATAAAAACAATAACTTAAAAATAAATCTTTTTTATGACTGAAGCTTTTATTAAATGGATCTTTAAATTTAAAGTAAAAGAATCAATGTAAGAACAACACAATCAACACAACACAAATTATATTTATATCCAATACTTTTATTAATTGCAACAATATTCTGTGATAAATTACAAGTTAAAATACTAGTAATTCTTTGTATGGGGAGGAATAAAACAAATACATGTGTAGTGTAGTTGTCACGCTTGGAGCCTCAGTGTGCTCTGAAGCTCCTGTGTGCCACGCCCTCCTCTCCATGAGCACATTCAGTCTCCAGCCAGCTCCCCTCTCTTGATTGGTTAGCTGGGGCTAATTAGCCCCAGCTGCCAGTATTTAAGAGAGGCTCTGGGAAAGGCTGGTTGGAGACTATTCTTGGTGACTCTGTTTGCTCTGGTGACTCTGTTTGGGTTGTGCCTTTGATACCTGAAGTTCTGTCTGAACTATTCTGCCTTGCTCTGTTCCGTCCCATCCGGTTTGTTTGTTCTGTTCATGTCTTAGTTGTCAAATATTCCTGTCTAGTTAGTTCATGTCTGTTTAGTTTATTTAGCCCTTAGTTCGTTAGCTCCCTATATTAGCCATAGCCCTTTGTTTGTTAGATCTCTGTGTTAGCCTTTTGTTAATTAGCTTTAGCTCTGTTAGTTCCTGTTCAGTCCTGTTTATCTTCGTCTTTGTATGTTTAGATTAGTCTGTTTAGTCTTTGTTTAGTTCTGATTATTAAATATAGTTTGTATCTTACATCTCTGCGTGTGTGTCTGCCCCTCCTGTCCGTCATAGCCCTATACACGTTACAGTAGTATACATGACAAACTGGATAGAGGAATCTTTTTTCTATATTATAATTATCTCAGTGTAGTTTTGATGATTTCTGAATTAAAATCTCTCAATTTACTAAATTAATGTTGGGGTCAAACTTGGTCATATGATTAATCTGTGTTGAAAATGAACACATTAGCCTTGACAGCAATGTTTTAAAGCTTAGAATCTAAACAGGCTCCATTCATTAGGCAGTATGTGCGAAACCGAAAGTAACATTCTAAATGTTTTCAACTGTAAAACCTATCTAACTTAACGTTAGCTAGTTTAATCTATCTTTCTTTCTTTACTCTTCTTTATTTCTCTCCTCTATTTCTCCCTCTCTCTCCTCTATTTCTCCCTCTCTCTCCTCTATTTCTCTCCTCTATTTCTCCCTCTCTCTCCTCTATTTCTCCCTCTCTCTCCTCTATTTCTCTCCTCTATTTCTCCCTCTCTCTCCTCTATTTCTCCCCCTCCTCTATTTCTCTCCCTCTCTCTCCTCTATTTCTCCCCCTCCTCTATTTCTCTCCCTCTCTTCTCTATTTCTCCCTCTCTCTCCTCTATTTCTCCCTCTCTCTCCTCTATTTCTCCCTCTCTCTCCTCTATTTCTCTCCCTCTCTCTCCTCTATTTCTCTCCCTCTCTCTCCTCTATTTCTCTCCCTCTCTCTCCTCTATTTCTCTCCCTCTCTCTCCTCTATTTCTCTCCCTCTCTCTCCTCTATTTCTCTCCCTCTCTCTCCTCTATTTCTCTCCCTCTCTCTCCTCTATTTCTCTCCCTCTCTCTCCTCTGTTTCTCTCCCTCTCGCTCCTCTATTTCTCTCCCTCTCTCTCCTCTATTTCTCCCCCTCCTCTATTTCTCTCCCTCTCTCCTCTATTTCTCCCTCTCTCTCTCCTCTATTTCCCTCTCTCCTCTATTTCTCCCTCTCTCTCTCCTCTATTTCTCTCTCTCCTCTATTTCTCCCTCTCTCCTCTATTTCTCCCTCTCTCTCTCCTCTATTTCTCTCTCTCCTCTATTTCTCTCCCTCTCCTCTATTTCTCTCTCTCCTCTATTTCTCTCCCTCTCCTCTATTTCTCTCTCTCCTCTATTTCTCTCCCTCTCCTCTATTTCTCCCTCTCTCTCTCCTCTATTTCTCTCTCTCCTCTATTTCTCTCTCTCCTCTATTTCTCCCTCTCTCTCTCCTCTATTTCTCTCCCTCTCTCCTCTATTTCTCCCCCTCTCTCCTCTATTTCTTCCCCTATCTGCTCTATTTCTCCCCCCTCTCCTCTATTTTTTCCTCTATCTATTATACATCTATTATTTAATAATAATATTAATAATAATATTAGACAAAACTAAGTTAATATAAATATAACACTATTAGCAGCCCCCCTCACTGCCTGGTGAAAACACAAATCAACATAATCAACATTAATATAAAACATGAATGAAAATAAATCCATTAAAGTTTTCATCATGGAGACAGAGAGGAGGAACCAGTCTGGTACAGTAGTTCAGTGATGGCTGCTCATCATCTTCATCATCATCAAGGAGAAATCCAGCAAACCACTAAGTACTTCGTAACCTCGTACTTAAGAACTTTCTTACATTTATGTGTGTTTCCCGAAACCCTTCGTAACTAAGGTAATATTTAAATTTGTTTGTAAGTTACGAGTAGTCTGACCCATTCATAACTCACTAATTACTTCTTAACTTAAAGTTTATGTGCACAAAACAATAAATGCAGCTAATTTGCCTTTTAAAAACTAACACTCTGGTTCTATGCATGGCAACAGCACTTTTAGGTCATTCATTCTATTCCGAGTATAAAAATGTGTGTTATTTAATTGTATTTTAAGGTTTAAATTATTTCATTTAGAAAAATGTTAAAGTATTAATCTGTGATAATTAAGTGCGAACGACACGCGCACACAGAGTGAGAGAGAGACTTTTTTTTTTTTTACTTTTTAACACTTTATTTTAAACAAATTCATATCACAACATGTTAAAAATCTCTTGTGACCATCTTAGCCATTAAACTCTACATAAAGATGTATAGAAAATATTTTAAAATAAATATGTAAACATATATAAAGTACATTTAGTAACTATTAAATAAAGTAAAGTGCGAAACAGAGCTCATCATCAAAAACCTAGCACACAGCCTTTCCGCAGCACCATACATTCTTAAAAGTTTCCAGGTCATTCATACATTTATAATAATTAAAATCAATTAAAATCCTTGATTTCACCAGTCTAGAGAGAACCCTTATAATATCCGAATCAGCTGTGTGTGTCACATGATTTTTCCGGGTTATATACACTGCCATCTTAGACTGACCAAGAATAAAATTTAGTAGCTGGCACTTTGACCTCTCTCTCCATACATATTTAAAACCAAGAATAAAAGCGTGAGGTGTAAAAATCACATTAAGAGACATAAAAACAGAGCTAATAAGATTAAACAAGGGACGCGTAGCCTAAAACAGTGCGTAAAAGCATGGAAAACCATTTCTCTCTGAGAACAGAAAGGACATTCCTGAGTGACCTCTGGATTTAAAATGGAAATAAAAGAGTTCACAGAAACAATACCATGTAAAATCCTCCACTGTAAATCTGCCATTTTTTTTTGTTAACGGTGGTTTATAGATCACTCTCCATTCAGGCTTTACCTCCGCACTGAGACGCAAAGTATCACGCCATGGTGTATCCATTCTTTTAGCAAGTTTTTTCCTATTAAGACATTTCACACAGACCTTGTACAAAAGCTTTACAGAAGCTGAACTTGGGTCTATGCTCAAAGTTTCTTCACAGTCTAGGAGGGGGCCTTGACAGTCCTGCATATCAGGGATGATGTTGACCTTAGGGAAAGGGTCGTTCTCATTAGGGCTGAGTGTTCCTTTACCATAGTCCATTAGCAGTATGCGTTCCTGTAATGAGGGTGCTGATCTCCAGTGCTGTAGAAGTTGGCCTACGACACGCGAGGACCTCACTCCCATCCGCCTAGCCAGGTTCTCCACACCATCCAGCCCAGGTCCTGCAGTTTCCACCAGCTGACAAAGTGTGGGGATGTTGTGTGAGACCAAGGCTCTGATCACTGACAGGGAAGTTTGGTTTGTGATGTTGAGTCGAGACTAAGCAGTCTCTGAATGAATTGGAGTCAAAAAGTGGCCGTCCTGCTGGCTAAGTGAACAAGCCCTTGTCCTCCTTCATCCCTTGGTAGGTAGAGAATGGCCTGTGGTAGCCAGTGCAATCGGTCCCAAAATAAATCCACTAGCAATGCCTGAATGTCTGCAAGCAGGTCTGGTGTGGGATCTACACATGCCAATTTATGCCATAAAGAAGAAGCAGCAAGGTTATTCACAATTGGTACCCGTCCCTGATAGGACAGCTGGGGAACTAACCAAGCCCATCTACTGAGGCGTCCTTTTACTTTTTCAATGGTGCCTTCCCAGTTATTCTTTTCGTACTCACTGTCTCCCAAGTACACTCCTAGATATTTAAAACCACCCTTTTTCCATAATATTCCAGGCAGTGTAGGTCCCCCATCATGCCATTCTCCTACTAAAACAGCCTCACTTTTGTTCCAATTAACTTTGGCAGATGATAAAATCCTAAAATCATTAAGAACATTCACTAAAACATCTACATCTTTCTGTGAGGTAACTAGTACCACTAAATCATCCGCATATGCAGAAATGTGCACATTTTTGCTACATTGTGGTATATTAAGGCCAGAGAATTTCTGTCTTAGTTGGCACAACAGAGGTTCAATAGATAGACCATATAGCATGCCCGATAGAGCACATCCTTGACGGATGCCTCTGTTAACAGTAAAAGGAGCGCATAGACCGCCATTAACTTTTAGTAAATTTTCAATGTTACTGTACAACATTTGTATCATAGCAATAAAACCTGGATTAAAACCAAAATTGTCCAAAACTTTCCACAAGTATTTATGTTCGACCCGGTCAAAAGCCTTTTCCTGATCTAAAAAAATGAGACCCGTCTTCAGACCCAATAGCCTGGAGACAGCCAAAACATCCCGAATCAAGTAAATGTTATTAAAGATAGATCTACCAGGCACACAGTACGTTTGGTCCGGGTGTATTACTTGCTCTATCACCTTCCCCAGTCTGGACGCTAATGCTTTAGAAAACAGTTTGCAGTCTGTACACAGCAATGCTACCGGGCACCAGTTTTACAGCAAAGTCAGTTCTCCCTTCTTTGGTAGCAGAGTCAGTACAGCTCTCTGACAGCTTAGTGGAAGCTGTCCCACCGTTATACTGGCCTGGAGCACCTCAAGCAAATCTTGACCCATCACTGACCAAAATGCCTTATAGAACTCGACTGGGAGGCCATCAATACCTGGCGCCCGGTCATTCTCCATTCCCTGTAAGGCCTCATACAGCTCTTCCACAGAGAGCTCCTCATCCAGCATTTTAGCAGACTCTTCTGTGAGCTTGGCCTGTAGGTGATAAAAGTTCTCTTCAGCATCCTGTACATCTGCCTGCTCACTCTCCAACAGCTTTGAGAAAAAGCTGACTGTTTGCTGGCATATTTCAGAAGGCTGAGATACGAGATCCCCTGTTTTGGTTCGCACAGCATGCATAAGCCTCTTCTGTCCATTCTTACGTTCAAGACTGAAGAAAAACTTTAAAGGAGCATCCATCTCCGTTCCATTTTGGATGGAAGTGATGTCTAAAACCATAAAATCTATCAAGCCTTGCCAATGAAAGTGCATTATCTTTGGAGTGTGCCCATGTATATTGTCTCTTTGTATTATGCAAAGTCCTCCATGTCACACGTCATGAGTTTCTATGAGTTCACACAACGGCCTGCAGGAGGCAGTGTGTGGCTCCAGATGGTTCCTGTCTAAGTTATCTGCTGTACAGTTCAAATCACCACCCAAGACTAAAAACTCAGTAAAATTGCAATTGGCAAGTACAGCGCACAACTTATCTAAAAACACCATTCTCTCAGCTCCTGCAGTAGGAGCATAAACACAAATAAAAACAAAGGTCTCT
Source organism: Trichomycterus rosablanca (assembly GCF_030014385.1). Taxonomy (NCBI): domain Eukaryota; kingdom Metazoa; phylum Chordata; class Actinopteri; order Siluriformes; family Trichomycteridae; genus Trichomycterus; species Trichomycterus rosablanca. The sequence continues at coordinate 7,546,071 of NC_085988.1, read as the reverse complement.
TTTCATAGCAGGCTCGTACTTTTAGCAACCTTCCAGGTAAAACTTAATCAACAGTATACGTGCAAGGGACAAAGTTATTTGAAAATAAAATAGCTACTCCTCCAACTCTACTGGCATTAGAACTGTGACTTAATATGCCTACACCCCCCCCCCCCCCCCCCCACTCTTTACCCCATTCAGCAGCATTATTAACATCGCAATGTGTTTCTTGGAGAAAAAACACATCAGCACGCTTCTGCTTTGCCAGTTCATAAAAAGTGGCCCTCTTCACTTGGTCTCTTGCTCCATTTAAATTTAAGGTTGCTATTTTGATGTCACCCATTAAAATTATAAGTAGCCACAGAGCAGTGAGGTCAAGGGCCATTCTAAAGCAAGGATTAAAATTCATCGTCATCATCACTGGTTTATGCAGCTTGGTCAGTATCTTCTTTAGTCTAAAAATCTCTGGTGCAGTAAAAACCCCCTCCCTTCTAAAATGCTTCACATCACGTATGAACTGCTGACTATCTATAAAATGCTCTTCTACCCGTACTCCTCTCTGACCTTTAGTTACACAGAGGAACTTTTTAATCTCCTCCACAGTGTACACTACAGGTGATTTCTCCTCTTGGGAGTACACGGACCAGCCAGAATCAGACACTGAGCCGTCATTTTCTGACTCCACATCTACACCACTAGTTTCCTTTTTTACTTGTTTGTTTTGCTTTCCCCGTCCGCTTTCTTTTAATTGGGGTTTTGAAAATAGGTTCATCCACCATTTCAGCATCAACTATGGTTTCCAGTACATCCATTTCAGCATAGGTAGGTTTGTTACCTTTAGAACCATCTATGTCCCCCTCAGTGCTGCTTAGATCCTCCACAGAGGGATCCTCTATAGCTGGAGCAGGCATAGGAGACTCCCCCATGACCTGTGTAGCTCCCACACTAGGTTCAGGCATGCTCAGCTCACCCACCTCAGGCTCAGGGGCAGTCGGCAGGTCCTCTGCGGCCAAGTATGTAGCAGCCGCAGGGGGAACATCCACCTCGGGCTCAGCAACAGCATGGCCCAGCTGCTCCCGCTCATCACCCATGGGGCTATCAGAGGTCTCTTTCGCTTTTGTGGGACAGTTACGGACAAGATGTCCTGTATCTCCACACCAGAAACACTTCATTTCAGTATCAGTCGACACATAGATGATATAGTCAAAATCTTCTACTTTAAACTTTAGGACGGCATTTAAGTCTCCATCTGGTCTTAAAACCATATACACAACCCTACGAAAGGACACAAGATGTTTAATCAGTGGGGACTTGCAGCCAAGCGGAATCTTTCTAACAGGGGATACAATTTTTCTATACCAGGACAGCTTACATATAATGAGCTCATCGCTAATGAAAACATTAGACAAGATAACTTTCCTAGAGGGTGTGCTGAGAGGTATAACCGGAGTCAGTTGACCATTAATTACAACACCAGATTGAACTAAGCTATTAGCTTTTTCCACATCATTTAGAAAAAGTACAATAGCTTTGTTCATGCGGGAGGCTGAAACGATATTGGAGTGTCCAACAACGTTCCCTACCGCCAAACAACAATCCTCAACATTTACTCTGCATTCCACCTTAACACCGTGTCTCAGAGTAAGGCTCTCACAGAGCTTTGTATTCGGAGCCGACATGCTGCAGCTAAACGCCGGCAGCAGCGCAACTCTCCGCGGGTCACATTCCCGCACACACACTCAACACAACACACTCACACGCACACGCACACACACACACACACACGATTTAACTTCAGATGTAATCTGAAAAGTTATACACACACAAAAAAAAAAAAAAAAAAAAGTTTGGCACATGTGCACTCACACACAGAGAGAGAGAGAGAGAGAGAGAGAGAGAGAGATTTTTTTTTTTTTTGAGATTTTACATTATTTTATTTATCAATACATCAAATACAACAAACCTCTACAAAAATAAATAAATAACCCCTACACCACCCTCCCCCCCTTTTGTTTAGTTCTTAACAACATAAATACATACATAGATACTTAGTTTTCATATATAAACCACCAGTTCCTCCTCATACACAGAACACAGTACTTCATCAACACACCAACATTCTTCAAACATTATTAAATTATTCATTAGTTTATAATATGCAAACTCGATTTTTAATCGTGCACGAGTTAAGCTTTTTAGCATTTCATCTGGGTCGGTGAGGCCGTGTCCTCTTATTTTATTTCTTCTTGTCAGCCATGTAGCCAATTTGGCTTGACCAAACATAAAGTTCATTAAACAACATTTAAATCTTTGGTTATAATTGTACCTAGGTCCCAGTATATATAGTCCAAAAATGAATTTTACTCCAAAACTCAAACAGAGTCTGTGTAAAAAAACCAAACAATATATTCAAACGTGAGCAGTCGACAAAAAGATGCTGTACAGTCTCAGTGTGAGTACAAAAAGGGCAACCTACTGCACCTCCTTTAACAAAGTGAGCAGTGTGCAGGTTAGTGGCGATAGCTCCGTGTATAAGTCGCCACTGCAGATCTCCTGTTCTCTTGGGGATCGGCAGTTTGTACAGTATTCGCCACCTGTACCCGGCTGTACTCTGGTCTCCAAGTAGTTCATGCCACTGATGTTCCTTTACCTGTGACAACACCTCGAAGTGCCTTACCTTTACACTCAGTGTATACAAAGCTTTTCCTTTAGCTTCTTCAAATAAACCCATTTCTGGAGAGGGGAAAGTCAGCAGGGTACCTCTTCCTTCCTGCCAGCCTCCATCATCAACAGTCAGTCTTAGTGAAGGAAAAACTGGATCCGCATTATTATGTGGCAAGATTAGAGTCTCTTTCATCTGTTGCGGCAGAGCTTGCTGCACCTCATGCAGGAACTGTCCCACCAGTCTTTTTGATGTAATTCCAGTTTGCTGACATAGGAGATGAGAGGATTTCCATTCTTTACCATCTGGTACTTGTAAGTGACCTAACTTACAAATGCCGGCCTTCAGGAACTTTTTTATCAGTGTAGGTGAGCACACGGAAACAAGGGGAATCAGCTGATTGTAAAAAATTGATTCTTCCAAAACCCATGATGTCGGTTCTGTTTCTGGCTCACGTGTACACCGTAGTAGCTTCCAAGCTTTCAGCATTGACATATAGAATTCCTCCAGACCTGAAAGGTCCAATCCATTCATGTTAAGAAGGAAAAGATGCCGATCAAGTCCCATACCGCCAGCTTTCCTTAGCAGTATATGAGCAGTGTCTCTCCAGCACAGATCCGAGTGGTAAATCAGCCGCTGCGCAGCCTTAAGCCTGAAAGCCACCATTCTGCTCTCCAGGTCAATAAGACCTTGACCTCCCTCATGAGTTGGCAAGTATAGAACTGCTGCCTTCAGCCAATGCTGACCTGACCAGAAAAAGTCTACCAACCTTCTCTGAATCTCTGCCAGCAGGCCAGGTGGTGCGTTTAACACGGAAAGTCTATTCCACAGAGTGGATGCTACCAAGTTATTAATTATCAGCACCCTACCCCTGTACGACACCTGTGATAATATCCACTTCCATCGTGCTAGTCTATTTTTTGTAAAAGTAAGGGCACCCTCCCAGTTTTTCTTTACTACCTCCGCAGTACCCAGGTAGATACCCAACACTTTAAATCCAGACCTGTTCCACTGCAGTCCTCCAGGTAACTCTGGAGGTTCAGTGCTCTCCCACGGTCCACAGAGCAAGGCTCCACTCTTGCTCCAGTTCACTTTGGCAGATGATGCTCTACTATATGTGCATAAACAATCCTCTATTTGTTGTACATCTTCTCGTCCGCACACAAAAACAGATACATCATCCGCATAGGCCGACACCGAAATACGGGTTGACCCTTGTAAACTTACTCCATTCACCTTTTTTCTCACTAAACGCAAAAAAGGCTCAATAGCAAGGGAGTAGAGCTGACCTGACATTGCACATCCTTGTCTAATCCCTCTCCCCAACTTAATAGGCCCAGCTAGTCCCCCTCCCACCTTCACGAGACAGGAGGCACCAGTGTACAGCAGCTTAACACAACGAAGAAAATTCTCTCCAAAGCCAAAATTCAGTAGCGTGTTAAAAAGATAGCCATGATCAACACGATCAAAAGCTTTTTCCTGGTCTAAGGAAATCAGGCCAAGATCTATAGGAAGCCTATTTGACAGTTCTATAATGTCTCTTATTAAAAACAAATTATCAGTTATTGAACGACCCGGAATACAGTACGCTTGGTCTCGATGTATGATGGTGTGCAAAATGCTCTTCATTCTATTTGCCAGAGCCTTTGAAAAGATTTTGTAATCTGAACACAATAGTGCCACAGGACGCCAGTTTTTGAGATCACATAGGTCCCCTTTTTTGGGCAACAAAGTCAGTACTGCTCTCCTGCAACTGAGCGGGAGCTCACCTATTTGTATACATTCTAAAAACACATTAAATAAGTCTTGGCCAATCTGTTTCCAAAAAGTCTTATAAAAATCCACCGGCAGGCCGTCAATGCCAGGGGCACGACCTGGTTCCATTTTAAAAGCAGCATTTTCAAGCTCTTTTAAGGTAAGGGGAAGCTCCAATGAATCCTTATCTTCCTCATCCAGTATGGGTATATCTGCCAATAATGTGTCAACACAAGCATCATCACACTGCTCTGCTTTGTATAAATCAGAATAAAATTCAACCGCCCTTTCTCTCATTTCACCTATTTCAGAGGATAAACGGCCATCTGACATGTACAATGCATGTATTTGCTTACTCTCACTATACTTCTTTTCTAGATTAAAAAAGAATGAGCTTGGAGCATCCATCTCCTTTAAAGTCTTAAACCTTGCCCTAACAAGAGCACCTTTTGCTTTATCAAGGAGGAAAGCACTCGCATCACGTCGTAATTCCTCTAACTCAGCCTGTAAACCCTCCCGGTTTTGGCCCACAATTTGTTGTTGCATCTGAGCTATATTACGTTCAAGAGCTACAAGTACTCTTTTATTTTCTGCTGTGGTATATGATGTATATTGCTGACAAAACAGCTTAATCTGGGCTTTTCCAACATCCCACCATTGTCTAAGTGAGTTAAAATCAGCCTTCCTTTCAGACCACTTATTCCAAAAAGTACAAAAACTAGAGCAAAAATTTTCATCTTGTAACAACTTTACATTAAATTTCCAGTAAGCTGCTTGTTTATGACTAGACATGACAGCTAAATTTATAATAACAGCACTATGATCCGAAAAACTGATTGGCTCAATGGAGGCACTAACAATTCTATTACAGTGTGAATTTGACATGTAAAAACGATCCAGACGAGCAGCACTTGTTTTCCCCCCAACTGTTTTTATCCATGTGAACTGCTTAAAAGTAGGATGTTTTATTCTCCAACAATCGGTCAGGTTAAAATCTTTAACTATGTCCTTTAATACACTAACTGACATCATATGAGGTTCTTCTCCATTCCTATCCATTTTAAAATCTAGAGTGCAATTCCAGTCACCTCCCAATACAAGGATAGCATCCTGATTACACTGACCTAGTTCTTTTCTCAGTGTAGTGAATAGAACTCCCCTTTCCCTACCTATGTTAGGTGCATAAACGTTCATAAACATATATTCTTGCTCATGAATTTTCGCATTAATTATTAACATGCGTCCTTTACAAACTTCCTTTTCTGATATTAAGCTAAAAGATAATCCAGGAGAGATTAAAATGGCTAGACCTGCACTTCTGCTTGTCCCATGTGTTAAATACATGGGACCTTTCCACCACATTTTCCACTGTATTTCATCACTTTCATCACTGTGGGTTTCCTGCAAAAACAACACATCCAGCTTTTTATACTGTATGTGCTGATCAAGCATTCCACGTTTATGAACATCTCTAGCACCATTTATGTTTAGAGACCCTATGTGTAAAGAATGCATAGTGAGGAAAAGAAAAAGCCAGAAACAGAAACGTTCATAGTATATATAAAAAAATAGACAAGACCTATCCATCTTAAGAGTTATTGCAGACTTTTACGCACTGCTGTTGTCCACTTTTTTAAACGGAACCTTCTTTTTGGTGAAAGCATCTTAATAGTCTCATTTTTGGCCGCATGCTGCACAGACCGAATAAACTTATATGAGTCTGGGAAAAAATTATTTAGACACACATTTCTTTTCCCTTTTGTAACCTTCAGAAAAGTGTTTATCTCCGAGAGTGAGTACATTTCGCCCAACTCCCCCAAACTTGTACTTGATGTCCCGGCCTGAGCCGCTAATTCTGGCAGACTAGGCAGACTAGCTGGTATCTCGGACATCCCCGAGCAATCCGACAACACACTCTCTTCTTATGAATCAAACTCAACTTCTACTGGTTCACAAAAGCCTTCCTCATGTGCAGTGCTATCTATGCTCAAATTCTGTTCTGAAACAGGATCATCTTCTCTACTTTTCTTATCAGTTTTACGCTTAGCTTTGTGGTGGCTGCTATTACCGTTTTTAACAGGATCACAAACAGATACATTATTGTTTATCTTTTTATCCTTTTCATTATTTTTGATAGTGTTATTAACACAGTGAGGCTCCACCTGAGTCTGTTTCTCTATTTGGAGCTCAACTTCACCCTCTTCCACAACATCGGTACTTGCAGAAACAAGCCTGCTATCAGCTCCTGAAGCCTGAGCCACTTCCCCACCACTTCTCTCTACCTGTTGGCCCTCAGATGAGGTCCCTTTATTAGTTTCTGAATCCTGTCGCTGTGCTGCTACATGTGGGCAGCCAAACTGTTTGTGTCCAATATCACCACACTCAAAACATCTAGGACGTTCAGTGCTGGCAAACACTACATAAGACCCGTCACCATGTTTACATCTGAAGTTCACGTTTAAATACGGTTCCCTGCTGTTTAAAAACATGAAAACTTGTCTACGAAAAGACAAAACATGTTTTACAGCCGCATTTTTGCACCCCAACGGGATCATCTTCATATTGCTGGCAAATTTACCATAGCGCGACAGTTCTCTCATTATTACTTCATTTTTAATAAACGGAGGAACGTTTGAAACCACAACACGGGTAGCAGGTGCACTCAGCGGGCTGACCTGCACCATCACTCCCCGTATCCAGATTCCCGACTCAATCAGTTGATTTACACAAGTTTCCTTCTCTAAAAACACCACCATCGCTTTATTCATGCGAGAAGCTGAATAAATATTCTCACATCCTACCTGCTCTCCGACCGCTAACAGCACGTCTTCTACCGTCACTCCACTCTCCGGTACACACCTGACGCCATGGCGTAGAGACAGCGTCTCCACGCCGGCCTCGTTGGCCATGTCGGCCAGCTTGGCACAAAAAACTCCACCAGCAAAAAGGATCAGTCACCTTCTTACACTACTACTATGCTAACACTAATAAAAGAAAAGAAAAGAAATAAAGTAGATAAAGGTAAGAAAGTTAGCAAAGCCAGAAAAAACTCCACACACCGCCACGGAAAATCCGCGCATGCGCAGAGAGAGAGAGAGAGAGCTAGTAGTATAATGATCAGTAATTCAGAAATAAAATATAAACTTGTTTAGTTATGTTAAATCTGATTGGTTCATGGCATGTATGTTTTAAAGCAGAAACAAACACAGGCACATCTCTGCACAAGAGAGGATTTTTCTGAAACTTAATGCAATACAACCACAGTACGCACTACTTAGACAGAGATTCCATTGGGTTACTAAGCTAACAGTTAGCATCTTGCCATTCCAACTAATGGGATGGGGTGGCACAACGCGCTAGCATGCCAATATAACATCTCCCTCCGTGTACCGAAAACCGGTTACATTCGCTGATAAGCCCAAACTTGCAAATAAGAACACTTGTACAAGTTTATACAAGTTAAAAATCAATCATAATTTATTTACATTTGAAAATAACTCAGTTTCTCCAGCCATGTTTTTTTTTATTTTTCTGTAAGAGAAGAGCTGCTGCACTGAATGCTGGGATTGCCCTGATCACCAAGGACGCTTCCGATGGTCACTCGTGCCTACCACTCCCACCCCTCCCTTACTGAAGATGCGCGAATGTCTTAAAGTCTCGGTTTTCAAGGTAGACCTGAAGCAAGAATTTGGCGCTTCACATTTTCAAAATATCGTCAACATTTTTCAATACCGCAATACCGTCATACCGATACATTATATACAGTATATAATCGACACAGAATGGCCTGGTTTGCTAAAACTCATAGAAAGCTTCTTAGCCATGATGTCAAGTTTGGCCCCTTTCAATTCCACCAGCTCTTTGTGGTGTATCTCCCTCTGTTGAAGCTTTAGCTCTAGCCGCTCTTTTTCCACCTGAAACCTTCAGAATTTCACATCAATGTTTTTGTGATCCACCATGTCAGCACAGAAACCTTCAATTCTGATCAAACCAGCTAATTAACACAAAAAAAAAAAAAGTGGTTTATATCCAACCAAAAAATCAGAACCCTGTAAATAAAGCAGCACCAAAACACAACCACACCCTCATTATTACCATTTTATACCTAGTAATAAGAAGTGTGAAAGATCTAAAAGAAACCAGAGACCTGAGATCAGCCACATCTTCTTATTTTATTTGTACTTTGTTGATTTTACTGTTTCACAGAGATTCATCCACACTGATTGTAGACTGTAGTGACTCTGTAGATGATGAAGTTCCTCTAGAACTGAGAGAATGAAGAGTGGATCATTGTTCTCTCTGCAGGTTGAAGAATTGTGGTGTATCAGATGAAGGTTGTTCTGCTCTGGCTTCAGCTCTGAGTTCAAACCCCTCACACCTGAGAGAACTTCATCTGTCTTATAATAATCTAGGAGATTCAGGAGTGAAGCGTCTCTCTGCTGTACTGGAGAATCCTCACTGTAAACTGGAGATACTGGGGTAAGATCATCTCTCTGAGAATCACACATGAGCTGCTCCTCACTAACTCATCTTCTCTAATAGTGAGACTGAAACAGAGGATTTAGGTTTGAATGGAAGTTGTGTCTTTACTAAATAAAGAGTTAAAAATATCTGTTATAGTTTAGTTTTTAGTTTAGAATAATTTATCATTTCCATCATTTACTTTCAGCATATACAGAAGCGAGATACCATTTCTCTACAGATTATAATGCTCAATCAACAAGCAGTCACACTGTGTAACAGTCACTTATAATGATTAATAATAATAATATTATTAGACTAAACTAACAGTTGATATAAATATAACACTATTAAAAATGTGTGTATTATTTAATTGTATTTTAAAGTTTAAATAATTTAATTCATAAAAATGTTAAAGTTAAAAACACTGACAAAATTAAAGCATTTTATAGATCCTTTAGTCAAAAATCACTGAAGTTTATTTACATTTACTATTGTTACTTGGCTATGTACATTACTTTGTATTGAGGGCGGTATATAATCGGCACAGAATGGCCTGGTTTGCTAAAACTCATAGAAAGCTTCTTAGCCATGATGTTACGTTTGGCCCCTTTCAATTCCACCAGCTCTTTGTGGTGTATCTCCCTTTGTTGAAGCTTTAGCTCTAGCCACTCTTTGTTACGTTTGGCTCTACACCAATAAAGGTTTTTTAGGAACCACGAGGCGAACACCAACCACAGACACAGAAAGAGTGTTAATACGTTTATTAAATATACCAAAATAGAAGTACTAAAGGTGAGGGGCACTTGGGAGCAGCAGCAGGGAGAGCAGACAGCTGAATAGGTCTGGTACAGTCATTCAGTAATGGAGTCAGAGAGGAGGAACCAGTCTGGTACAGTAATTCAGTAATTCAGTAAACCAGTCTCCATTACTGAATGACTGTACCAGACTGGTTCCTCCTCTCTGACTCCATTACTGAATGACTGTACCAGACTGGTTCCTCCTCTCTGTTTCCATTACTGAATGACTGTACCAGACTGGTTCCTGCTCTCTGACTCCATTACTGAATGACTGTACCAGACTGGTTCCTCCTCTCTGACTCCATTACTGAATGACTGTACCAGACTGGTTCCTCCTCTCTGACTCCATTACTGAATGACTGTACCAGACTGGTTCCTCCTCTCTGACTCCATTACTGAATGACTGTACCAGACTGGTTCCTCCTCTCTGTCTCCATTACTGAATTACTGTACCAGACTGGTTCCTCCTCTCTGACTCCATTACTGAATGACTGTACCAGACTGGTTCCTCCTCTCTGTCTCCATTACTGAATGACTGTACCAGACTGGTTCCTCCTCTCTGTTTCCATTACTGAATGACTGTACCAGACTGGTTCCTGCTCTCTGACTCCATTACTGAATGACTGTACCAGACTGGTTCCTCCTCTCTGACTCCATTACTGAATGACTGTACAAGACTGGTTCCTCCTCTCTGACTCCATGATGAAAACTTTAATGGATTCATGTTGATTTGTGTTTTCACCAGGCAGTGAAGGGAGGCTGCTAATAGTGTTATATTTATATCAACTGTTAGTTTAGTCTAATAATATTATTATTATTAATCATTATAAGTGACTGTTACACAGTCAGTAATGCAGTCAGAGAGGAGGAACCAGTCTGGTACAGTAATTCAGTAATGGAGACAGAGAGGAGGAACCAGTCTGGTACAGTAATTCAGTAATGGAGTCAGAGAGGAGGAACCAGTCTGGTACAGTAATTCAGTAATGGAGACAGAGAGGAGGAACCAGTCTGGTACAGTAATTCAGTAATGGAGACAGAGAGGAGGAACCAGTCTGGTACAGTAATTCAGTAATGGAGACAGAGAGGAGGAACCAGTCTGGTACAGTAATTCAGTAATGGAGTCAGAGAGGAGGAACCAGTCTGGTACAGTAATTCAGTAATGGAGTCAGAGAGGAGGAACCAGTCTGGTACAGTCATTCAGTAATGGAGACAGAGAGGAGGAACCAGTCTGGTACAGTAATTCAGTAATGCAGTCAGAGAGGAGGAACCAGTCTGGTACAGTAATTCAGTAATGGAGACAGAGAGGAGGAACCAGTCTGGTACAGTAATTCAGTAATGGAGTCAGAGAGGAGGAACCAGTCTGGTACAGTAATTCAGTAATGGAGACAGAGAGGAGGAACCAGTCTGGTACAGTAATTCAGTAATGGAGTCAGAGAGGAGGAACCAGTCTGGTACAGTAATTCAGTAATGGAGACAGAGAGGAGGAACCAGTCTGGTACAGTAATTCAGTAATGGAGACAGAGAGGAGGAACCAGTCTGGTACAGTAATTCAGTAATGGAGACAGAGAGGAGGAACCAGTCTGGTAAAGTCATTCGTAACCTCGTACTTAAGAACTTTCTTACATTTATGTGTGTTTCCCGAAACCCTTCGTAACTAACGTAATATTTAAATTTGTTGGTAAGTTACGAGTTACGAGTAGTCTGACCCATTCGTAACTCACTAATTACTTCTTAACTTAAAGTTTGGTGCACAAAACAATAAATGCAGCTAATTCTAAGTCTTTTAAAAACGAACACTCTGGTTCTATGCATGGCAACAGCACTTTTGGGTCATTCATTCCATTCCGAGTATAAAAATGTGTGTATTATTTAATTGTATTTTAAAGTTTAAATAATTTAATTCATAAAAATGTTAAAGTTAAAAACACTGACAAAATTAAAGCATTTTATAGATCCTTTAGTCAAAAATCACTGAAGTTTATTTACATTTACTATTGTTACTTGGCTATGTACATTACTTTGTATTGAGGGCGGTATATAATCGGCACAGAATGGCCTGGTTTGCTAAAACTCATAGAAAGCTTCTTAGCCATGATGTTACGTTTGGCCCCTTTCAATTCCACCAGCTCTTTGTGGTGTATCTCCCTTTGTTGAAGCTTTAGCTCTAGCCACTCTTTGTTACGTTTGGCTCTACACCAATAAAGGTTTTTTAGGAACCACGAGGCGAACACCAACCACAGACACAGAAAGAGTGTTAATACGTTTATTAAATATACCAAAATAGAAGTACTAAAGGTGAGGGGCACTTGGGAGCAGCAGCAGGGAGAGCAGACAGCTGAATAGGTCTGGTACAGTCATTCAGTAATGGAGTCAGAGAGGAGGAACCAGTCTGGTACAGTAATTCAGTAATTCAGTAAACCAGTCTCCATTACTGAATGACTGTACCAGACTGGTTCCTCCTCTCTGACTCCATTACTGAATGACTGTACCAGACTGGTTCCTCCTCTCTGTTTCCATTACTGAATGACTGTACCAGACTGGTTCCTGCTCTCTGACTCCATTACTGAATGACTGTACCAGACTGGTTCCTCCTCTCTGACTCCATTACTGAATGACTGTACCAGACTGGTTCCTCCTCTCTGACTCCATTACTGAATGACTGTACCAGACTGGTTCCTCCTCTCTGACTCCATTACTGAATGACTGTACCAGACTGGTTCCTCCTCTCTGTCTCCATTACTGAATTACTGTACCAGACTGGTTCCTCCTCTCTGACTCCATTACTGAATGACTGTACCAGACTGGTTCCTCCTCTCTGTCTCCATTACTGAATGACTGTACCAGACTGGTTCCTCCTCTCTGTTTCCATTACTGAATGACTGTACCAGACTGGTTCCTGCTCTCTGACTCCATTACTGAATGACTGTACCAGACTGGTTCCTCCTCTCTGACTCCATTACTGAATGACTGTACAAGACTGGTTCCTCCTCTCTGACTCCATGATGAAAACTTTAATGGATTCATGTTGATTTGTGTTTTCACCAGGCAGTGAAGGGAGGCTGCTAATAGTGTTATATTTATATCAACTGTTAGTTTAGTCTAATAATATTATTATTATTAATCATTATAAGTGACTGTTACACAGTCAGTAATGCAGTCAGAGAGGAGGAACCAGTCTGGTACAGTAATTCAGTAATGGAGACAGAGAGGAGGAACCAGTCTGGTACAGTAATTCAGTAATGGAGTCAGAGAGGAGGAACCAGTCTGGTACAGTAATTCAGTAATGGAGACAGAGAGGAGGAACCAGTCTGGTACAGTAATTCAGTAATGGAGACAGAGAGGAGGAACCAGTCTGGTACAGTAATTCAGTAATGGAGACAGAGAGGAGGAACCAGTCTGGTACAGTAATTCAGTAATGGAGTCAGAGAGGAGGAACCAGTCTGGTACAGTAATTCAGTAATGGAGTCAGAGAGGAGGAACCAGTCTGGTACAGTCATTCAGTAATGGAGACAGAGAGGAGGAACCAGTCTGGTACAGTAATTCAGTAATGCAGTCAGAGAGGAGGAACCAGTCTGGTACAGTAATTCAGTAATGGAGACAGAGAGGAGGAACCAGTCTGGTACAGTAATTCAGTAATGGAGTCAGAGAGGAGGAACCAGTCTGGTACAGTAATTCAGTAATGGAGACAGAGAGGAGGAACCAGTCTGGTACAGTAATTCAGTAATGGAGTCAGAGAGGAGGAACCAGTCTGGTACAGTAATTCAGTAATGGAGACAGAGAGGAGGAACCAGTCTGGTACAGTAATTCAGTAATGGAGACAGAGAGGAGGAACCAGTCTGGTACAGTAATTCAGTAATGGAGACAGAGAGGAGGAACCAGTCTGGTAAAGTCATTCGTAACCTCGTACTTAAGAACTTTCTTACATTTATGTGTGTTTCCCGAAACCCTTCGTAACTAACGTAATATTTAAATTTGTTGGTAAGTTACGAGTTACGAGTAGTCTGACCCATTCGTAACTCACTAATTACTTCTTAACTTAAAGTTTGGTGCACAAAACAATAAATGCAGCTAATTCTAAGTCTTTTAAAAACGAACACTCTGGTTCTATGCATGGCAACAGCACTTTTGGGTCATTCATTCCATTCCGAGTATAAAAATGTGTGTATTATTTAATTGTATTTTAAAGTTTAAATAATTTAATTCATAAAAATGTTAAAGTTAAAAACACTGACAAAATTAAAGCATTTTATAGATCCTTTAGTCAAAAATCACTGAAGTTTATTTACATTTACTATTGTTACTTGGCTATGTACATTACTTTGTATTGAGGGCGGTATATAATCGGCACAGAATGGCCTGGTTTGCTAAAACTCATAGAAAGCTTCTTAGCCATGATGTTACGTTTGGCCCCTTTCAATTCCACCAGCTCTTTGTGGTGTATCTCCCTTTGTTGAAGCTTTAGCTCTAGCCACTCTTTGTTACGTTTGGCTCTACACCAATAAAGGTTTTTTAGGAACCACGAGGCGAACACCAACCACAGACACAGAAAGAGTGTTAATACGTTTATTAAATATACCAAAATAGAAGTACTAAAGGTGAGGGGCACTTGGGAGCAGCAGCAGGGAGAGCAGACAGCTGAATAGGAAGCGGGCAGCACTCGGGAGGAGAGGAGAATGGACTGAGGAGAGGGCTGGAGGAACCGGCAGGAGTGCTGGAGGCAGAACGGTGGTGTGGAACCGAAGAGAAGGCAGGAGGAACCGGTAGGAGCACTGGAGGCAGGAAGGTGGCGTGGATCCAGAGAGAAAACAGGAACGAAGGAGGCTGGGAATCCAACAGGAAGCAACAACCTTGAAAAAGTAGAGTTCACAAAAACCAAGATAACAGCGCAATATGCAAACTGACGATCTGGTAGTGACTGAGGAGAAACCAGGGGCTTATAACTGTTGGCTGATCAGGAGTGGATTAAGAACAGGTGTGCCTAATTAGGCAAGGGAGAGATCTATTGGCTGGGTAGAAGGGGTGTTGTTACCTTGTGCTCTACCAGATGTCGCCAAAGCTTTCAGAGAGGAGCCTGAGGGAACAAGCTCAACTTGGGACTTCTAACACTCTTTTTCCACCTGAAACCTTCAGAATTTCACATCATTGTTTTTGTGATCCACCATGTCAGCACAGAAACCTTCAATTCTGATCAAACCAGCTAATTAACACAAAAAGTAATATGTGGTTTATATCCAACCAAATAATCAGAACCCTGTAAATAAAGCAGCACCAAAACACAACCACACCCTCATTATTACCATTTTATACCTAGTAATAAGAAGTGTGAAAGATCTAAAAGAAACCAGAGACCTGAGATCAGCCACATCTTCTTATTTTATTTGTACTTTGTTGATTTTACTGTTTCACAGAGATTCATCCACACTGATTGTAGACTGTAGTGACTCTGTAGATGATGAAGTTCCTCTAGAACTGAGAGAATGAAGAGTGGATCATTGTTCTCTCTGCAGGTTGAAGAATTGTGGTGTATCAGATGAAGGTTGTTCTGCTCTGGCTTCAGCTCTGAGATCAAACCCCTCACACCTGAGAGAACTCAATCTGTCTAATAATAAACTAGGAGAAACAGGAGTGAAGCGTCTCTCTGCTGTACTGGAGAATCCTCACTGTAAACTGGAGATACTGAGGTAAGATCATCTCTCTGAGAATCACACATGAGCTGCTCCTCACTAACTCATCTTCTCTAATAGTGAGACTGAAACAGAGGATTTAGGTTTGAATGGAAGTTGTGTCTTTACTAAATAAAGAGTAAAAATGCTCTGTTATATTTTAGTTTTTAGTTTTGATTAATTTATTGTTACTTCCATCATTTACCTTCAGCATATACAGAAGTGAGATACCGTTTCTCTACAGATTATAATGCTCAATCAACAAGCAGTCACACTGTGTAACAGTCATAATTATTGATTAATAATAGGGCTGGACAATATGGCTAAAATTTATATCACAATATAACTCCTAATTTCGGTCGATACGATAGAATTCCGATATCGATATGAATAATACAAATGTCAGAAAAACTGCCAAAAATACCAAAATTGGATGGCTGTACCTGCAAACCTCTTTTCTGGTTTCTGGCAAGAAATACAAGCTGAATACACGACTGAATCAGTCCTTCATCTCTTATCAGCTATTTCATCTGCTTCTTTTTCAAATGTGGACAGTGGCGGAGCCAGAAAATTTCCATAGGGGTGACCAGACTGAGACCATTGCTCACACAGGGGTGGCACAGAAACTGTCTGATACCTTATTTTTTGTATGTGGCTAGTGGCTGTTGATCTAGTAGTGTTTTGGTCACTCACTTGTTTACCTATACAGGCAGTGAGTGCCATGTAGAATTACATCAAGCCTAGCATAATAAGCTTTTTATTTTTTCTCTACTAAAATATAGCCTATAACCTTAACATTATGAGGAAGAATTTCAAAGATATTCCTTTGCAGTACTTGATCATTTGACTGCACACTTGTGTGTACCGATGAGACTCATTTGAACCCCAGAACATGCCAATGTGAATGCATGGAAACCAAATTTTAATTTTCTTTCAAGAATATGACAAATCAGAGCAGTAACGCTGAGCACTGGCTTCGTGCCTGTGGCGTACGTCATTTACATTTACGGCATTTAGCAGACGCCTTTTATCCAAAGCGACTTACATTACAGTTACAGTATACAGTCTGAGCAATTGAGGGTTAAGGGCCTTGCTCAGGGGCCCAACAGTGGCAACCTGGCAGTGGTGAGGCTTGAACCAGCGACCTTCTAATTACTAGTCCAGTACCTTAACCACTAGGCTACGACTTGCCCTTGCCCTCATCACGCACTGACGAATTTGTTTAAAAATCATATCACCATTATTGAAACATTTTCTATCGCGATATATATCGATATCGAATTATTGTCCAGCACTAATTAATAATAATAATAATAATATTAGACAAAACTAACAGTTAATATAAATATAACACTATTAGCTGCCCCCCTCACTGCTGGTGAATAACCTCGTACTTAAGAACTTTCTTACATTTATGTGTGTTTCCCGAAACCCTTCGTAATTAACGTAATATTTAAATTTGTTGGTAAGTTACGAGTAGTCTGACCCATTCGTAACTCACTAATTACTTCTTAACTTAAAGTTTGCGTGCACAAAACAATAAATGCAGCTAATTTGCCTTTTAAAAACAAAGACTCTGGTTCTATGCATGGCAACAGCACTTTTAGGTCATTCATTCTATTCCGAGTATACAAATGTGTGTAATATTTAATTGTATTTTAAGGTTTAAATAATTTCATTTAGGAAAATGTTAGAGTTAAAAACACTGACAAAAAGCATTAAAGCATTTTATAGATCCTTTAGTCAAAAATCACTAACATCTATTTACATTTACTATTGTTACTTGGTTATGTACAGTACTTTGTATGGAGGGCAGTATATAATCGACACAGAATGGCCTGGTTTGCTAAAACTCATAGAAAGCTTCTTAGCCATGATGTCAAGTTTGGCCCCTTCAATTCCACCAGCTCTTTGTGGTGTATCTCCCTCTGTTGAAGCTTTAGCTCTAGCCGCTCTTTCTCCACCTGAAACCTTCAGAATTTCACATCATTGTTTTTGTGATCCACCATGTCAGCACAGAAACCTTCAATTCTGATAAACCAGCAAATTAACATAAAAAGTATTAAGTAATAAGAAGTGTGAAATATCTAAAAGAAACCAGAGACCTGAGATCAATCACATCTTCTTATTTTATTTGTACTTTGTTGATTTTACTGTTTCACAGAGATTCATCCACACTGATTGTACAACCCCAAATCAGAAAAAGTTGGGACAGTATAAGAGGTCAGTCCATACCGCCGGCCACCAGCAGGGGGCCTGGGCGGTGCAGTAAGAGATCAGCTGGGAGCAGCTCTCAGAACTCCAGTTCCCAGAAGCCCCAGCACTGATTAGTGCTAATCAGGCACAACTGCAGGGTGCTGCAAAAAAGGCTCACACAAACCTTTGCTCAGTGCTGCACCTTTGTAGAGGTACAGACGGTATGGTATTTAGCAAGAAAAGAGAAAAGAAAAAGAAAAAGAAAAAAGAAAGGAGAAAAGAAAGGACATAAGAAAAGAAAAGAAAGAGAAGAGAAAAGAACAAAGAATATATAGAGCAGATTGACTGAGATATAAACTTAGAAAGAAAATCTTGGTGGATTGAGCTTAAAGGGTTCAGCTCACTGTAGATTTTATTTCTGAGAAAACTTTTGTTAAATAAATGTTATTAACCTTAACCCTTGTATTGTGTTAGAAAGCTGCCCACATCTTTAGTGTTAGCGGGTCAAATTTGACCCGATTTAAAACAGCCTAAAAAAATACTCAAAAACAATAGTTATCATCTAATTTTGTTTCTCACCTGATAGCTAACTTAGTTTGTATTTAAATCCATGTAAACACTGTTTTTAATTTTATTTTTTTGGCTCCATAAACTTTTCATCTCACAATATACCACTCATTTTCAATAAAAAAAAACCTGTTTAAATACATTGTAGTGAATTTCCTATAGTGAAGAAACAATGTAAGGATATTATCTGAGTCTAACAGACTAATATCAGAGCACACTGAGCAAATATTGTTTGTATTTTTTTTTTTTAATCTAAACATTATTATCTATAGTGACATCAGTGCTGCTACGGGTCAATTTTGACCCGTATAGATTTTTTCACTTTTTCATAAAACCAACTTTATTTTACTCAGAATAGCAGGTGTAAATTGAAAATTAAACTATAAATTGAACAGAAAAACAATATTGTGTGTGTGTGCATGTGTGTGTGTGCATGTGCGTGTTGTTTACATGCATATATCACAGTATGTGATTGTTTTAGTGTGCTCCTTGCAGATGTGTTTCTTACATGTGTGGCAAGTGGTGCTAGTTTTTCTGTCCTTGTTGAAGGGGCAACACTGGCACCTCTATCTCTTGTTCCCCCTAGCATCGCCTGTCTGGTTCCATGTACAGGATGCTGGTGTGGGTGTAGCCTGAAGCTCTCTCACCAAATTGACAGAGGCTTGGGTTCGGGGCAGCCGCTGGCATCTTTCAATGTGGGGATATACCAGAGTCCTCCCCAACTATTCCAGAAAAAGCCTCCTTTTGAAGGTTTTTCTGATGTTCCATCCAGGATTTATTTCTGTCCACACCACAAATGCATTGTATGCAGAAACATACAATATATTATAAGACATTTTGGCCACCTTTTTGTCTTTCGCTTGCATGTGTATGTGCCAGTGACCTAGTCCAGATTGTCAACTCCTCCTTTGTTTTTGTTATAATCCAGGATCATATCTGGCTTTTGTCCTCCCTACTGCTCACAGCAGCATTCTTGTGGAGAGTGGACATCACAATGACATTTCTGGGGTTTTTTTTGGACAGTTTGACACAATTGTGGTTCTCTCTAAGAATGCAAACTTCGAGGAGAGAGGTGCTCTGTCCTATGTTCCAAGAAGTGCAAGAGGAAGCTCAGGTTTGTTTTTCCTGACCGTTCCCACCATGGTCAGCTTCTTCTTCAGCAGTTCTTGGTCATAGGACGTGAAGAAATTATTACATGTTATATTGTGCCCCTGAAGACCATTTGTCATGTCTAGGACCACTTGCTTGTGTGTGTGTGTGTGTGTGTGTATGTAAGGTGGGGCAAATTGAGCCAGATTTGATCCACAGAGCAACCCACACCTTTTATGTAATAGACGCAACAGCAAGTATTCTATGCCGGGTCATATTTGACCCATAACACCACAAATATCACTTTTTTTATTAGAGACATTCAGAATGGACTAAAATTATGAAAATGTATTTTGTTGTGTTAATATAGCTGTTTCTGAGGATATCATGAAATCTTGTTCCAATACTAAAAAGCAAAGGGTACTTTTTACATACCTGAACTTAAAAACGGGTCAAATTTGACCCAAACACAATATAAGGGTTAAGGCTAAGGAGAATTTTGTGTGGGTTATTTATTACTTAATTTATATAATGGCATACACAGGATTTTCAAATTCACTTCCATTTGTTATTTATATATTTTTTGTATTTTATATTCTTCTATTCTATATTTCTATCTGTTTTTATATTGCACAAAACTGCACCTTTTTAAACCCACAATGTAAATTGCACATTGCTGATGTTTACAATGTTTTCTATGTTTACAGGTATGAATGTGTGTGTAGCGGAGGGGGATTATACCCTCCAAAGGAAACACTGGTTGAGGCGGCAATCAATGGATTGTTGTATTCCTATTAGAGAACAAGGAAGAGAGAGGTTCCTTATGGTGTTGCTCATTTATTTGGTGTTCAAATATCTTGTACAAGATGTTACAAATATGCTGGGTTACATGGGTTACAGATGCTGTAGTTGCTATGCTGGGGTTTACAAGCTGTGTTCAAAAGCTGTGCTAATTAAGCTGGAGTCAAAGCTGTGTTCAAAGCTGTGCTCAAAAGCTGTGGTCTAAAAGGAAACAACAATACTGTATATAAACATTAATAGAAAAGTATTTATAGCTAATACACCACGTAGAAACTATTATTAACAAACTAATTTGTGTAACGTTTTATCCAGCATACACTTAATATCATGCGTACTGAACAGCGCATTAACTCAAACACTGATTAAATCAAACATAACTGATTAAAGTTACAAATAGGCTGTCTAATAAATAATAATAACACCAAATTATACCAAAACACAAACAATACACGCTGTTCATATAAACAAGCACGCATTAATGTCTGCTATATTGGCGATATTCACTCGTATCACGGTCTATAGACATTAAGAGACTTTCACTTCAGAGCATGTTCATAGCACCTGTTCACTCTCCTTCTGCTCTTTAAATATGGCGAAGCCAAGTGACGTCACGGTTCAGGTAAAAACTATGAACTTTCGTACAGTGTGTGCTAAGGAGAGCGTGAGCTGTGTGAATAAGATTGTCTTTATTGTATTTTTTGTGCACTGCAAGCATCTGTGTAACCAAAAACAAATTCCTTGTATGTGTGAGTATACTTGGCCAATAAAGCCTGATTCTGATTCTAATAAAACAACTTAATACGTCCAAGCTATAACAGGCCATACACATAAACTTTATAACGCATACATAATATCGACCAAGATGGTGGCGCGTGCACAACGTGAGGCTCAGCGTCTCTCCAGACTTTGCATATTAGTAGTTATTAGTCTACTGTTTTTTAGTTTTTGCGTTCCATACTGCCAGGTGAGCATCTCATGTAGCGGGCAAACATTGATTGATATTGGTTTAAATAACTTAAACGGTAAATTTGATCTACAAATTCCTCTGGAAATCTCCGGATCGCCGTGGACTGCGGAATCGACTCACTCAGCTGAACGAAGCCGGCGCAAGCGCAGAGAACGTAAACAAAGGCGAGGAAAATGTGGAGGGCTACGGGCTAAGCTAACGCTAAACCCGCATCGTGCACCGGTTCCCAGCATTTTTCTCACCAAAGTACGATCTCTGACTAACAAAATGGATGAGCTGCGACTCTGGACTACAGCACACAAGTGGATCATGGAATGTAACATCATGATTCTGACGGAGAAGTGGCTGAACTGCAACATCCCCAGCAGCGCGGTGGAGCTGAATGGACGAAGTATGTTTAGAGCGGACAGAGTGGCAGCAAACCTTTTTATCCACCGAGAGAGTTCTCCGCTGTTGTTGTTACTGCAGTTTGCATCCCACCTGATGCCAACGCCAAGTTAGCTTTGAAAGAACTGAGTACAGCAGTCAGCAAACAACAAACTGCACACCCAGATGGAGTTTTTATCATTGCAGGGGATTTAATCACACCAACTTGAGGACTGTTTTACCAAAATTTTATCAAAATGTCTCCACTAGAGGAAAGAACACTGTTTTACACTGTTTCTGGACCATGTGTATTCGAACATTGCTGAGGCATACAAAGCCACTCCCTCCCCCACCTGGAAACGCCAAGGTTCAACTTCTGCTGAAAGCATGGGACGCTGCATTCAGGTTGGGTGACACTGAGGCCTACAGCTCAGCCAGGGCAAATCTGAAAAGGGGCATCAGAAGAGCCAAACACACCTACAAACTGTCTGTTGAGGAGCACTTTCACAACTCTGACCCCCGTCGTATGTGGAAGGGCATTCAGACACTCACCAGCTATAAACCATCACATCCAACCCCTCCATCCAACAGTGCGTCCCTCCCAGATGAGCTTAACAGGTTCTACGCTTGCTTTAACTACAACGGACTTCACACCACACAGTGTCGACCACCTGAGGACTGCAACCTCCTTACACTCTCTACAGCTGAGGTGTGTTCAGTACTGAGTAAAGTAAGATAAGATAACATAAGATAAGATAAAATTCCTTTATTGATCCCCATGGGGGAAATTCGAGTGTTACAGCAGCTCCAGTACAGTGTAAGTACAGTAAATAGAGTAAATAAAATAGAGTAGAATAAAATAAAAAAATAAGGAAATGATAAAAAAATTTACTATTATACAACAGTATGGTAATTACAACAGTATAATAAAAACACTATATATACTATATGTAGATATATACATATGTGTGAATAATGAAACATAGAGTCCAGGGTAGGGGGAGATATTGAAGTTCAGTTATTGTAGGGGGAAGCTGGCTCATCAGTGTGAGGACAGTCTGTGTATTCTGCTATTGTTATGCAGTCTGATGGCAGTTGGCACAAAAGAACGTCTGAAGCGCTCCGTCTTGCTCTTTGGTGGAATTAGTCTATGACTGAATGAACTACCCAGCCACCATAGTTCCTCATTGAGAGGGTGAGAAGGATTATCCAGGATGGCCCTGATTTTGTCCTTTGTTCTCCTCTCACATACTACCTCCAGACTGTCCAGCTGTAGACCCACAACAGAACTGGCTTTCCTGACCAGCTTATTTAGTTTATTGGCATCTCCAGCCCCACACCACACCACAGCAAAATAGAGGGTGCTTGCAACCACAGACTGATAGAAAGCTTTCAGCAGTCTGTTACACACATTGAAAGACCTCAGCCTCCTCATAAAAAACTACTCTGTCCTTGCCTATAGATGGCATCAGTGTTGTGTGTCCAGTCCAGCTTGTTATTAATATGTATCCCAAGGTACTTGTAGGAGTCCACCCTCTCCACCTCCTTTCCATGGATGAAAACCGGAACAGGGGGGCTTCTGTTCCTCTGGTAATCTACCACAATCTCTTTTGTCTTGCTGATGTTGAGCTTCAGGTGATTTTCACTGCACCATGTAGTGAAGCTCTCGATGAGTCCTCTGTACTCCTCCTTGTTGTCCCTGGTGATACATCCAACAATGGAGGAGTCATCAGGAAACTTCTGAAGGTGGCAGGAACCAGAGTTAAATCGGAA
Source organism: Trichomycterus rosablanca (assembly GCF_030014385.1). NCBI lineage: Eukaryota > Metazoa > Chordata > Actinopteri > Siluriformes > Trichomycteridae > Trichomycterus > Trichomycterus rosablanca. The sequence goes on along the minus strand of NC_085988.1, from coordinate 7,522,992 downwards.
ATCCGAGGTGTATACCGTGAAAAGGAATGGTGCTAGTACAGTTCCTTGGGGTGCACAAGTGTTGCACATGACAGACTCAGAAACACAGCCATCCACTCTGACATTTTGTGGTCGTCCTGTGAGGTAGTCTGTGATCCAGGATGTGGTATCAGGGTGCAGGTGCATCTTCAGCAGCTTCTCACTCAGTAGGCAGTGCTGGATGGTATTGAAGGCACTAGAGAAGTCAAAGAACATAATTCTCACAGTGCTTCCCTGCTTGTCCAAGTGAGAGAGGGCCTTGTGTATCATATAGATGATGGCATCATCCACCCCGATGTGTGGCCGGTATGCAAACTGCAGTGGGTCCAGGAAATCTGTCAGCTGAGACCTCAGGTGCCGTAGAACCAGTCTCTCAAAGGTCTTCATGACGTGTGATGTCAGAGCCACAGGTCTGTGGTCATTGAGATCGCTGGGACGATTCTTTTTCGGCACCGGAATGATGCAGGAGGTCTTCCACAGTGTAGGCACCTTCTTCAGTCTCAGAGAGAGATTAAAGAGGTGCTGTAGTGGAGCTGCCAGCTGCCATGCACATACCTTTAGCATCCTGGGGTTGATGTTATCAGGTCCACTGGCTTTGGTTCTCTTAAGCCTGGAGAGCTCCCGCTGTACCTGGTTGATGGTGAAGGTAGAGCATGGTGGAGATAGAATTTGCCCATAGCTGTGGGTTTCTGGCTGTGGGTGACTGGTTGGTAGAAGAGTGGTGAGTTGTCCAGTGTTATGTTTGCTTGAGTGGAGATTGTAGGAGAGTCAGGGCTGTCCAAGGTCAGTTGTCTGCTGAGAGAGGGTGTGAGAACAGAGGTGTTGATGGGTTGGAATGCACTGACTCCTGCAGCGGTGTGAGTGGGGCTATGGGTGTAGAGCAGGGGTGTCAAACTCATTTTCACCGAGGGCCACATCAGCATTATTGTTGCCCTCAAAGGGCCGGTTGTAACGTATCCTGCTGTGAATGCAGTCTGCTGTTTTTCTTGGAGGCTAAATTCTGCATTTATATTGTCCTACTTTACCACAGACACGGCCTCATAACACAAGACACGCACCGGTTTCTCTTCCTGAAGCACAAACTTGTTTTCACTTTCATTACATTACCTCCTTATGCTTAATTTTCTTATTTATCTTCTTGTACATTTTAGGACCATGTTTAAATATGTGTAACATCATCTACTGAAAATGTACTGGCGGGATGTGTCACTTTGCAGGTCACAAAATCAGCCTGCATTTTGAAAGATGCAGTTTATTTAGGATTTTACAGTGTATTTTTAAGACAATTGTTCTGCCCTCACTAATAGTTTATCCCCCTTGCTCAGCTAGACAGACAGACAGACAGACAGACAGACAGACAGCTCCCTTCAGAATACAGTCGGTTTTATTTGCTTCCCAGCTGTGTGATACACTGTGTACATCAAAATGAAGTAAAAATACAAACAATAAAAACAATAAAGAACTTAATACAGTACAAGCACACAGCTGTAGTCAAGTGATACATCTGGTACAATATGAGATTTAACCAAACGTAAAATAGAGGTAACGAGTTTGTAACTAAAGCGCTGCCGATATACTCACTAAACATTTACAAACAACTGAGAATATAAACGTCACTACTTACAGACGATGCTTTGGTATTATACTGCAAGATAATTATTTGTATTTATTTATTATTGTTTACGTTACTGACTGCGCTACCCCGCGTTCTTTTGCCGTAAAAGTCACATGGCTACTCAGCGAGGTCAAAGTTAGTTGCCATGACTACGATGTCACCAGTTGAATTTAAAGGCGCAGGAGCGCATTAAATTATAAGCGCGTCTCTGTAACGACTCGAACCATCAACAATCGTACAGTCGCTTAACCTCTCGCGGGCCGGATCAAATGACGCGGCGGGCCGGATCTGACCTTGAGTTTGACACACCTGGTGTAGAGTGACTCACTGTCTGAGCACCCAGTGGTGGGGGCTGTATCAAACCTATTGAAGAACAGGTTTAGCTCAGATGCAAATTTCAGGTCTCCCTGTACTCCATGTGCAGGCCGACTGCAGCCTGTCATCTGTTTCAACCCGTTCCGCACATCTCTCGTGTTGTTCTGTCCCATTTTAGCCTCCATCTTCTCCCTGTAACAGTTTCTAGCCTCTCTTAGTTTCCTCTTAAGTTCCTTTTGAACAGCTCGAAGTTCCTCTCTGTCCTTACACATGAAGGCCCTCTTCTTCCTGTTGAGAAGGTTTTTAATTTCTTTACTTATCCACGGCTTGTTGTTCTGGTATCAGCGAACCTTCTTGGTGGGTACAATAGTGTCCTCACAGAAGCGGATATAGTCCGTGATGCAGTGAGAGAGGCCCTCGATGTCCTCCCCGTAGTCGTTCTGGAATAGCTCCCAGTCTGTGTTTTGGAAACACTCCTGGAGAATCTCCTCGGCTTCTCTGGACCAAACCTTCACAGTTTTTGTGCTGGGCATCTGTTGCATAACCAGTGGCTTGTAGGTGGCCACCAGGTGTACGAGGTTATGGTCAGATACTCCGAGCGGGGGAAGAGCAGAGGAACTGTATGCACTTTCCACATTGACATAAAATAGGTCCAGGATCTTGTTCTCTCTCGTTGCACAGTTGACATACTGTTTAAAGTTGGTCAGTACAGAAGAGAGGGAGACATGGTTAAAATCCCCGCAGATCACTGTGAGGGCGCTGGGATGGGCTGCAGTGATTGAGTAAATGACGTCCCTTGTGTTCTTTGCCGCAGCCGATGGAGGGATGTAAACAACAATAGCAATGGCGTGTGAGAACTCCCGTGGTAGATAGTACGGTCTCAAACCCACCGCCAGAAGTTCAATGTCTGGAGTGCAGATACATTCCTTCACAGTCACATGTTACACCATTTAGAGTTCACAAATACAGCACGTCCTCATCCTCTCTTCTTACCACTTTGCTTCCCTCTGTCTGCTCGAGCTAGCGAGAAACCAGCTAGCTCAATATGACTATCCGGTACATTCTCATGCAGCCATGTTTCTGTGAAGCACAGTAGGCTACATTCCTTGTAGGTTCGCTGGTTGTTCATCAAAGCTGATAGTTCCTCCACCTTGTTAGTGAGAGACCTCACATTTCCAAAAATGACCGAAGGAAGAAAAGGTTTAATTCTCCTGTCCCTCTCAATCCTCTCCCGTACCTTCACTCCAGCTCTTTTTCCACAACGGGGTTGTCTCCATATCTCCTCAGGTATGTGAGCAGAGGGGATACCGGCTCCCTTCTGGTACTGCAGAAGCTCGTCACGGGTGTAAGTTGTCATGTTTGTAAGAAATAAATACTAAATAAATACTAAATCACTACAATTAAATAAAAGTGTACAAAAATAGAACAGAAAGAAAGAGCAAAAAGAGCACAAAAAAGCAAAGTAGATAAGAGCAGCTGCAACAGGCTGCTGATCCCTCCAGCGCCAAGGTGTGAATGCGAGAAAGGCTGCCGGCCCTGACGGCATCCCCGGACGTGTCCTGAGCACGTGCGCTGAACAGTTAGCCCAGGTCTTCTGTAACATTTACAACCTGTCACTGGCCCAGGCTACTGTTCCTACGTGCTGGAAGACTTCAATCATCATTCCTGTGCCAAAGCATACTTCTGCAGCATGCCTGAACGGTAGCACTTACACCTATTGCAATAAAGTGCTTTGAGAAACTGGTTCTCTGCCATCTGAAAGCGGTGCTTCCACCAGCACTGGATCCCTACCAGTTTGCCTACCGTTCAAACAGATCAACAGAGGATGCCATTTCCACTGCCCTTCACTCTGCCCTCACCCATCTGGACGATAATGGCACCTACATTCGAATGCTGTTTATTGACTTGAGCTCCGCCTTCAATACGGTTATCCGAACCAAGCTGGTAGCCAAGCTCAGTGACCTGGGAATCAGCACCCCCATGTGTAACTGGGTCTTAAACGTTTTAACAAACAGACCCCAGTCTGTAAGGTTAGGTAGTAAGGTGTCCTCTAGCCTGACTCTGAGTACTGGTGTTCCACAGGGCTGTGTGTTAAGGCCACTGCTTTTCTCCCTGTTCACCCACGACTGTGTGCCGCTGCATAGATCCAACATCCTCATCAAGTTTGCAGATGACACCACAGTGGTTGGCCGCATTAAAGACAATGATGAATCGGCCTACAGGGAGGAGATCCAGCACTTGGTGGCGTGGTGTTCTTCCAACAACCTTCATCTGAACACTGAGAAGACCTCATTGTGGACTTCCAGAAAACCAAGAGCTGTACACACCTCCCTGTCCTTATCAACGGTGACGAGGTGGAGCGTGTCTCCAGTTTCAAGTTTTTGGGCATCCACTTCTCTGAGGATCTTTCCTGGACCCACAACACATTCTGTCTGGTGAAGAAAGCGCAGCAGCGTCTTTACTTCTTGAGGAGACTAAAAAAGGACCATCTGTCTCCTCAGATTCTCACAAACTTTTACCGCTGCACCATCGAGAGCGTACTGTCCAACTGTGTGACAGTGTGGTACGGCAGCTCCACTGTGGCTGACAGGAAGGCCCTTCACAAGGTGGTGAGGACTGCTTCACGAATCATCGGTACACAGCTTACCATACCATCGGAGACCGTCACCACCAGCGCTGTGTGCGCAGAGCACACAGCATCATCAGGGACCACTACCACCCCAGCCACACACTGTATAACCTTCTGCCATCTGGGATAAGATACAGGAGCATACGTGCCAGGACCAGTCGGCTCAAAAACAGTTTTTTCCCCACCTCATTAAATTTATTAAACACCACTATTCACCGTTAACACACAACATTCTGGACTAAACACTGGACCTACTATTATTTATTATTTATCATTTGCACCGTCTGGATTACACATTGGACTGTTGCATTATTATTTATCATTGCACAAGTTGCACCTGCACTTTACCATCACCCCGGACTGCACACTGGACTGTCGTAATTATTTATTATTGCACCTGCACTTTACACAACCGTCATACATACAGTGTATCACAAAAGTGAGTACACCCCTCACATTTCTGCAGATATTTAAGTATATCTTTTCATGGGACAACACTGACAAAATGACACTTTGACACAATGAAAAGTAGTCTGTGTGCAGCTTATATAAGAGTGTAAATTTATTCTTCCCTCAAAATAACTCAATATACAGCCATTAATGTCTAAACCACCGGCAACAAAAGTGAGTACACCCCTTAGTGAAAGTTCTTGAAGTGTCAATATTTTGTGTGGCCACCATTATTTCCCAGAACTTCCTTAACTCTCCTGGGCATGGAGTTTACCAGAGCTTCACAGGTTGCCACTGGAATGCTTTTCCACTCCTCCATGACGACATCACGGAGCTGGCGGATATTCGAGACTTTGCGCTCCTCCACCTTCCGCTTGAGGATGCCCCAAAGATGTTCTATTGGGTTTAGGTCTGGAGACATGCTTGGCCAGTCCATCACCTTTACCCTCAGCCTCTTCAATAAAACAGTGGTCGTCTTAGAGGTGTGTTTGGGGTCATTATCATGCTGTAACACTGCCCTGCGACTCAGTTTCCGGAGGGAGGGGATCATGCTCTGCTTCAGTATTTCACAGTACATATTGGAGTTCATGTGTCCCTCAATGAAATGTAACTCCCCAACACCTGCTGCACTCATGCAGCCCCAGACCATGGCATTCCCACCACCATGCTTGACTGTAGGCATGACACACTTATCTTTGTACTCCTCACCTGATTGCCGCCACACATGCTTGAGACCATCTGAACCAAACAAATTAATCTTGGTCTCATCAGACCATAGGACATGGTTCCAGTAATCCATGTCCTTTGTTGACATGTCTTCAGCAAACTGTTTGCGGGCTTTCTTGTGTAGAGACTTCAGAAGAGGCTTCCTTCTGGGGTGACAGCCATGCAGACCAATTTGATGTAGTGTGCGGCGTATGGTCTGAGCACTGACAGGCTGACCCCCCACCTTTTCAATCTCTGCAGCAATGCTGACAGCACTCCTGCGCCTATCTTTCAAAGACAGCAGTTGGATGTGACGCTGAGCACGTGCACTCAGCTTCTTTGGACGACCAACGCGAGGTCTGTTCTGAGTGGACCCTGCTCTTTTAAAACGCTGGATGATCTTGGCCACTGTGCTGCAGCTCAGTTTCAGGGTGTTGGCAATCTTCTTGTAGCCATGGCCATCTTCATGTAGCGCAACAATTCGTCTTTTAAGATCCTCAGAGAGTTCTTTGCCATGAGGTGCCATGTTGGACCAGTATGAGAGAGTGTGAGAGCTGTACTACTAAATTGAACACACCTGCTCCCTATGCACACCTGAGACCTAGTAACACTAACAAATCACATGACATTTTGGAGGGAAAATGACAAGCAGTGCTCAATTTGGACATTTAGGGGTGTAGTCTCTTAGGGGTGTACTCACTTTTGTTGCCGGTGGTTTAGACATTAATGGCTGTATATTGAGTTATTTTGAGGGAAGAATAAATTTATGCTGTTATATAAGCTGCACACAGACTACTTTTCATTGTGTCAAAGTGTCATTTTGTCAGTGTTGTCCCATGAAAAGATATACTTACATATCTGCAGAAATGTGAGGGGTGTACTCACTTTTGTGATACACTGTATATATGTGTAGTTATAGTTATTTTTTCACCATCCTTATATAGTTATAGTTACAGCTGTATAGTTACTATTTACTCATCCTTTATTACTAGTACTGTTATTACTAATATATACCTATACCTACCTAACTTTATTATTATTACTGTTACTATTATAATACATATCCATTTTTATTAATATGCTTGTTATTAATGTTATTATGTATATAGTACTATGTACATAGATATAATTTCATATATGTAAATAGCTATAGTTATAACTTTATATTCATATTAATCATAGATATATGTTTACTGATATTCTCTGTTTTTCTTTGCACAATGCTAATATTTGCACTTCTGGTAGATGCTAACTACATTTCGTTGCCTTGTACCTGTACTAAGCAATGACAATAAAATCTATCTATCATACATTCAGTGGGAATGATAGAGCATAGTATACCTCCTAGGACTATAAGCTTATATTTGAGCAGAATAATATTTGAACAGTTCTACCCTAAGCAAAATATAATGTATACTCAAGAACACATATTACCCAACATAAAACAAGGCCACAGATCTTTGTGTGTTTCTTTGTGTGTAGGTGTCAAATCCTCCAGCAGATCTTGGAGGCCTTAATGGCCTGGCGCCGGTTTGTCCGAGAAAAAAATGGGGGAGGGTCATTATGGGATTAACTCCCCCTAGCCCTGTGTCTTCCTCGCGTAATATACGTCCTGGGAAGTTAGAAGAAGGTTTACAAGAGTTTTATTGGCGTGATGTCTGTCTTTTGTTTTAAAAAGGGGTCTGTGAAAACAATCCCAAGCTCAGTTTTCCCCAGGGAGCCTTCAGGTGTTTTGGTTACAAAAGGTCGTAAACCAGAAAGTGGGGTGTCAGAGAAGGTCCAAAGCTTTTAAAGATTAAAATCTTGTGGGTCTCCACAGACTGACTTAGAGAAATTTCACAGTTTAATGTTCTGAAGAAAGCAAAGAACATAAGCTCCAAGACATCAAAATAAATGTAAGAAACTCTGGGTTTCTATTTTATTTGCACTTGAACTTTTTCTGATTTGGGACTGTAGTGACTCTGTAGATGATGAAGTTCCTCTAGAACTGAGAGAATGAAGAGTGGATCATTGTTCTCTCTGCAGGTTGCGTGATTGTGGTGTATCAGATGAAGGTTGTTCTGCTCTGGCTTCAGCTCTAAGATCAAACCCCTCACACCTGAGAGAACTTCATCTGTCTGGAAATAAACTAGGAGATTCAGGAGTGAAGCGTCTCTCTGCTGTACTGGAGAATCCTCACTGTAAACTGGAGATACTGAGGTAAGATCATCTCTCTGAGAATCACACATGAGCTGCTCCTCACTAACTCATCTTCTCTAATAGTGAGACTGAAACAGAGGATTTAGAGAATTTAGGATCAAAGCTAAATAATAGTTATTATTATTAATAAAAGATGAACATTGAAACGGTCTCATTATTAAACAAAACTAACAGTTAATATAAATATAACACTATTAGTCGCCCCCCTCACTGCCTGATGAAAATACAATACAATTCTGTTACAGTTTTTCTCTTTTCCTTTTGCTAAAACCTTTTATAAAAGAACTAAATGTTTTAATCAAAAACAGAGAGAGAGGAGGTACAATAATTCAGTAATGGAGACAGAAAGAAGGAACCAGTCTGGTACAGTAATTCAGTAATGGAGACAGAGAGGAGGAACCAGTCTGGTACAGTAATTCAGTAATGGAGACAGAGAGAAGGAACCAGTCTGGTACAGTAATTCAGTAATGGAGACAGAGAGGAGGAACCAGTCTGGTACAGTAATTCAGTAATGGAGTCAGAGAGGAGGAACCAGTCTGGTACAGTCATTCAGTAATGGAGACAGAGAGGAGGAACCAGTCTGGTACAGTAATTCAGTAATGGAGACAGAGAGGAGGAACCAGTCTGGTACAGTAGTTCAGTAATGGAGTCAGAGAGGAGGAACCAGTCTGGTACAGTAATTCAGTAATGGAGTCAGAGAGGAGGAACCAGTCTGCTACAGTAATTCAGTAATGGAGACAGAGAGGAGGAACCAGTCTGGTACAGTAATTCAGTAATGGAGTCAGAGAGGAGGAACCAGTCTGGTACAGTCATTCAGTAATGGAGACAGAGAGGAGGAACCAGTCTGGTACAGTAATTCAGTAATGGAGACAGAGAGGAGGAACCAGTCTGGTACAGTAATTCAGTAATGGAGACAGAGAGGAGGAACCAGTCTGGTACAGTAATTCAGTAATGGAGACAGAGAGGAGGAACCAGTCTGGTACAGTAATTCAGTAATGGCTGCTCATGATCTTCATCATCATCAAAGAAAAATCCAGCAAACCAACCAGATCACTTTTACTATCAGTACATTCAACTGAAAGAAGCCATAAAGAAAACAGTCAACAATAAAACCTTTATAACCACAATATTCTACCACTTTATTTACACTTACACTATATGGCCAAAAGTATGTGGACACATCTTCTAATTATTCTGTTCAGGTGTTTCAGCCACACCCACTGCTAACAGGTGTAAACAATCAATTTTTTAAAAATAATATTTGTTTCCAACACAGGATGTTTTTTAAATATAAAATAAACCACTTTAATTTGGATTTATGAATCTTGAATTTATTATCTGACAAAAACAAGTTTTCTCATCTGTATTAATTGTCACGGTGGGGCTAATGACTAAACAAAGACAAGACAAAGGGGGCGGACACACACGCAGAGATGTAGGGCAATATATTTATTAATGAACTAAACAAGGGAATGACAAGAGAATGGAACATGAACTAGGTACACAGACTGGGAACACAGACTGGGAACACGGACTGGGAATATAAACTAGGGATACAGACTAAACATAGGTTAGGAACATAGGCTAAACATAAGCTAGGAACATTGGCTAAACACAGGCTAGGAACACTGGCTAAACACAGGCTAGGAACACTGGCTAAACACAGGCTAGGAACACAAACTAAACATAAGCTAGGAACACTGGCTAAACGCAGGCTAGGAACACTGGCTAAACACAGGCTAGGAACACAAACTAAACATAAGCTAGGGACATTGGCTAAACACAGGCTAGGAACACTGGCTAAACCCAGGCTAGGAACACAAACTAAACATAAGCTAGGGACATTGGCTAAACACAGGCTAGGAACACTGGCTAAACACAGGCTAGGAACACAAACTAAACATAAGCTAGGGACATTGGCTAAACACAGGCTAGGAACACTGGCTAAACCCAGGCTAGGAACACAAACTAAACATAAGCTAGGGACATTGGCTAAACACAGGCTAGGAACACTGGCTAAACACAGGCTAGGAACACAAACTAAACATAAGCTAGGGACATTGGCTAAACACAGGCTAGGAACACTGGCTAAACGCAGGCTAGGAACACAAACTAAACATAAGCTAGGGACATTGGCTAAACACAGGCTAGGAACACTGGCTAAACGCAGGCTAGGAACACTGGCTAAACGCAGGCTAGGAACACTGGCTAAACGCAGGCTAGGAACACAAACTAAACATAAGCTAGGGACATTGGCTAAACACAGGCTAGGAACACTGGACAATAACCACCATAAACCAAAATAACCCCTGCCAGCCTGTTCCTCAGCTCTCCTTTTTAAACTGGTCCCTGATTAGGAACAGCTGGGGCTGATTGCTCAGGGGGACCAATCAGGAGTGAGGCCTGTCAGGAGTGAGTGTGCTCACGGAGAAGAGGGGCGTGGCACATATAAGCACACCAAGGCTAGCAGTGTGACAGATGCCCCTCCCAAAGGCACTACACCTGGAGTGCCTAAAATAAACAAAACCAAGGAGGTCCTGGGCCCTGCGGGGTAAATTTGAAGTCATTAAAAATGTCCTCAGGCAGGCATGACAAAAGTTCAGATGCGCCGTCGGTGGGTGCTGATAAAGAACCAGGAGCACCCTCTGGGGGTGCTGACTTGACAGGAGCGCCTTTGGAGACAGGAGTGCCATCAGGGGGCACCGACTCGGGAACAAGAGCGCCATCGGAGGGCGCCAACTCGGGAACAGAAGCACCATCAAAGGACTCCAACTCTGGAACAGGAGCGCCATCAGGGGGCGCCAACTCAGGAACAGGAGCGCCATCGGAGGACACCAACTCGGGAACAGAAGTGCCGTCGGAGGACACCAACTCGGGAACAGAAGTGCCGTCGGAGGACACCAACTCGGGAACAGAAGTGCCGTCGGAGGACACCAACTCGGGAACAGAAGTGCCGTCGGAGGACACCAACTCGGGAACAGAAGTGCCGTCGGAGGACACCAACTCGGGAACAGAAGTGCCGTCGGAGGACACCAACTCGGGAACAGAAGTGCCGTCGGAGGACACCAACTCGGGAACAGAAGTGCCGTCGGAGGACACCAACTCAGGAACAGAAGTGTCGTCGGAGGACACCAACTCAGGAACAGGAGTGCCATCAGGGGGCACCAACTCAGGAACAGAAATCAACTGCGGTGAGCCTGGCGAAGAGGCTTCGGGAGTCAGCTGCGGTGAGCCTGGCGAAGAGGCTTCGGGAGTCAGCTGCGGTGAGCCTGGCGAAGAGGCTTCGGGAGTCAGCTGCGGTGAGCCTGGCGAAGAGGCTTCGGGAGTCAGCTGCGGTGAGCCTGGCGAAGAGGCTTCGGGAGTCAGCTGCGGTGAGCCTGGCGAAGAGGCTTCGGGAGTCAGCTGCGGTGAGCCTGGCGAAGAGGCTTCGGGAGTCAGCTGCTGTGAGCCTGGCGAAGAGGCTTCGGGAGTCAGCTGCGGTGAGCCTGGCGAAGAAGCTTCGGGAGTCAGCTGCTGTGAGCCTGGCGAAGAGGCTTCGGGAGTCAGCTGCGGTGAGCCTGGCGAAGAAGCTTCGGGAGTCAGCTGCTGTGAGCCTGGCGAAGAGGCTTCGGGAGTCAGCTGCGGTGAGCCTGGCGAAGAGGCTTCGGGAGTCAGCTGCGGTGAGCCTGGCGAAGAGGCTTCGGGAGTCAGCTGCGGTGAGCCTGGCGAAGAGGCTTCGGGAGTCAGCTGCGGTGACCCTTGAGAAGAGGCGTCCGGAGTCAGCTGCAAAAACACTGGAGAAACGTCATTAATCAGCTGCACAAATCCTTGAGAATCTCCTTGATTCAGCTGTGAGGACTCTGGAGTGGTGTCCAAAGTCAGCTGCGAAAACACTGGAGAAACGTCAGTCAGCTGCGAGGACCCTGGAGAGGCGTCCAAAGTCAGCTGCGAAAACACTAGAGAAACATCACTCAGCTGTGAGGACCCTGGAGAGGTGTCCGAAGTCAGCTGCAAAAATCCTTGAGAAACTCCTTGAAACAACAGTGAGGACCCTGGAGAGGCGTCTGAAGTCACTTGCGAAAACACTAGAGAAACGTCATTCAGCTGCGTGGACCCTGGAGAGGCGTCCGAAGTCAGCTGCAAAAATCCTTGAGAAACTCCTTGAAACAACGGTGAGGACCCTGGAGAGGCGTCTGAAGTCACTTGCGAAAACACTGGAGAAACGTCACTCAGCTGTGAGGACCCTGGAGAGGCGTCTGAAGTCACTTGCGAAAACACTGGAGAAACAGTACTCAACTGTGAGGACCCTGGAGAGGTGTCCGAAGTCACTTGCGAAAACACTAGAGAAACGTCATTCAGCTGCGTGGACCCTGGAGAGGCGTCCGAAGTCAGCTGCAAAAATCCTTGAGAAACTCCTTGAAACAACGGTGAGGACCCTGGAGAGGCGTCCGAAGTCACTTGAGAAAACACTGGAGAAACGTCATTCAGCTGCGTGGACCCTTGAGAGGCGTCCGAAGTTAGCTGCGAAAACACTGGAGAGGCGTCCGAAATCAGCTGCTTGGACCCTGGATATGCGTCAAAAGTCAGCTGTTTGGACCCTGGAAAGACCGGACTCAGCTGCGAAAACACTGGCGAGGAGTCCGGAATCAGCTGCTTGGACCCTGGATATGCGTCAGAAGTCAGCTGTTTGGACCCTGGAGAAACTGGACTCAGCTGCGAAAACACTGGAGAGGCGTCCGAAATCAGCTGCTTGGACCCTGGATATGCGTCAGAAGTCAGCTGTTTGGACCCTGGAGAAACTGGACTCAGCTGCGAAAACACTGGAGAGGCGTCCGAAATCAGCTGCTTGGACCCTGGATATGCGTCAGAAGTCAGCTGTTTGGACCCTGGAGAAACTGGACTCAGCTGCGAAAACACTGGAGACATTGGACAGACTTGGACAGACGAACTCGGCCTAGGACTGACCCGAACTTGAGAACACGGCACTGGGGCCGGTGAACAAACAAAAAGACCCCTGGAGCCCTTGGGGTGACGACGAGAAAATTGAGCTCGCATGAGGCCCTCAAACTCTTGCACAGAGTTCAGCACTGCTCCCTTCTCAGTCCAGAGCCGCCTCGCCCATTCTCGCGCAGCACCCTTCAGCCTAGACATCATGAACATCACCTTTTGTGTTTCAGAAGGCTGCGGGTCGAGAAGGTTTTGCAGGTAGAGCTGGCTCTGAAGCAGAAAGCCCTCAACCAAAAGGTCGCTTCCATCATAGGGAGCTGGCTTGTAAAGTAAGAAGATTAGAGGAAACCTCATGGAGTCAAACTCCGGAAAATTACTAAGACTAAACATCTCGCTGTGTCCTAGAGAGGGGTTATTATGTCACGGTGGGGCTAATGACTAAACAAAGACAAGACAAAGGGGGCGGACACACACGCAGAGATGTAGGGCAATATATTTATTAATGAACTAAACAAGGGAATGACAAGAGAATGGAACATGAACTAGGTACACAGACTGGGAACACAGACTGGGAACACGGACTGGGAATATAAACTAGGGATACAGACTAAACATAGGTTAGGAACATAGGCTAAACATAAGCTAGGAACATTGGCTAAACACAGGCTAGGAACACTGGCTAAACACAGGCTAGGAACACTGGCTAAACACAGGCTAGGAACACAAACTAAACATAAGCTAGGAACACTGGCTAAACGCAGGCTAGGAACACTGGCTAAACACAGGCTAGGAACACAAACTAAACATAAGCTAGGGACATTGGCTAAACACAGGCTAGGAACACTGGCTAAACCCAGGCTAGGAACACAAACTAAACATAAGCTAGGGACATTGGCTAAACACAGGCTAGGAACACTGGCTAAACACAGGCTAGGAACACAAACTAAACATAAGCTAGGGACATTGGCTAAACACAGGCTAGGAACACTGGCTAAACCCAGGCTAGGAACACAAACTAAACATAAGCTAGGGACATTGGCTAAACACAGGCTAGGAACACTGGCTAAACACAGGCTAGGAACACAAACTAAACATAAGCTAGGGACATTGGCTAAACACAGGCTAGGAACACTGGCTAAACGCAGGCTAGGAACACAAACTAAACATAAGCTATGGACATTGGCTAAACACAGGCTAGGAACACTGGCTAAACGCAGGCTAGGAACACTGGCTAAACGCAGGCTAGGAACACTGGCTAAACGCAGGCTAGGAACACAAACTAAACATAAGCTAGGGACATTGGCTAAACACAGGCTAGGAACACTGGACAATAACCACCATAAACCAAAATAACCCCTGCCAGCCTGTTCCTCAGCTCTCCTTTTTAAACTGGTCCCTGATTAGGAACAGCTGGGGCTGATTGCTCAGGGGGACCAATCAGGAGTGAGGCCTGGCAGGAGTGAGTGTGCTCACGGAGAAGAGGGGCGTGGCACATATAAGCACACCAAGGCTAGCAGTGTGACATTAATGCTTTATCATTGGACTAGGAGTCCAAACTGATTTGTGTTCCCACAATGGCAATGTTCATGGTACATCAGGCTGGTCTCAAAAGGAAGTAACAAGCACAATTCTAAACGAGCACACTTTATTATTTCACACCACCATATCAGCACAAGAACCTTCAATTCTGATCAAATCAGCAAAGGAGCACAAAAAGAAAAAAAATGTGGTTTATATCCAACACTGAATAGAGCAGCACATTCCACCCCTCACACCAGCACCAAACCACAACCACACCCTCATCATTACCATTTTATACCAAGTAATAAGAAGTGTGAAAGATCTAAAAGAAACCAGAGACCTGAGATCAGCCACATCTTCTTATTTTATTTGTACTTTGTTGATTTTACTGTTTCACAGAGATTCATCCACACTGATTGTAGACTGTAGTGACTCTGTAGATGATGAAGTTCCTCTAGAACTGAGAGAATGAAGAGTGGATCATTGTTCTCTCTGCAGGTTGCGTGATAGTGGTGTATCAGATGAAGGTTGTTCTGCTCTGGCTTCAGCTCTGAGATCAAACCCCTCACACCTGAGAGAACTTCATCTGTCTAATAATAAACTAGGAGATTCAGGAGTGAAGCGTCTCTCTGCTGTACTGGAGAATCCTCACTGTAAACTGGAGATACTGAGGTAAGATCATCTCTCTGAGAATCACACATGAGCTGCTCCTCACTAACTCATCTTCTCTAATAGTGAGACTGAAACAGAGGATTTAGGTTTGAATGGAAGTTGTGTCTTTACTAAATAAAGAGTAAAAATGATCTATAAAAATAAACCTGTAACAATACTGAGTCCTTCAGTCTAAGAGGAGGAATTACTTCTGATTTATGTTTTACTGCTCTTACATCTGATCAGCCCTGGTGAAAGAAGTATGATCAATACACTTAAAGTGCTAAAATGGAACAACTATTTTTGTACTTAATATACTTTAGTTGTACAAAAATTATACAAAAGCTCGACTTTAATTGCATTAAGTACTAAACTGTACTAAATTTAGATTATTTTATGTATATTTAATTTAACTAAAGTATACTACTGCATGTGTATTTAACTCCATGTTTCTCTTACACTTAAAGTGAAATTAAAGTGCACTTGGATACATTAAATTTTTTTAAAAATAGACTTTAAATTTACTTGAGTAAAAATATACTTCCACCTCCTGTCTTTCTAAACCAGAATCTTTGTAGTGCACAGCAAAACTGATCAGCCATGTAATTTAGTACAGTTTAGTTCTCTTAATACAATTAAAGTTGAGGTTTTGTATTATTTCTGTACAGTTACAATATAATAAGTGCGCTTTAATTGCATTGATCATTAGTGTGACAACAATACACAGTGCATTGTAGCATACTGAAGCATATTAGTATACTCAAGTCTTTTTTCACTATGGAAGTAACTTAAGTGTTAAAAGTGCTTTAAGTGAATTAATACAGCAGTTGTTTAACATACTTTGCAAAATATACCAAACATCTATTAAAAAACAAGTACAATCCAAAATCAGAAAACATTGGGACAGTAGGGAAAATGCAAATAATATAAAAAAATAAAAATAAATAAGGCAGAATTTCTTACATTTACTTTTGTAACAAAATGGGCTATGACTAGTGGGGCAGACATACATGCAGAGATATTTATTAACAAAGTTTAATAAGAACAAAACACATAAGACAAGTTAACAACAGACAAAACCAGACACAAATACAGGAACTAAGCTAAATGCTAAGCTAAACATGAACTATGCTAAACACACATGGACGAAGCTAAATTCTAAACTAATCACAACACTAGGCTAAACACACATGGACTAAAGTATACAAAACCCTAAGCTAAGCCAACACAAATAAAACATGATCCTAAACCCTAACCTAAACAAGAACAAACAGGAAAAGACTAACAAACCAAAATAATGCTGAGGCGAAGACAAAGGCTAAAGCAAACAGACAAACAGAATCAAAAGCAAAGGCAAAACTGACAAACAGAAGCAAAAGAAGCAGGAGACCAAACCAACATGACAGAGTCACAGGCAAAATAGTCTCCACCTGACTAATCCACAGGCCTCCTTAAATGTCCTCAGCTAAACAAGAGGCACCTGTGGATCATTAACCAGGGCCCAATCACAAAGGGGGCGTTGCCATCTGAGGGAACAAGGATCACAGGCGTTCAGCCTAAACTTGCACCTTTAACCAGTCTGGTACAATAATTCAGTAACGGAGTCAGAGAGGAGGAACCAGTCTGGTACAATAATTCAGTAATGGAGTCAGAGAGGAGGAACCAGTCTGGTACAGTCATTCAGTAATGGAAACAGAGAAGAGAAACCAGTCTGGTACAGTAATTCAGTAATGAAGTCAGAGAGGAGGAACCAGTCTGGTACAGTCATTCAGTAATGGAGACAGAGAGGAGGAACCAGTCTGGTACAGTCATTCAGTAATGGAGTCAGAGAGGAGGAACCAGTCTGGTACAGTAACTCAGTAATGGAGACAGAGAGGAGGAACCAGTCTGGTACAGTAATTCAGTAATGGAGTCAGAGAGGAGGAACCAGTCTGGTACATTAATTCAGTAATGGAGACAGAGAGGAGAAACCAGTCTGGTACAGTAATTCAGTAATGGAGTCAGAGAGGAGGAACCAGTCTGGTACAGTAATTCAGTAATGGAGTCAGAGAGGAGGAACCAGTCTGGTACAGTAATTCAGTAATGGAGTCAGAGAGGAGGAACCAGTCTGGTACATTAATTCAGTAATGGAGACAGAGAGGAGGAACCAGTCTGGTACAGTAATTCAGTAATGGAGACAGAGAGGAGGAACCAGTCTGGTACAGTAATTCAGTAATGGAGTCAGAGAGGAGGAACCAGTCTGGTACAGTAATTCAGTAATGGAGACAGAGAGGAGGAACCAGTCTGGTACAGTAATTCAGTAATAGAGACAGAGAGGAGGAACCAGTCTGGTACAGTAATTCAGTAATGGAGACAGAGAGGAGGAACCAGTCTGGTACAGTCATTCAGTAATGGAGACAGAGAGGAGGAACCAGTCTGGTACAGTCATTCAGTAATGGAGACAGAGAGGAGGAACCAGTCTGGTACAGTAATTCAGTAATGGAGTCAGAGAGGAGGAACCAGTCTGGTACAGTAATTCAGTAATGGAGTCAGAGAGGAGGAACCAGTCTGGTACATTAATTCAGTAATGGAGACAGAGAGGAGGAACCAGTCTGGTACAGTAATTCAGTAATAGAGACAGAGAGGAGGAACCAGTCTGGTACAGTAATTCAGTAATGGAGACAGAGAGGAGGAACCAGTCTGGTACAGTAATTCAGTAATGGAGACAGAGAGGAGGAACCAGTCTGGTACAGTAATTCAGTAATGGAGACAGAGAGGAGGAACCAGTCTGGTACAGTAATTCAGTAATGGAGACAGAGAGGAGGAACCAGTCTGGTACAATAATTCAGTAATGGAGTCAGAGAGGAGGAACCAGTCTAGTACAGTAATTCAGTAATGGAGACAGAGAGGAGGAACCAGTCTGGTACAGTAATTCAGTAATGGAGACAGAGAGGAGGAACCAGTCTGGTACAGTAATTCAGTAATGGAGTCAGAGAGGAGGAACCAGTCTAGTACAGTAATTCAGTAATGGAGACAGAGAGGAGGAACCAGTCTGGTACATTAATTCAGTAATGGAGACAGAGAGGAGGAACCAGTCTGGTACAGTAATTCAGTAATGGAGACAGAGAGGAGGAACCAGTCTGGTACAGTAATTCAGTAATGGAGACAGAGAGGAGGAACCAGTCTGGTACAGTAATTCAGTAATAGAGACAGAGAGGAGGAACCAGTCTGGTACAGTAATTCAGTAATGGAGTCAGAGAGGAGGAACCAGTCTGGTACATTAATTCAGTAATGGAGACAGAGAGGAGGAACCAGTCTGGTACAGTCATTCAGTAATGGAGACAGAGAGGAGGAACCAGTCTGGTACATTAATTCAGTAATGGAGACAGAGAGGAGGAACCAGTCTGGTACAGTAATTCAGTAATGGAGTCAGAGAGGAGGAACCAGTCTGGTACAGTAATTCAGTAATGGAGACAGAGAGGAGGAACCAGTCTGGTACAGTAATTCAGTAATAGAGACAGAGAGGAGGAACCAGTCTGGTACATTAATTCAGTAATGGAGACAGAGAGGAGGAACCAGTCTGGTACATTAATTCAGTAATGGAGACAGAGAGGAGGAACCAGTCTGGTACAGTCATTCAGTAATGGAGACAGAGAGGAGGAACCAGTCTGGTACATTAATTCAGTAATGGAGACAGAGAGGAGGAACCAGTCTGGTACAGTAATTCAGTAATGGAGTCAGAGAGGAGGAACCAGTCTGGTACAGTAATTCAGTAATGGAGACAGAGAGGAGGAACCAGTCTGGTACAGTAATTCAGTAATAGAGACAGAGAGGAGGAACCAGTCTGGTACATTAATTCAGTAATGGAGTCAGAGAGGAGGAACCAGTCTGGTACAGTAATTCAGTAATGGAGACAGAGAGGAGGAACCAGTCTGGTACATTAATTCAGTAATGGAGACAGAGAGGAGGAACCAGTCTGGTACAGTAATTCAGTAATGGAGACAGAGAGGAGGAACCAGTCTGGTACAGTAATTCAGTAATAGAGACAGAGAGGAGGAACCAGTCTGGTAATGGAGACAGAGAGGAGGAACCAGTCTGGTACATTAATTCAGTAATGGAGACAGAGAGGAGGAACCAGTCTGGTACAGTCATTCAGTAATGGAGACAGAGAGGAGGAACCAGTCTGGTACAGTAATTCAGTAATAGAGACAGAGAGGAGGAACCAGTCTGGTACAGTAATTCAGTAATAGAGACAGAGAGGAGGAGCCAGTCTGGTACAGTAATTCAGTAATAGAGACAGAGAGGAGGAACCAGTCTGGTACAGTCATTCAGTAATGGAGACAGAGAGGAGGAACCAGTCTGGTACAGTAATTCAGTAATAGAGACAGAGAGGAGGAACCAGTCTGGTACAGTAATTCAGTAATAGAGACAGAGAGGAGGAGCCAGTCTGGTACAGTAATTCAGTAATGGAGACAGAGAGGAGGAACCAGTCTGGTACAGTAATTCAGTAATGGAGTCAGAGAGGAGGAACCAGTCTGGTACAGTCATTCAGTAATGGAGACAGAGAGGAGGAACCAGTCTGGTACAGTAATTCAGTAATGGAATCAGAGAGGAGGAACCAGTCTGGTACAGTCATTCAGTAATGGAGTCAGAGAGGAGGAACCAGTCTGGTACAGTAATTCAGTAATGGAGTCAGAGAGGAGGAACCAGTCTGGTACAGTAATTCAGTAATGGAGACAGAGAGGAGGAGCCAGTCTGGTACAGTAATTCAGTAATGGAGACAGAGAGGAGGAGCCAGTCTGGTACAGTAATTCAGTAATGGAGACAGAGAGGAGGAACCAGTCTGGTACAGTAATTCAGTAATGGAGTCAGAGAGGAGGAACCAGTCTGGTACAGTAATTCAGTAATGGAGACAGAGAGGAGGAACCAGTCTGGTACAGTAATTCAGTAATGGAGTCAGAGAGGAGGAACCAGTCTGGTACAGTAATTCAGTAATGGAGACAGAGAGGAGGAACCAGTCTGGTACAGTAATTCAGTAATGGAGACAGAGAGGAGGAACCAGTCTGGTACAGTAATTCAGTAATGGAGACAGAGAGGAGGAACCAGTCTGGTACAGTAATTCAGTAATAGAGACAGAGAGTAGGAACCAGTCTGGTACAGTAATTCAGTAATGGAGACAGAGAGGAGGAACCAGTCTGGTACAGTAATTCAGTAATGGAGACAGAGAGGAGGAACCAGTCTGGTACAGTAATTCAGTAATGGAGACAGAGAGGAGGAACCAGTCTGGTACAGTAATTCAGTAATGGAGTCAGAGAGGAGGAACCAGTCTGGTACAGTAATTCAGTAATGGAGTCAGAGAGGAGGAACCAGTCTGGTACAGTCATTCAGTAATGGAGACAGAGAGGAGGAACAAGTCTGGTACAGTAATTCAGTAATGTAGTCAGAGAGGAGGAACCAGTCTGGTACAGTAATTCAGTAATGGAGTCAGAGAGGAGGAACCAGTCTGGTACAGTAATTCAGTAATGGAGACAGAGAGGAGGAACCAGTCTGGTACAGTAATTCAGTAATGGAGACAGAGAGGAGGAACCAGTCTGGTACAGTAATTCAGTAATGGAGACAGAGAGGAGGAACCAGTCTGGTACAGTAATTCAGTAATGGAGACAGAGAGGAGGAACCAGTCTGGTACAGTAATTCAGTAATAGAGACAGAGAGGAGGAACCAGTCTGGTACAGTAATTCAGTAATGGAGACAGAGAGGAGGAACCAGTCTGGTACAGTCATTCAGTAATGGAGACAGAGAGGAGGAACCAGTCTGGTACAGTCATTCAGTAATGGAGACAGAGAGGAGGAACCAGTCTGGTACAGTCATTCAGTAATGGAGACAGAGAGGAGGAACCAGTCTGGTACAGTCATTCAGTAATGGAGACAGAGAGGAGGAACCAGTCTGGTACAGTCATTCAGTAATGGAGACAGAGAGGAGGAACCAGTCTGGTACAGTCATTCAGTAATGGAGACAGAGAGGAGGAACCAGTCTGGTACAGTCATTCAGTAATGGAGACAGAGAGGAGGAACCAGTCTGGTACAGTAATTCAGTAATGGAGACAGAGAGGAGGAACCAGTCTGGTACAGTCATTCAGTAATGGAGACAGAGAGGAGGAACCAGTCTGGTACAGTCATTCAGTAATGGAGACAGAGAGGAGGAACCAGTCTGGTACAGTCATTCAGTAATGGAGACAGAGAGGAGGAACCAGTCTGGTACAGTAATTCAGTAATAGAGACAGAGAGGAGGAACCAGTCTGGTACAGTAATTCAGTAATGGAGACAGAGAGGAGGAACCAGTCTGGTACAGTCATTCAGTAATGGAGACAGAGAGGAGGAACCAGTCTGGTACAGTCATTCAGTAATGGAGACAGAGAGGAGGAACCAGTCTGGTACAGTCATTCAGTAATGGAGACAGAGAGGAGGAACCAGTCTGGTACAGTCATTCAGTAATGGAGACAGAGAGGAGGAACCAGTCTGGTACAGTCATTCAGTAATGGAGACAGAGAGGAGGAACCAGTCTGGTACAGTCATTCAGTAATGGAGACAGAGAGGAGGAACCAGTCTGGTACAGTCATTCAGTAATGGAGACAGAGAGGAGGAACCAGTCTGGTACAGTAATTCAGTAATGGAGACAGAGAGGAGGAACCAGTCTGGTACAGTCATTCAGTAATGGAGACAGAGAGGAGGAACCAGTCTGGTACAGTCATTCAGTAATGGAGACAGAGAGGAGGAACCAGTCTGGTACAGTCATTCAGTAATGGAGACAGAGAGGAGGAACCAGTCTGGTACAGTAATTCAGTAATGGAGACAGAGAGGAGGAACCAGTCTTGTACAGTAATGGCTGCTCATGATCTTCAACAACATCAAGGAAAAATCCAGCAAACCAACCAGATCACTTTTACTATCAGTACATTCAACTGAAAGAAGCCATAAAGAAAACAGTCAACAATAAAACCTTTATAACCACAATATTCTACCTCTATATTTACATTTACACTATATGGCCAAAAGTATGTAGACACATCTTCTAATTATTCAGTTTTAGCCACACCCACTGCTAACAGGTTTATATAATCAATTCTATAAAATAAAATATTTGTTTCCAAGACAAGACGTTTTTTAATCCAGATTAAAAATCAACGCATTTAACCTGGATTACTTATAGTTTTGGGGATTTTTTTTTAATGTTAATTAATATAATTTATCATGGACATGTTTTATTAAACTATTTTTAAACCTGAAGCACTTTCACTTTAATCCTGAATTTGCAGTTAGTTGAAGCTCTCAAAAGAAAGTGATGATTCTTTACAACTGCTCCCAATAGACGTCGCCACAGTGGGTCATTCATCAGCATCAGCAACTGATCTGGAACAGTTTTTATGATGGATACACTTCCGATGCAACCCTTTTGTGTATCTGGACTTGAGAATGGTACTAAGAGTTCACACTGATATGTGTCCCCACAATGGCTAAGTTCATGTTACACTATGTGGGTCTTAAAACAATTCTGGACCAGCGAACAGATCCATCATGATGTCAACCCAGCCACCTTCAATTCTGGTAGAACCAGCAAACAAGTACATAAAGGAAAATTTGGTTTATATCCAACCAAATTATTAAAACCCTGTGAATACAGCAGCAAATTCCACCCCTCACACCAGCACCAAAACACAACCACACCCTCATCATTACCATTTTATACCTAGTAATAAGAAGTGTGAAAGATCTAAAAGAAACCAGAGACCTGAGATCAGCCACATCTTCTTATTTTATTTGTACTTTGTTGATTTTACTGTTTCACAGAGATTCATCCACACTGATTGTAGACTGTAGTGACTCTGTAGATGATGAAGTTCCTCTAGAACTGAGAGAATGAAGAGTGGATCATTGTTCTCTTGTCACGTTTACAGCCCCTCTGTGCTCTGGAGCTCCTGTGTGCCACGCCCTCCTCTCTGTGTGCACACTCGGTCTCCTGCCACACCCTCTCTCATGATTGGTTCATTTGAACTAATTGGCTCCAGCTGCCCTCCATTTAAGAGGTGCACTGGAGCACAGACAGTTGGAGATTATTTTCCTCGTAACTCTGTTTGATTCCGGTAACCCTATTTTGCCTTGTTCCTGCTCCTGTCGGTCAGTTTAGCCTGTTCCTGTCTTGTTAGCCTGTTTAGTTTAGTCCCTGTTTAGCCCCTGTCTGTTAGCCTAGTCCTTGTTTGTTAGCTCTGTGTTTTAGTTCTGTTTGTTAGCCTTTGTTTATTAGTGTTAGTTCTGTTTATCTCTGTTTAGTCTTTATAGTCCTGTTTAGTTTGTGTTGCCCTGTTCAGTCCTGTCTATTTCCTGTTTAGCTTAGCTTAGGGTTTAGGTTTGTGTTTCATGTGTTTAGCATTTAGCTTAGCATAGGTTGTATGTTTGATTTTGTACCTTCGTCTGGTCTTGTTCTACCTGTCTTGTGTCTTTGTTTATTAATAAATATTTCAGTTTTATATCTCTGCGAGTGTGTCCGCCCCTCCTGTCCGTTATAGCCCTATATGCGTTACATCTCTCTGCAGGTTGAAGAATTGTGGTGTATCAGATGAAGGTTGTGCTGCTCTGGCATCAGCTCTAGGATCACACCCCTCACAACTGAGAAAACTTCATCTGTCTGGAAATAATCTAGGAGATTCAGGAGTGAAGCGTCTCTCTGCTGTACTGGAGAATCCTCACTGTAAACTGGAGATACTGAGGTAAGATCATCTCTCTGAGAATCACACATGAGCTGCTCCTCACTAACTCATCTTCTCTAATAGTGAGACTGAAACAGAGGATTTAGGTTTGAATGGAAGTTGTGTATTTACTAAATAAAGAGAGGAAATGATCTATAAAATAAACCTGTAACAATACTGAGTCCTTCAGTCTAAGAGGAGGAATTACTTCTGATTCATGTTTTACTGCTATTACACCAGATCATAACATCTTACAACATTCTTAACAGCTGTTTTTTTCTCCAATTTAATAACATGTAAAACGGCACTTATAAGCAGTGGCGGAGCCAGACAATTTTCATAGGGGTGGCCAGACTGAGACCATTGCTCACACAGGGGTGGCACAGAAAATGATACCTTTTCTTATGTGGTCACTCACTCATTTACCTATACAGGCAGTGAGTGTCATGTAGAATTACATCACGGAGACCCGCATAATAAGCTTTTTTTTTCTCTTCATTTTCCTTGACAAGTGAAAAACAAAAATATACCAACCTTAAAATTAAGAGGAAGAATGTCAAAGATATTGCTATGCAATACTTTATTATTTGGCTGCCAACTTGTGTGTAATGAAGACACTCAATTGAATCCCAGAACATGCTAGCATGGAAAACAAATTTTAATCTTTTTAACAATATGATACAGACTGACCAACACTATTAAGCCAAATCAGCATTGAAAACTGACTTTACTTTTAATAGCCTTCTACAATGCTGGAGCTTTTTAAAACTGAAGATTTTCTTTCAAATAGAAGTGTTATTTCACTGCTATTAAATTGTTTTAAAGCGGTGATGGGGGGGGGGGGGGGGGGGGGCAGGGGGGTCTACCATAATATTAATTTATGGCCACCCCCTGGCTCTGCCCCTGCTTATAAGCAGAACCATATTCAGATTTATGTAACATCTGATAGTATAAAGTCTTCTGCATGCATTAACATTAGCAGTGCCTGGTGATCGGGCCACCTATAAAATCTGATTAGCCTCAGCCTAAACCCTTACTCAATTGGTGGTGTGAACTGGAAGTATGAAGCCTGAGCAGTGAAATGTTCACAGATACATTTTAACACAAGACTGTTGTGGTTTACCTTTTACCACAGGCAAGCACCAATAACTAATTTTGTGAATGTATTCTCTGACTGGACGATATATGCTGGACACTTGGATTCGTCAAACTAATCATAAAGGCAGCTTTGAGAAGCTGTGACTTTAAGGATGAAGAGACTGTTGTGGTGGCAACTCACAATAGACAATGGTCAAATTAAAGAATGTGGTCTTAGAGTAATTTAGGCTGAGAGGTATCAGAAGACCAAAAAATCTGTTACTGTGAAAGCAATTACAGAAGCAAAAGCTTAAGATGGCCATAAAAATAATTAAATAACGATATGGTGTTGAAGAAAAAATACATCCTCTTGTCCAAGCTGTGAAAAGCAAGTGCAAACATTTTATCACTACTGGGAATATACACAATATGTGAAAGACTGGTTCTCAACCACATTAAGGAAATCACGGACCCCCTGCTATACCCCCTGCAATTTGCCTATTGGGCCAACCGGTCGGTGGACGATGCAGTGAACATGGGTCTCCACTTCATCCTTCAACACCTTGATCATCCAGGAACTTATGCAAGAATTCTGTTCCTGGACTTCAGCTCAGCCTTCAACACAATAATTCCAGCACAACTACACAACAAACTGACTGAACTCAGCGTACCAGCCTCCACCTGCCAGTGGATAACTGACTTCCTTACTGGCAGAAAACAGTAGGTGAGGCTGGGAAAGTTCACTTCAGACAACCGGATCATCAGTACGGGTGCCCCACAGGGTTGTGTACTCTCCCCACTGCTCTTCTCACTGTACACAAATGACTGTACCTCCATGGACTCCTCTGTTAAAATCCTGAAGTTTGCAGATGACACTACAGTCATTGGTCTCATCAGTGACAGTGATGCGTCTGCTTATAGACGGGTGGTTGATCAGGTTGTCCTCTGGAGCAGTCAGAACAATCTGGAGCTGAACACAGCAAAAACAGTGGAGATGACCGTGGAATTCAGGAGGAGACCCCCAACCCTGCCAGCACTCACCATCTTAGACAGAACTGTGATGGCTGTGGAGTCCTACAAGTTCCTGGGCACAACGATCTCCAAGGACCTGAAGTGGGACAGCAACATCAACTCCATCATCAAGAGGGCTCAACAGAGGATGTACTTCCTGTACCAGCTGAGGAAGTTTAACCTACCCCAAGAGCTGATGGTGCAGTTCTACACAGCCATCATAGAGTCCATCATTACCACATCCATCACAGTGTGGGGCAGCGCTGTCATAAAACATGAGAGAGACTGCAGCGCATCATCAAGTCTGCAGAGAGGACCATCGGTGTAAAGCTGCCCACACTGCTGGACCTGCATGCCTCCAGAACCAGGAAGCGTGCTGACAAAATCATCACTGACCCGTCTCACCCTGGCCATCACTGTTTTGGCGTCTTTCATTAGACCGACGCTTCAGCCACATGAAGACCAGAACGACCAGGCTACAGAGAAGCTTTTATCCAAACTCCATTATGCTCATGAACAATTGAACTCTACTGTACTGTTAATGCCCGGGACACTTGTACAAACTACCTATTTAATTTATATAATTGCATACACAGGATTTCCACATCCACTTCCATTTCTTATTTATATATCTTTCTATTTAAGTTTTATATTGCACAAAACACTGCACCTTTTTAAACCCACAATGTGAATTGCACATGCCAATGTTTACAATGTTTACAACGCTTACAGGTATGAATGTGTGCTAAGGAGAGAGTAAGCTGTGTGAATAAGATTGTCTTTATTGTATTTTTTGTGCACTGCAAGCATCTGTGTAACCAAAAAACTAATTCCTTGAATGTGCTTGGCCAATAAAGCCTGATTCTGATTCTGAAAAGTGAGGGAACACAACACTTTTGAGGATTTCAGATGTTTTAGACACAACCATTGCTAATTATATAAAATGAATTATATGCTTTAAACTCTGTGGCATCAGTTTAGAAAAGGCCCCTATAGTAATATGTAGCCATCTGTAGTAATCTGTAGTGATAATTCTGATTATAAACAGTGGATCATTGTTCTCTCTGCAGGTTGTATAATTGTGGTGTATCAGATGAAGGTTGTTCTGCTCTGGCTTCAGCTCTGAGATCAAACCCCTCACACCTGAGAGAACTTCATCTGTCTAGAAACAGTCTAACAGATTCAGAAACGAAGCTTCTTTCTGATCTAAAGAATGGAAAGACTGGGGGTTCTGGAATCCTAAAGTAAGAACTATTTTAAAAAACAGTTCAGGAATGAAAGGTTTAGTTAAATCCACTATGCACTGATTAGAACTTTGTCTCTAACATAAACACTATTTTTTAAGATGTCACTAAAAAAGAATAAAACTTCTAATGATTATTAATAATTGTTACAATGTTTGTGGATGAAAATCTGATGTCTGTCTTTGTAAACTCCAAAACTGTTGGCACCCTTAATAGAGGCGGTTAAAAAAAGTCATACGTTTCTATGTAGCTCTATTACACACTATCATTACGGGATAAATCAAACCATTAATTTAATAATTACAAGAAAATAAACAAGATAAAGTTGCCCCCCTCATTAAGTACTTAGGCAACATAGCACTGATTTCTTTACATGCTTTGGTAGCCCCCTTTCACCCTGTTCTTCAATGGTCGGGACTCTCCCAGGACCACCACAGAGCAGCTTTTATTTAGGTGGTGGATCATTCTCAGCACTGCAGTGACACTGACATGGTGGTGGTGTGTTAGTGTGTGTTGTGCTGGTATGAGTGGATCAGACACAGCAGCGCTGCTGGAGTTTTTAAACACCTCACTGTCACTGCTGGACTGAGAATCGTCCACCAACCAAAAATATCCAGCCAACAGCGCCCTGTGGGCAGCGTTCTGTGACCACTGATAAAGGTCTAGAAGATGAGCGACTCAAACAGCAGCAATAGATGCGCGATCGTCTCTGACTTTACATCTACAAGGTGGACCAACTAGGTAGGAGTGTCTAATAGAGTGGACAGTGAAAAAACAAATGTTTTTCATATCGGATGAAGCGTCTCTTATGTTTTCCTAAAGATACGGAAATATCGGCATTTCTGAACTCCCCGTCTAACCTAAAAACTTCAGCAGCGCTGCTGTATCTGATCCACTCATACCAGCACAACACACACTAACACACCACCACCATGTCAGTGTTACTGCAGTGCTGAGAATGATCCACCACCTAAATAATACCTGCTCTGTGGTGGTCCTGTGGGGGTCTCCATTAAGGTGCCCAGGTACCTATAGGTGTTAACGACCTTAATTTTCTGTTCCTGGATGTTCATCAGAGTCATCTGAGAACTTCTGTAGGTGGCAGGTTGTTGTATTGTAGATGTTTCTTGTGGAGCCCCAGTCCTGCAGAGGATTGTGTCTGAAGCACAGTTCTTAAGCTGCACATACTGTGGTCTATTTGTTAGATAGTCCATTGTCCATGAGATCAGATGGTGCACTCTACAACTTGGGGGGGGGGGGGTACTGGAACCTATCCCAGCTTTTCAATGGGGCACAAGGCACACAGTAAACACACTGGACGGGACGCTCGTCCATCACAGGGCAGACAAGCATAGACACACACACCTATTCACTTATAGGGCAAGTCATTGTCTCCAATTAACCTGACTGCATGTTTTTGGACTGTGGGAGGAAACCGGAGCTCCCAGAAGAAACCCGCGCAGACACAGGGAAAACATGCAAACTCCACATAGAAAGGACCTGGACCACTCCGCCTGGGAATCGAACCCAGGACCTTCTTGCTGTAAGGCGACAGTGCTACTCACTAAACCACCGTGCCACCCTTAGATTAAAGATATCCTGGACTATTCCACACAGCTGATCTGCACAGTGGATGCCATCAGATACGAACGATAGAGAAGAGCAGGCTTGGGTGCTGGGTGTTGAAAGTGGAGGTGTAAAGTATCAAACTGTGGTGGGTAAAGGTTGCAGTGAGGATGGACAAAGGGGTTGAGAGTTGGGTGTTGATAGTACAGGGTGGGCAAAGCGAAAACAGTAGATGATGGGGTAGTTGCATAAGGTCCATGGTGTCCGTGGAGGGAATGCCTGATCAAATCTGTTAATGAATGTGTTAAGTTATTTCGCCCACTGCAGGTTTCACAGACTGTCTGTTGGATTCCTTAAGTCCTTAGATTGTTCTGAGGCCTCTCCAGACTCCACTCACATTATTCTGTTGCAACTGATCCTCTATCCTCCTCCTGTAGCAAGCTTTACCCTCCCTGATCATCTTCTTCATCTCCTTCTGTACACTTCTCATTTCCTCCTTATTTTTTTATTCTTGTTTAGAAGAACCTTAAGATCCAGAGTAACCCAAGGTTTGTTGTTAGAAAAACACTGTACTGTTGTGGTTGGTACAATGTTATCCACACAACAATTTATCCTACCTGTTGTTCTTTACACCCTGATGTCCTGTCATGAACCCAAATGCATTTGAATAAATATTACACTCTTCTGACCAGTGTTATTTTCAATTTATGCTTGCTTCTATTACAATTGATCTCCTAGCAATTAAATAACTGTATCCAGTTTCAGCACAACACCTGCTTACTCTACATGGTGCTGATGTGAGAATGCTGCGCTCTGCTCATATTTAAATTCTAATATTAAATGTTCACTGTTGGAAATGAATTAAATTTTTAACAGACAACATTGATTCACATTAACAATCAGTAAATTATTAACATAATTTTATGAAAACAATACCAAGCAGAAAAAGAGTTAATAAATATAAGTGTTAATAAATATAAACATGGTTCTTAGCATAGAAAATTACATTAAGCTAAACAAAACACTTAATACACAAAACTACAGATCAACGGTTCCATCATGTTTCCATCATTAAATATGAGAACACAGGACTGTTATTAATTTATTCTTTTATTATTTTCAGTCTTTGGTGATAAACTCAGATGAAGACGGAGATTAAAAGCAGCGATTATTTGTGACCACAGAGGTGATTTACAGCTGTGATTAAAACATCTGTACAGGATGTGAATGAGAAAATGAAACTGTGCAGGATTCAGACATCATGACATGACTGGGAAACTGTAGAAAAGGTTTTAATCACAAGAAGAAAGTGTTTATGATGCTGAATAGATTGTTATTATGATCAGACTCTGGAGACACGGCGCTCGTCCTGTACATTCAACATCTAATTCACTCAGATCAGTCACAGATTCATCTGATATTATTAAACCACATTCTGATTTTAATCATGTGTACAGTTATATCAATGAAATCATTATTAATTATTGATTTGTATTGAATCCTAGTTTATATCAGCTTTTTAATAAGCTTTTTAAACCACCACTTACCATTTCAGTACCTTCTCCTGAAGTCTGTAACTCATTCCTGCAATTATTTGCTAGTAAAATATCCAAAATCAACAGCTCTCTTATGGCTTCATCGCCTACAAATCCCCTTTGTTCTCCCTTGACTACCCAGCCATTGAACTCCCCCTCTTTTCCTGCTTTCAACTTTGTTTCGGAATCTCTTATCAATGAAATCATAACTAATTCCAAAAGTACAACTAGTTGCCTTGATCCCTTTCCTACACCTCTAGTCAAAGCTTGTGTGTCTGCTTTGGTTCCCCATCTCACTTCCATCATTAACCAGTCATTGTCCTCTGGCCACGTTCCCTCTCTGTTCAAGATAGCTGCAGTTACTCCAGTTCTTAAAAAACCCAATCTGGATCAATCCAATTTGAATAACTTTCGGCCAATTTCAAATCTTCCATTCTTTTCTAAAGTCCTGGAGCGCATTGTTGCAATCAAGCTCAAAGCGTTCCTGGACTCCCATAACTTATTCGATCCCTTTCAGTCTGGTTTTCGGTCTCAGCACAGCACCGAAACTGCCCTTGTAAAGGTAGTTAATGACCTGCTTGTGTCTGCCGGTGCCGCTAGCATTCTTGTTCTTCTAGACTTAAGTGCTGCATTTGATACAGTGAACCATTCCATCCTCCTGACTAGACTGAGTGAGCTGGGCATTGGTGGTTCTGCTCTTGACTGGCTCACCTCCTACCTAACTGATCGCAAGCAATTTGTTACCCTCTCTGGGCACAGGTCATTTACCTCATCTCTCACTCAAGGTGTCCCGCAAGGCTCAGTCCTCGAACCTCTATTATTTATTATATACATTCACCCAGTAGGCAAGATTATCCGCCATTTTAATCTTGACTTTCATTGTTATGCGTTAAGGCTGGATTCCCTTGGTAAGCTAGAATCATGTCTCCTAGAAATTAAGAACTGGATGCAATGCAACTCCCTAATGTTAAACAGTGATAAGACTGAACTCATTCTTATTGGCTCAAAAACTGCTCTTAATAAAGCTGGGCCCATTACTTTGTTATTTGATAATGTTGTTCTGTCTTCCTCCTCTGTGGTCCGGAATTTGGGTGTTCTGCTTGATTCTTCACTCAAACTTGAATCCCATGTCGGCTCCATCATTAAAACCTCTTTCTTTCACCTGCGCAATATAGCTAAAATCCGCCCATGTTTTTCCCAGACTGCTGCTGAAGCACTAATCCATGCTTTCATATCTAGTCATTTAGATTATTGTAACTCCCTTCTTGCAGGCATTAGTTCTTCACAGATTCAAAAACTCCAGATGGTTCAGAACTCAGCTGCCCGCCTTCTCACTTACACTCGGTCCCACCACCATATCACACCTGTTCTCCAAAACCTCCACTGGCTTCCCATAAAATATCCTATCCAGTTTAAGATTCTTCTACTCACATATAAAGCTCTCAATAACCTTGCCCCATCCTATCTCTCTGACCTCGTCTGCATCTACAAGCCTGTGCGTGCTCTCCGTTCCTCCACTGCTGGTCTGCTCACCGTTCCCTCCTCTATTCTCCATAACTTTGGTTATCGAGCATTTTCCAGATTTGCGCCACGCCTTTGGAACTCTCTTCCTCCACATATTCAACAATCAAACTCACTATCCTCATTTAAATTCAACCTTAAAACACACATTTTCCGTCTTGCTTATAGTCTTCCTCCATCTTAACCTGCCGCAGTGAACTCCCCCCATATGTTGTTTTCCTTTGTATTATTGTATTCCTGTTCGTCATTGTTTACTTGTTCCCTGTATTACCAATTGTACTCTAAGTCTCTTTATCTGTTGTCACTTTGACTTCTTGTATAATTGTTTTCTGCTTGTTTGTCGTTCATTGTTCCTTGTATTACCAATTGTTCTTTGTAAGCGTCTTTGGGTTACTGAAAAGCGCTATATAAATGTGATGTATTATTATTATTATTATTATTTTTATTATATTAATGTGTATAAAACAATAAAACTTTATTTTATCAGCATCTGTTGTTTGTATGTTGTGTAAAGTGTGAAGCACAAATGTATGAACACGTTTTGTGTTGGAAATGTTCCTGATGAGCTGAATTCTAGAGAACAATAAACCATTAAACAGGAGTAAGAGAGGCGACCAAGAGACCAGAAGGAGGAAGAAGACAGTAAAGAACTGTAGCACAAGATTATTTTTATTATTATTATTATTATTTTTATTATTATTATATCCAGCTGTAACAAAGTGTTTATATTTAATGTAACAGTTTATTATTATTTTTATTATATTATTATTATTATAATTATATCCAGCTGTAACAAAGTGTTTATATTTAATGTAACAGTTTATTATTATTTTTATTATTATATTATTATTATAATTATATCCAGCTGTAACAAAGTGTTTATATTTAATATAACAGATTATTATGATTATTATTATTATTATTATATCAGCTGTAACAAAGTGTTTATATTTAATATAACAGATTATTATTATTATTATTATTATTATTATTATTATTATTATTATTATTATATCCAGCTGTAACAAAGTGTTTATATTTAATATAACAGATTATTATGATTATTATGATGATTATTATTATTATTATATCCAGCTGTAACAAAGTGTTTATATTTAATATAACAGATTATTATTATTATTATTATTATTATTATTATTATTATTATATCCAGCTGTAACAAAGTGTTTATATTTAATATAACAGATTATTATGATTATTATTATTATTATTATTAATATTATTATTATTATTATATCCAGCTGTAACAGTGTTTATATTTAATATAACATATTATTATGATTATTATTATTATAATATCCAGCTGTAACAAAGTGTTTATATTTAATATAACAGATTATTAGAGCTTTACAAACACAAACACGTAGCTACAAACCTACAAGATCAACATTTCATTACACTGAACATTTTTATTAATAACTGATAGTGACTCATTACATACATTTTAGATTTAAATCTCTGTAATGTGTTTATATATTTATTCTAATCATACTGTAAGTGTTTTAATACTTTAAATGTTCTAATATTGTGTTTGTTTTATCACTGATGGATTTAATAGTTTATACTTTAACTTACTGTTCCATATTTCACATTTTTAATGATTGTTTTAATGGTAGAAAAAGAAAAGATGAAATGAAACTGAATGTTTTTACCTGGTTGGTTCATGTTGCTGCTCACAGCTTCAGGTGAACTGGTTCAGTTAAAAAGAGTAAATCAAATCTTACCTGTTAGTTGCTTCTCAGATCTGCTAAAAGAGCCAAAAAATTACATTTAATTCATTAAATAACACAATTCACTTTGTGATTTACTCTGTATTTCCTTTATATAGTCTAATTATAGTGTACAAGTTACCAAAATGTGAGCTAATGCTAATGGATCCTAAATGGGAGTCGATTCTCTGATATCAAGCACTGCAAACATCAGGATTCAATTCCTAAAAGAGTCGATTCTAATGAGTTGACTCAAATTTCACCTTGGAAAGCAAGGGAGTCGATTCCTGCAAAATGGCTACAGTTAGCAGTTTGTGTTAAATATTCAGTTTGATTAAAAATCATCTGACAGGAATTAATTTTATCTCATTTTTATCATAAATCCTGATAAATCCTCACAAATACTAGAGCTTATACACTTTTATATATAAACAGAGTAAAAATAAATACCTCACCTTCCATTCCTTCTACATCCTGAAGTAAACATGTAAATTAACTGAGGTAATAAGTTTATAATGAATTAACTGAATTATTACATTAGATTTAATTATAATGTAGTGTCGCCACTAGGGGGCTTTACCCAGAGGCCCTTGCGGCAGTGGTGTTCAGGCTCACCGTGGCCATGTATCCTAGTGTTGGGGATGAGGTGGCTGCGGTGAGGGCTGGGTAGGTAGCTTCTATGTTTGTTTGTTGTATGAATGTCTGTGTGTATGAATGAGTGTCTGTCCCATACCACTGAGTGATCTGCCAAAGGCAGCTTGCTGGCGACCCCGATGCCTACCTTCCTGCTCGCCGGCGCCACATTGGTGTCAGAAGTGGGATAGTGGCGTTTGGGTGGTTCTGGTGGTTCGGTGGGCCAATATGCCCATATGCCCGATCTGTCTGAGTGCGCTGGCCCAGGTGGCTGCAGGGGCAGGGTGCCCGGTGCAGCAGTGGGTGGAGGGGCAGCTCGGCAGTGTAATGGGGTGAGGTCCGGACGTGGAGCCACCCAGTGGATGCTGGTGAGTGGTCACCGGGTCGGTTGACCATTGGGAAGGGGGCAATGTAGCGTCGCCACTAGGGGGCTTTACCCAGAGGCCCTTGCGGCAGTGGTGTTCAGGCTCATCGTGGCCGTGTATCCCAGTGTTGGGGATGGGGTGGCTGCGGTGAGGGCTGGGTAGGTAGCTTCTATGTTTGTCTGTTGTATGAATGTCTGTGTGTATGAATGAGTGTCTGTCCCATACCACTGAGTGATCTGCCAAAGGCAGCTTGCTGGCGACCCCGATGCCTACCTTCCTGCTCGCCGGCGCCACAATACATTATCTTTTAATCATCTGGTAAAGCAGAGTAGTTTATTTCAAATTAGTTCTTTTAAGTGATAAGATTTAATAACACTGCAGCCGTTGATCTCCCACATCGAAAAGCTTTGGAGTCGAATTGATCCCAAAATGAATCGATTCATATATCAAACGCCTGAAAAAGTACAGGAGTCGATTCCTTAATTAGTCAATTCACCTATGTTATGCTTAAAAAGATCGGGAGTCGATTCCAGAGAGTCGTTTTAAAGCTTCTAGTGCTGAACTGTACAGCTGTTCGTCCCAACGAGTCAGAATGATGTGTAAATATGTTACATTAAATTCTGATAATAAATCCTAATAAAGAGAGTGGGTGAGTGAGTATGTGAGTGAGTGAGTGAATAAGTGAATAAGTGAATGGGAAAGTGTGTGAGTATGTGAGTGAGTGAATAAGTAAATGGGAGAGTGAGTGAGTGAATAAGTGAATGGGAGAGTGTGTGAGTGAGTGAGTGTATAAGTGAATGGGAGAGTGAGTGAGTGAGTATGTGAGTGAGTGAGTGAATAAGTGAATGGGAGAGTGAGTGAGTGAGTATGTGAGTGAGTGAGTGAGTGAATAAGTGAATGGGAGAGTGAGTGAGTGAGTATGTGAGTGAGTGAGTGAATAAGTGAATGGGAGAGTGAGTGAGTGAATAAGTGAATGGGAGAGTGTGTGAGTGAGTGAGTGTATAAGTGAATGGGAGAGTGAGTGAGTGAGTGAGTGAGTGAGTGAATAAGTGAATGGGAGAGTGAGTGAGTATGTGAGTGAGTGAATAAGTGAATGGGAGAGTGAGTGAGTGAGTATGTGAGTGAGTGAGTGAGTGAATAAGTGAATGGGAGAGTGAGTGAGTATGTGAGTGAGTGAATAAGTGAATGGGAGAGTGAGTGAGTGAGTATGTGAGTGAGTGAGTGAGTGAATAAGTGAATGGGAGAGTGAGTGAGTGAATAAGTGAATGGGAGAGTGTGTGAGTGAGTGAGTGAATAAGTGAATGGGAGAGTGAGTGAGTATGTGAGTGAGTGAGTGAATAAGTGAATGGGAAAGTGTGTGAGTGAGTAGGTAAATAAGTGAATGGGAGAGTGTGTGAGTGAGTGGGTAAATAAGTGAATGGAAGAGTGTGTGAGTGTGGGTGAGTGGGTAAATAAGTGAATGGGAGAGTGTGTGAGTGAGTGGGTAAATAAGTGAATGGAAGAGTGTGTGAGTGTGAGTGAGTGGGTAAATAAGTGAATGGAAGAGTGTGTGAGTGAGTGTGTGAATAAGTGAATGGGAGAGTGAGTGAGTGAGTATGTGAGTGAGTGAATAAGTGAATGGGAGAGTGTGTGAGTGAGTGAGTGAATAAGTGAATGGGAGAGTGAGTGAGTGAGTGAATAAGTGAATGGGAGAGTGAGTGGTTGAATAAGTGAATGGGAGAGTGAGTGAGTGAGTAGGTAAATAAGTGAATGGGAGAGTGTGTGAGTGAGTGGGTAAATAAGTGAATGGGAGAGTGAGTGAGTGAGTGAATAAGTGAATGGGAGAGTGAGTGAGTATGTGAGTGAGTGAGTGAATAAGTGAATGGGAGAGTGAGTGAGTGAGTATGTGAGTGAGTGAGTG
This sequence comes from Trichomycterus rosablanca, assembly GCF_030014385.1. Classification (NCBI taxonomy): domain Eukaryota; kingdom Metazoa; phylum Chordata; class Actinopteri; order Siluriformes; family Trichomycteridae; genus Trichomycterus; species Trichomycterus rosablanca. The sequence goes on along the minus strand of NC_085988.1, from coordinate 7,486,662 downwards.
AATAAGTGAATGGGAGAGTGAGTGAGTGAGTATGTGAGTGAGTGAGTGAATAAGTGAATGGGAGAGTGAGTGAGTGAATAAGTGAATGGGAGAGTGTGTGAGTGAGTGAATAAGTGAATGGGAGAGTGAGTGAGTGAGTATGTGAGTGAGTGAGTAAATAAGTGAATGGGAGAGTGTGAATGAGTGGGTGAATAAGTGAATGGGAGAGTGTGTGAGTGTGAGTGAGTGAGTGAGTGAATAAGTGAATGGGAGAGTGTGTGAGTGAGTGGGTAAATAAGTGAATGGGAGAGTGAGTGAGTATGTGAGTGAGTGAGTGAATAAATGAATGGGAGAGTGTGTGAGTGAGTGGGTAAATAAGTGAATGGGAGAGTGAGAGAGTGAGTATGTGAGTGAGTAAGTGAATGGGAGAGTGTGAGTGAGTGGGTGAATAAGTGAATGGGAGAGAGTGTGAGTGAGTGGGTAAATATGTGAATGGGAGAGTGTGTGAGTGTGAGTGAGTGAGTGAATAAGTGAATGGGAGAGTGAGTGAGTATGTGAGTGAGTGAGTGAATAAGTGAATGGGAGAGTGGGTGAGTGAGTGGGTGAATAAGTGAATGGGAGAGTGAGTGAGTATGTGAGTGAGTGAGTGAGTGAATAAGTGAATGGGAGAGTGGGTGAGTGAGTGGTTAATTAAGTGAATGAGTGCGTGAATGTGTGTGTGTGTGTGAATAAGTGAATGAGTGAGTGAGTAAGTGAGTAAAGTGAGCGAATGTGTGAGTAAGGGAGTGTGTGAGTGGGTGGGTAAGTGAATGGGAGAGTGAGTGAGTGAGTGTGTGAGTGTGTGTGTGGGTGAATAAGTGAATTTGTGTGTGTGTGTGTGTGTGTGTGTGGGTGAATAAGTGAATGAGTGAGTAGGATTGTGTTGAACTGCCCTATGAATATTCCTTTCTTGCTCCTTGTGTTTTAGTGGATGGTCCAGACCCTCTGAGACCCTGATCAGGCTGTAGTGGTTACTGATAAAGGAATAAATACTGGAGTATAAACACATACTGGATAAATACTGGATTCTTCCTGATGGATTGATTTTGCTGGACGTCGCTCACTGTCCACTTTATTCTCAGCTCTGGAACTTCTGAGCTTTTTATCCTGTCTGTAAACACAGTGACATTATTTTATTAACTTAAGCTTGTAATTCTAGTTTCTGTCTGTGGATGAATGAATGATTTTATCAGGGGGGGTTTAAACTTTTGCACTCAGCTGTAATAAAGAATCATTACTGTTGTTAAACAATGTTTACTTTTCCGATGGTTTATGTAATGTGCTCCTCAAAAACGTCAGATTGTACATTAATACATTTATTTAACCAAAATATTGTCACATTTTCATTTTTTTAGTCAGGTAGGAATTAAATAACATGCAATGTTACAATACCTTCTGTTTACCTTCGGATACTTTCCTTTGTTTTTAGCTGTGTGTATTTAATACATAAATAACTATATTAAAATATATATATACTTATTTATTTTTACTTATTAAACCCTCTTCTGGTTTAACATGGGAAATAATAAGATATTTATATAGAAGTATCCGGTACTGACATGTCTTAGCTATTAAATACTGGAACTGTGATTTTGTAGGTGTAAAGCTTTGTGTGTGATCATGTTGAGGTGTGACATGATCACTGCTGCAGGTAGAACAGGTTACAAAGTATTTGAAGCATCAACACCTTCACACAGAACATTAAAATCATTCAGATCTTTTATTTGGAGCGTCGACACCTTTACACAAAACATTAAAATCATTCAGATCTTTTATTTGGAGCGTCGACACCTTTACACAAAACATTAAAATCATTCAGATCTTTTATTTGGAGCGTCGACACCTTCACACAGAACATTAAAATAATTCAGATCTTTTATTTCTACCTGAGAGAAAACAGACTGATCACTACAGGTGAGATTTATTTCTTACTGCAAACCATTTTAATAAAAAAATAAGAAACTAAATAAAGGCTCTCAGTATCAGGACAGAGTTAATAATGCGTAGGAATGAGATAATTAAGTCGTGGGAATGCGTTAATAACGCGTGAGAATGAGATAATTAAGTCGTGGGAACGCGTTAATAACGTGTGGGAACGAGATAATCAAGACGTGGGAACGCGTTAATAATGTGTGGGAATGAGGTAATTAAGTCGTGGGAACACGTTAATAACGCGTGGCCACGACTTAGTAAGAGTGGGAATGAGATCGTGGCCACGACTTTAAAAAGGTTGAAACAGTTGAATATTGTTTCACTCTGTTCCCTTTCTTGACTATCGTGTCGATAAACAGAATGGACGATTAAGCATTGCTTAAGCATTACTTGCTTACTTTGTATTTATTACATCTACAACAGTAGCGAACATTAACTAATGTGTGTATAAACATTACCATGACAACCCGCATACATCTGTGTGTGCGTCGCTCTAACAGTTCCGTATTAAAACATAAAACTATCACACGTTCCATACATTAACACATGTTGTTACAAATATGGTGTGATCATCCGTACGCATTTTCTACGGAGCCGTAGATTGTTTGTTTTGGAGCCTTGATGTAATATGCCGTCTCCCTTCTGGGTGTAACAGATGATCACACTATTATTGTAACAATATGTGTTAATGTATGGAACTTGTGATGTTTTATGTTTCAATACGGAACTGTTAGAGCGACGCACACACAGGTGTATGCGGGTTATCATGGTAATGTTTCTACACACGTTAGTTAATGTTCGCTACTGTTGTAGATGTAATAAATACAAAGTAAGCAAGTACAATGCTTAAATTGTCCATTCTGTTTATTGACACGATAGTCCCATAAAGGGAACTACGGGACATAAAACTCATTTCCACGCGTTAATAATGCATGGCCACAACTTAATTATCTCGTTCCCACGTGTTAATAATGCGTGGCCACGACTTAATAAGGCCTGGGAATGAGTTAATAACTCGTGGCCACGCATTATTTTTTTTTAGGGGATGCAACATAATTTTTTGAGTCAAACAAATGCACACTAAGCCTCTCTGTTGTTGCACATGCAGAATGAGGCCACAAAGCTATATAAATGAGACATTTATTGCTGAAATAACAGTGAAAATCTGTAACAAGTGCTGATGCATGACAGATGTTGGTGTTTGCAGCTTTTACTGACTAGATGGTCCATCTCTCATTATATTTATTTATTTATTTTTATTTTATATATTTATTGGAAGACCAAAAGAACAAGCAATTAAAATTTTCCAATCGTAGTTGTGGTGTGTTCAGTACCTGAACTCTCCTATTTATGTATTTTTTCTGCATGTTTAGGGGTTTAGTACATTCCAGCAAAAGACTCAACAGTACAACAGACTGTGTGTTTATGACCAAATGAACTATCGACTCGGACTGCTTTAAGATTAAGATGGAAACTAACAATGAATACTGATATTAAAAGGTAAATAGATTGTGTTTTTTATTATCTACACGTGACCTAATTGTTCCTTTTAAAAATAATAACCACATAAATCACTATATTAAGTTTATATTTATTTCTCCAATCAGATCCAAACAAAGGGTTCAAATTCTTTAGTACCCAGTCATATCATCATAAACAGTGACAACATCATCTATGCATCATCCAGTAGTATTCCAAGATGGAGATCCATCATCTGGATTCAGGTAACATGACACTGTTCCATTGTGTGAGGAAATGTCTACACGGGAATGTAAGGAATTATTGTAAATGGAGCATTAGCCACAATGTAATAAAATAAAAACTTGATTTGTCATTGTACAGAGTGTAATGAAATACTGTGCGGTACTTCTCAACATGAATCATATAAAAAAAGAACAAAACAGGTACAAAGTAGGAAAAATGAGGTGCAAAAATTTGTGAGTTCTAAGGAAGAAGCTGTTCCTCAGCCAGCTAGTCTGAGTCTTCATTGTCCTGTATCTCTGTCATAAAGGCAGAGGGACAAACAGTCTGTGTTCTGTGTGGGTGGGATCTGTAGTAATGATGCTGGCTTCTTCTGGATGCGGCCTGCATACACAATCCAGGTCTAGAAAGCTTCCTGTGATCCTCTGTGCTGTTCTCACCACCCGGGCCAGGTCCTTCCTGTCTTGTGCTTTACAGCTGGCATACCATACAGGCATACATAGACAGAGGATGCTTTTAATGGTGCTTCTGTAAAAGTTTACCAGTAGCTGAGAGAGTCCGGCCTGTTTATACTTCCCAGGAAGAAAAGTCAAGTCAAATTAATTTTTATAGCGTCTTTTACCCTGGATATTGTCTCAAAGCAACTTTACAACAGACAAAAAACCCCTGTTAAGTAAGTTTCTGTCAGAACCCCCTCGGGGTAAAACAACAGAAGATGTAGTTAAAATGTAAAATAGTTAGGAGTAAAATGTCAGTTTTGCAGAGAGAAGCATGAGACCTCCGCTTCCATAAAAATTACAGCATAACTAAAAGGGAGAGCGAGCAGGTAACAAGGTCATGAAGGCTTTCACAGGACATCAGCATCCATCTCCCCACCGTCATCAAACCTGAGTGATCGGACAAGAGAGGCAGAACAACGACAACCCAACATCCCTGATCACCACAACTTTTTGTGACCAAGAACCCACAAGATCTGCACCTTTGTCTATATTCAGTTCTAGAGGTCAGAAATCAGGCAGGAAGATTGTTCCAAAGTTGTGGAGCTTTGTAAGAAAATGCTCTTCCACCAGTCATGATCTTTTTAATTCTAGGAACTATAAGTAACCCTGCATCTTGTAAACGAAGTGGACGTGCTGGGTTGTAGTGATTAATAAGTTCACTCAGATACTGTGGATATATTACGCAGATGATAAAAAGCAACTCTAGTCATATTATTGACGTGTGTAACAAAGGAGAGTCTGAATCTATTGTTACACCCAAGTTTTTTACATCTGAGCTGGGAGTAACAGAGAAAGTGTTTAGGTTTAGCACCAGGTTAGACAACTTGTCTCTTGCAGCTTTTTAGCCAACAAGTAAAACCTCAGTTTTATCTGAATTAAGTAAAAAAAAGTTACACGACATCCAGTTTTTTACGTCGTTTACACAATCTTCTATCTTACTGATTGTGTCAGTATCATTTGGTTTGGTTGATATATACAGCTGTGTGTCATCTGCATAGCAGTGATAATTGATGCCATGTTTAGGAATAATTTATTTTAGTGATAGCATATAAAGTGTAAATAATAATGGTCCCAGTACTGACCCCTGTGAAACACCACACTTTACTTAGTAGTTTCCGAGCATTTATTATTTACATTTACATTTTTCGGCATTTAGTAAACGCTTTTATTCAAAGCAACTTACAGTTATGGCAGTATACAATCTAAGCAATTAAGGGTTAAGGCCCTTGCCCAAGAGCCCAACAGTGGCAACCTGGCAGTGGTGAGGTTTGAACCAGCAACTTTCTGATTGCTGGACCAGTACCTTAACCACTAGGCTACAACTGCTACAACTTACATAGACAAACTGAGAGCGGTCCATTAACACCTACTGTATTTTCTAGCCTATCCAGTAAAATGTTATTATCTACAGTATCAAACGCTGCACTAAGATCTAATAGAACAAGAAAAGATTTATATGTGTGGTCATTGTACCATTGAGAAGCTTTTTCTCCCAAATTAATTTAGTTTTTAACTGGTGCTACACGGACTACAGACTCTAAGTGTTGAGTTGCCTGATCTAGATCTTTAGGCTCTGATGGTGATATATTTGATAATTCCGATAAGCTGTTTATGAACGCTGCTGCAGTTACAGACCTGATAGTACGCTTATATTTAAAACAATGTAGTCACTGTATATTATTAGATAGGGACACTTTATTCACATAAAGAGTCAGATGGTGTTTGATATGTTTTTTTTAAATAAATGTCTTTGTTTATATTTTTTAATCTGAAACTTTTGGAGCAAATTTGCAGTAATGAAGATATCATGAGGGGGCAAATACTTTTTCACAGCCCAATAATACATGAAAATGTTCTAAATAAATAATTCAGTTCATTTAAATTCTTACTGTCTCTCAGACTAATTTTATTGTGTTTTATTTATCAGTCCGATCTCAGTACAGAGATCAGATTCTCCAGTACCCAGCTATATCTTCATGAGAAGTTATAGATCTATAAATCCTCTACAGTTTAGAGCTTGGTATTCATCATATAGACTCAGGTAAGAGCTTTTCACAGTTCAGTGTATAGTGTGTGTGTGTGTATATATATATTTTTCATAATGTAGTATATATGTTTATATTTTCAGTCCAATCTCAGTGCAGAGATCAGATTCTCCAGCACTCAGCTGTATCGTCATGAGGAGTTATAGATCTATGAATCCTTTTCTACAGTTTAGAGCTGGGTATTCATCATATAGACCCAGGTAAGAGCTCCTCACAGTTCAGTGTGTAATGTGTATTGTGTGTGTTTGTTAGTGTATATTGTTTACATCATTTAATATATATGTTTATATTATCAGTCCCATCTCAGTACAGAGATCAGATTCTGCATGTTCAGTATGCTTTCAGTGATGAGCTATGGGTACGACGCTACTAAATTTACGGGGAAATGTGCTTAATTTCATGGACCTTGTTTTTTAAGATTCTTTACGATAGTACGCTTAGATTTAAAACAATGTAGTCACTGTATATTATTAGATAGGGACACTTTATTCACATAAAAAATCAGATGGTGTTTGATTTTTTTTTTTCTTTAAATAAATAAAATAATCATTTAAAACATATTTGTGTTTACACAAGATGTATTTTTTAATACTTTTTAATTTGAAACTTTTGAAACAAATTTGTAGTAATGAAGATATCATGAGGGGGCAAATACTTTTTTACAGCCCAGTAATACATGAAAATGTACTAAATAAATAATTCAGTTCATTTAAATTCTTACTGTCTCTCAAACTAATTACACTGTGTTTTATTTATCAGTCCAATCCCAGTACAGAGATCAGATTCTCCAGCACTCAGCTGTATCTTCATGAGGAGTTATAGCTCTATGAATCCTCTACAGTTTAGAGCTTGGTATTCATCATATAACCCCAGGTAAGAGCTCCTCACAGTTCAGTGTATATTGTGTATTGTGTGTGTGTGTGTGTGTATTGTTTACATAATGTAATATATATGTTTATATTTTCAGTCCAATCTCAGTACAGAGATCAGATTCTTCAGTACCCAGCTGTATCTTCATGAAGAGTGATAGATCTATAAATCCTCCTCCACAGTTTAGAGCTGGGTATAGATCATCTTATAGATCCAGGTAAGAGCTTTTCACAGTTCAGTGTATTGTGTGTATGTATTGTTAACGTAATGTAATATATATGTTTATATTTTCAGTCCAATCTCAGTACAGAGATCACATTCTCCAGTACCCAGCTGTATCTCCATGAGATGTTATAGATCTATAAATCCTCCTCTACAGTTTAGAGCAGGGTATTCATCATATAGACACAGGTAAGTGCTCCTTACAGTTCAGTGTATAATGTGTGTGTGCATGTGTATGGTGTGTAGTGTAAATTATATATATATACATACACAGGGTGAGTCAAAAGTCCCAGGTCACTCTTTTATTCCAGAAACAAAAGAGAAAATAACATATCTAAATACCCCAGCAAGTAATGGGTGAAGGGACCTTTCTTTTAGGCTATGTACGAATTATGGCTGCCATCTTGAAAGCCGCCACACTGGATCAAGGGTAAATTTTTCCAATAGGAAGGTGATCATGTAGCATATCAAAGAACACCGGAATTTTCTCAGAAATCGATTGTCGCAATCAGATTTGCAATATCTTCTGTGGTTCAAAAGTTATCAACACAGAAAGTTGCAACAACAACAACCGGGAACGTTCCCGGTGTGAGGTCGGGTGATTTGGGCGGCCATTCCACAGGACCATGATGGCCAATCCAATGACCAGGTAATTAAATATCCAGCCACTGATGAACACCTGCTCCGTAGTGTGGTGGAGCCCCACCCTGTTAAAAATAACAGGGGAAACTGCCATCATGGTCAGAATGGATGGGAACACTGTTTCCTGTAGCATTGTCAGGTAGTGCTGAGCATTTAGGTTCTGGTCGATGAAAAGGAGTCCGATTACACGGGTGCCCCATATTCCACACCACACCATAACCTTCACATCACCTATGAATTTGGTGTCTGCCGCCCAGCGAGGGGTTTCGTCACTCCAGTACCTCACATTCTAGTGACCTCACCACTGACATAAAAATTGTCCTGGTCACTGAACAGAATGCCCTGTGCAAATGCGGGATCCCGTTGATGTTGGTCTAACGCCCAGGTGCAGAACTCGACACGTCTATCAGGGTCGTCCTCTGGTAGTTTCTGCTGCAGCTGGATCTTGAAGGGCCATTTATTGGTCTGAAGAATCCGTACAAGGTATGACTGGCTGACACCACAGTCTGCTGTGAGACGTCACAGTGCGTGCTGCACCGTGGACTTTTCTCAGGCGGCCAAAACCATTGTTAAGGTTTTCTTCATTGGTAGCGGTCTTCGGATAACGATTTGTTGTCCACAGTCCCGGTTTCTCAGAATTTGGCTATGAGGGATGCAACAGTGCTGTGTGAAGTTCATGGTCTTCCTGGGTGTCGGTTGTTGAAGTCTGTGGCTATGATACGGCAGCTGCGTTCCCCGGACATCAGAATCATCCCAATCCTCTCTTCTTTCATCAATTCCATTTTCAGTTATCTGTAACGAACAACAAAAGTTTTGAACTTTCTGTGTTAATAACTTTTGAACCACAAGAGATATTGCAAATCTGATTGCAGCAATCGATTTCTAAGAAAATTCTTTGATATGCTACATGAAAACTTGCCCTTGATTCCAATATGGGGTATTCAGATATGTCATTTTCCCTTTCGTTTCTGAAATAAAAAAAGACTTTTGACTCACCCTGTAAAAAATGTAATAACCTAATGTAATGCAATATATTAATATATATATATATAGTTATTTTTTGCACATAAGCTCCTGGTTACGCCACTGAACTCTGTTGTCTTGTGTTGTGTACTGATTATGAAAACTATACCTGGGGGCCCACAAGCAGCCGTAGCCCCTGGGCCAACAGGCAGGTTAAATCGCCTCTGTATGTATATATATACAGTGTATCACAAAAGTGAGTACACCCCTCACATTTCTGCAAATATTTCATTATATCTTTTCATGGGACAACACTATAGACATGAAACTTGGATATAACTTAGAGTAGTCAGTGTACAGCTTGTATAGCAGTGTAGATTTACTGTCTTCTGAAAATAACTCAACACACAGCCATTAATGTCTAAATAGCTGGCAACATAAGTGAGTACACCCCACAGTGAACATGTCCAAATTGTGTCCAAATTGTGCCCAAATGTGTCGTTGTCCCTCCCTGGTGTCATGTGTCAAGGTCCCAGGTGTAAATGGGGAGCAGGGCTGTTAAATTTGGTGTTTTGGGTACAATTCTCTCATACTCTCATTCAACATGGCACCTCATGGCAAAGAACTCTCTGAGGATGTAATAAATAGAATTGTTGCTCTCCACAAAGATGGCCTGGGCTATAAGAAGATTGCTAACACCCTGAAACTGAGCTACAGCATGGTGGCCAAGGTCATACAGCGGTTTTCCAGGACAGGTTCCACTCGGAACAGGCTTCGCCAGTGTCGACCAAAGAAGTTGAGTCCATGTGTTCGGCGTCATATCCAGAGGTTGGCTTTAAAAAATAGACACATGAGTGCTGCCAGCATTGCTGCAGAGGTTGAAGACGTGGGAGGTCAGCCTGTCAGTGCTCAGACCATACACCGCACACTGCATCAACTCGGTCTGCATGGTCGTCATCCCAGAAGGAAGCTGACGCACAAGAAAGCCAGCAAACAGTTTGCTGAAAACAAGCAGTCCAAGAACATGGATTACTGGAATGCCCTGTGGTCTGACGAGACCAAGATAAACTTGTTTGGCTCAGATGGTGTCCAGCATGTGTGGCGGCGCCCTGGTGAGAAGTACCAAGACAACTGTATCTTGCCTACAGTCAAGCATGGTGGTGGTAGCATCATGGTCTTGGGCTGCATGAGTGCTGCTGGCACTGGGGAGCTGCGGTTCATTGAGGGAAACATGAATTCCAACATGTACTGTGACATTCTGAAACAGAGCATGATCCCCTCCCTTCGAAAACTGGGCCTCATGGCAGTTTTCCAAAAGGATAACGACCCCAAACACAACCTTCAAGATGACAACTGCCTTGCTGAGGAAGCTGAAGGTAAAGGTGATGGACTAAAACCAATTGAGCACCTGTGGCGCATCCTCAAGTGGAAGGTGGAGGAGTTCAAGGTGTCTAACATCCACCAGCTCCGTGATGTCATCATGGAGGAGTGGAAGAGGATTCCAGTAGCAACCTGTGCAGCTCTGGTGAATTCCATGCCCAGGAGGGTTAAGGCAGTGCTGGATAATAATGGTGGTCACACAAAATATTGACACTTTGGGCACAATTTGGACATGTTCACTGTGGGGTGTACTCACTTATGTTGCCAGCTATTTAGACATTAATGGCTGTGTGTTGAGTTATTTTCAGAAGACAGTAAATCTACACTGCTATACAAGCTGTACACTGACTACTCTAAGTTATATCCAAGTTTCATGTCTATAGTGTTGTCCCATGAAAAGATATAATGAAATATTTGCAGAAATGTGAGGGGTGTACTCACTTTTGTGATACACTGTATATATATATATATATATATATATATATATATATATATATATATATATATATATATATATATATATATATATGTGTGTGTGTGTGTGTTTATATTTTCAGTCCAATCTCAGTACATAGATCAGATTCTGCACATTCAATATACTTTTAATGATAAGCTATGGGTGGGGCGCTACTAAATTAAAGTTGTTCATTTTTCAACAATCAGTAATTTTACAAGAAAAGTGCCACATTTTACAACAATCATTAAATAACATGAACATACATAAATTGAATGATAGAATAAATGGAAACTACAATACACAGCACAGCTACTTTAGTGGTTGAAAAACGAACATTCTCGTCTGAGTGTCTTTAGAGTTTTTTTTTTATTAAGAAATAAACTGTACTTTTCTGACACCACAGAAAAGTTTCTTACACTAACTTAATTTCTGTATGATTTCTAGGACCACCACATACTGCGCCTCATATTTTGCTAATGAAAATTGTTAAATCGCTAAACACAAACCTTACATTTTGAAATTTCACGAGAAACAGCAAGGGTTTTTTTCATGACCGCTTTGAAGGGTTTGTGGTCAATTTTAACTAATGTGTGTTGACCACAGACACGTGTGAAAATGCTTGCAACCAAACTAAGTGACATACAGCTCCTTTTTAATCTATGCATAATTGCTTTAGCTATTCGTGAGAGATTTGGAGGCGTATGCTGTAGACTTACCCTTTTGTGATTCATCTATCTGGAGTCTCAGCCCTTTCTGAGGATTAAACTATGCTAAAACAGGACCTGGTTCTTTTGTTATAAGATCTTTCATTTGCTTAATTGCTCTGTCATGTTGTGCCTCCCAAGCAAACTCGTTTGGTTCCTTCTAGTGCTGGGCAAAGTGACAGTTCTTTCGGTACATCGACTTTGATTTCTTGTATGGTATGGATTTTCCAAATACAGCCAAACCATAGCATAGTTAATACAACAGCTGTAGGCTTCAGTAGGCAGCAAATCATATAATATTGTTTACTGCTAAAAGCACTATGGAGTGTTGTGCAGATTAGATACAAATTAGAAACTGGGCATCGTTTGGAGAACCAACAAAATGAAGAATTCAGGATAAAGTGGTTGCTGTACATGAATAAATAATTAGAATTTTTATTAACACTGAACAAAGTTTTGAATGGTTCAGATTAAAAGAGATGTGTTCGTTTCCTTCCTGTTTGTGCCTGGATGGCCTCTGTCTTGAACCCAGAAGAGATAAAACCAAAACTTTTTTTATTTGTTGAATGTCTTTAAACTTTTGGCTCCACCTGTATGAATCCGACAAATCAAACACTTTAGAGGAACACTTATTTCCTTTAAATAATTAAAAGATGCATTTCTTTATTTAAAAAAAAAACTTTTATGAATTTGATTTCTTTCATAAGTTTATTGTGAGATTGTTGGTGATCTGCTGGGTCCAAAATATACAGACAACAACTTAAATTATTCATTTGGTGGTGTACAAAGTTCTAGAATGTTATTTAACTGTGTGGAACTTTAGATGTTTTATATCAGCACATAAAGCTTTAAATTTGAATTTGAAAGTCAGGTCTAAAAAAAAAACTACCTGTAATCTTGGTGTGTCCACAGTGTCCTGCAGGAGGTGACAGTTAGAATACCAGATGAAATCATCAGAAAGAGGTAAGAACAAAGCCAGCAACAGGACATTTACAGTGATGTGTAGTGTTTATAAACTGGAGTTCGATGCTCTCCTGTGTTCTTTTTTATTTTAATGAAATTAAAATTTTAAAAGTACCTAAACTTATGTCTATCCACTTGTTAAGTCGTGACGTGTCGACCTTATGAAACGTCACATCCGGGTCCAAGTATTTTCAATATACCACAGTGCTGTGTCCGAGTCGAAAAAAAACTACCTAACTGTCTTTCTACCGCTTTTCTTGCAATTAGATATCATGAAGTAATATTTTTGTTAATAATTTAATGTAAACTGTCAAATTGTATATTCATTACACGTGTTTCAAGCTGTTTTTAATTTACATGTAATATGTTCATATAATTTACATATAACATATAATCATGTGATATCCTGGATTTTTGATTTTTATAAGCTATAAGCTATACTGATTAAAAGTAAAACCAAAGAGCCAGAAATGTCATTTTTCATGTAATGAATTAAAAATATGACCGCTTACCTCTTGATGAGTTGACATGAAATTAAATAATGACATGAACTAGTGTACTGCACATCTTGTCTATATATATATATATATATATAAAAGACCTTTTCTCGTCCAGATCGCTATTGAGAAGGACTAGAAGTTTATGACTCGTGTTTGTAAACCCAATTTCCAATGACAGCGACACAGAGTTCCATAAGTTTTCCACAAACATTATTTATTTTAACTTTCTTCTTAAATTGGCTTATCCATTAATCCAAGTTTCTTATAAAAACAAAATAAAAACTCAATATGTTCGCAATTGGCGTATAACAACCCAAACTACGGTAAAAAATCTATTGCTCCGCGTCCTCTTTCTTTCCGTATATTTTATATATACTTTCCGTATATAGAGCCAATACAATTCTGCCCTCTTAAGGGCTAACCAAAGAGGACTAATGAATAACAGCATACCTTGATTACCAGGAAAAATTATCAATAGTTAAAATACCAAGTCTCCACTTCAAATAAGTATTATTTAACCAAACAGGAAATATTTATGACAATAAACATAGAAAATTACAATTAGTGCAATATTGCTTTTACAATATATATAAAAAGGTTCAGAGGTTCAGCCTTATCTTAACTTATCATATCATAGTTGTTTGCGTTTGGACCCGGAAATGGTCCGAACGTCACGTGTGACGTCAGACTTAACAAGCGGATATGTATTGTTCTCACCACATCACAGGTCTGACTCCACATCAGCTGGAAGTGAAGTCCAGAAGAAGCTCAAATTACATCTGATAAAGAAGTTTCAGTGTGTAAATAAAGTGAATACAAAGCAGGGAAAGCCAACACTTCTGAATGAGATCTACACCGAGCTCTATGTCACAGAGGGAGAAAGTGGAAAAGTCAATAATGTACATGAGGTGAGGCAGATCGAGGCAGCATCCAGGAGAGCAGCAACAGAGGACACGCCCATCAAATGTAACAACATCTTTAATCCTTTATCAGACCAAGATGAACCCATCAGGACTGTCCTGACTAAGGGTGTCGCTGGCATCGGAAAAACCGTCTCTGTACAGAAGTTCATTCTGGATTGGGCTGAAGGGAAAGAGAATCAGGACGTTCACCTCATATTTCCACTTACTTTCAGAGAGCTGAATTTAATGAAGGACCACAAACTGAGTCTGATGGATCTCCTTCATTTTTATTTTCAGGAGATAAAAGAAACGGACATTTCCAGCTTGTACAAAGTTCTGTTTATTTTTGATGGGTTGGATGGGTGTCGTTTACCTCTAGATCTCCAGAACTCAGTGAGATTGAGTAATGTAAATAAATCAGCATCAGTTCATGAGCTGCTGATGAACCTGATCAAAGGGAATCTGCTTCCTTCTGCTCTGATCTGGATCACCTCCCGTCCAGCAGCAGCTGATCAGATCCCCTCTGAGTTTATTGATCGAGTGACGGAGGTACGAGGATTCAGTGATCCACAGAAGGAGGAGTACTTCAGGAAGAGGGTCAGTGATCAGAGTCTGGCCAGTAAAATTATCTCACACCTGAAGTCATTAAGAAGCCTCTACATCATGTGTCACATTCCGGTCTTCTGCTGGATTACAGCCACAGTTCTAGAGAGAATGTTTGGTGAAGCAGGGAGTGGAGAGATCCCCAAAACTCTGACTCAAATGTACACCCACTTCCTCATCATTCAGACCAACGTCATCAAAAAAAAGTACATGAAGAATCAGGAGGAAGAAGGAGAAATTATCCTCAAACTGGGAAAACTGGCTTTTGAGCAGCTGATGAAAGAAAACCTGATCTTCTATGAGGAAGACCTGATGGAATGTGGAATTGATGTACGAGAAGCCTTAGCGTACTCAGGTGTGTGTACACAGATCTTCAGAGAGGAGTCTGGACTTCACCAGAGTAAAGTGTACTGCTTTGTTCATCTGAGCATTCAGGAATATCTCGCAGCTCTATATGTGCACCTGACCTTCATGAACAAAAATAAAATTGTTATACAACAGAATCTGTTCTCAAAAATGTGGATTGTATTGAAAAACCCAATCTCAGATCTACACATGAGTGCTGTAGATCAGGCATTACAGAGTAAGAATGGACATCTGGATCTTTTTCTTTGCTTTCTTCTGGGTCTCTCACTAAAGTACAATCAGAATCTCTTACAAGCCTTAGTGACACAAACAGGAAGTGACTCTCACAGCAAACAGAAAACTGTTCGGTACATTAAGAAGAAGATCAGTGAGAATCCCTCAACAGAGAAATCCATCAATCTGTTCCACTGTCTGAATGAACTGGATTATCATTCACTAGAGATCCAACAATACCTGAAATCTGGAAAACTAAACCAAACCAAACTCTCTAATTCTCAGTGGTCAGCTCTGGTCTTCATGTTACTGACATCAGTAGAGCAGCTGGATGTGTTTAACCTGAAAGTTTATACCAACATATACATCTCATCAGAAGAGGTTCTTCTGAAACTGATGCCTGTGGTTGCAGCATCCAGAGCAGCTTGGTAAGTGATGCTGAAGATTCCTGTTACACTTTTTTTTTTTTAAGGTTAAAGTGTTTATATACTTTTTATTATTATTATAATGAACTAAAAGCAGAAGCTCTGATTTAGAATTTGGATTCATTTTAACAAATGGATGGACGTTCACAATCACAACTGGACAGGCCATTTTGTTAAAAATGTAATGATAATCAAATACAACCCCAATTTAAAAAAAGTTGGGACAGTATGGAAAATGCTATTAATATAAAAACACGGTGTTTCTTACACTGACTTTGACTTTTATTTAACGTCAGACAGGATGAACCTGATATATTTCATGTTTTATCGGCTCAACTTCATTTCATTAATTAATAAACATCCATTCCTGCATTTCAGACCTGCAACACATTTCAAAAAAGTTGGGACAGGGACAATTTGGGGCTAGTAGTGAGGTGTAAAAAACTAAGTAATGATGGGAATTTAAACAGGTGATGTCAGCAGGTGATTGTAATCATAGATAATTAGAGGATCTCCAGTTTGTCCACCAATGTGTAAGAAAATGAAATGTTTTAAAACAATGAACCTCAAAGAAAGATTGGAAAGGAATTTGTATGTTTCTTCCTCTACAGTGCAGAATATAATTAAACCATTTATGGAATCAGGAAAAAAAATCACTGTGTAAAGGCCAAGGGTGCAAGCTTAAGCTGAACACTCGTGATCTTCCATCTCTCAGGTGGTGCCGCATCAACTGTGAGAGACAGAATCTAAAAACAAAATCCAGATAATCACATTGCATGATTTTTAAATAATTAATTTGCATTTTATTGCATTATTGCATATAGCAAGAATTCTGGCTCTCACAGACCTGTTAGTTTTTCTTTAAGAAGCTCCTCCTATTCTGCACTCATTACCTGGGATGGGCTACAGGACAATAGCAAGCAGCTTGGTGAAAAAGGAAGAAACACAAGATGACTGTCAATCTTCCTCGGTCTGCTGCTCCATGCAAGATCTCACCTCGTGGGGTAAGGATGATCCTGAGAAAGGTCAGGAATGAGCCCAGAACCACACGGGAGGACCTGGTCAATGACCTGAAGAGAGCTGGGACCACAGTGTCAAAGATAACCGTTAGTAACACACTACGCCACCATGGATTAAAATCCTGCAGGGCATGCAAGGTCCCCCTGCTCACGCCAGCACATGTCCAGGCCCGTTTGAAGATCACCAATGACCATCTGGATGATCCAGAGGAGGCATGGGAGAAGGTCATGTGGTCAGATGAGACCAAAATAGAGCTTTTTGGTATCAACTCCACTCGCCGTGTTGAAGGATGAGTAGAACCCCAAGAACACAGTCCTAACCGTGAAGCATGGGGGTGGAAACATCATACTTTGGGGGTGCTTTTCCGCAAAGAGGACAGGACGACTGCACCGTATTGAAGGGAGGATGGATGGGATCATGTATCGCGAGATTTTGGCCAACAACCTCCTTCCCTCAGTAAAAGCATTTAAGATGGGTCGTGGCTGGGTCTTCCAGCATGACAATGACCCGAAACACAGAGCCAGGGTAACTAAGGAGTTGCTCCATAAGAAGCATTTCAAGGTCCTGAAGTGGCCTAGCCAGTCTCCAGACCTGAACCCAATAGAAAATCTTTGGAGGAAGCTGAAACTCAATGTTGCCCAGCGACAGCCCCGAAACCTGAAAGATCTGGAGAAGATCTGTATGGAGGAGTGGGCCAAAATCCCTGCTGCAGTGTGTGCAAACTTGGTCAAGAACTACAAGAAACGTCTGACCTCTGTAAAGGTTTCTGTACCAAATATTAACTTCTGTTTTTCCATTGTACCAAATACTTATTTCATGCAATAATAATTATATAATATAATTACAGGCCTCTCCATTCTTTGTAGGTGGGAAAACTTGCAAAATCGGCAGTGTATCAAATACTTATTTTCCGCACTGTATATACAGTGTATCACAAAAGTGAGTACACCCCTCACATTTCTGCAAATATTTCATTATATCTTTTCATGGGACAACACTATAGACATGAAACTTGGATATAACTTAGAGTAGTCAGTGTACAGCTTGTATAGCAGTGTAGATTTACTGTCTTCTGAAAATAACTCAACACCCAGCCATTAATGTCTAAATAGCTGGCAACATAAGTAAGTACACCCCACAGTGAACATGTCCAAATTGTGCCCAAATGTGTCATTGTCCCTCCCTGGTGTCATGTGTCAAGGTCCCAGGTGTAAATGGGGAGCAGGGCTGTTAAATTTGGTGTTTTGGGTACAATTCTCTCATACTGGCCACTGGATATTCAACATGGCACCTCATGGCAAAGAACTCTCTGAGGATGTGAGAAATAGAATTGTTGCTCTCCACAAAGATGGCCTGGGCTATAAGAAGATTGCTAACACCCTGAAACTGAGCTACAGCATGGTGGCCAAGGTCATACAGCGGTTTTCCAGGACAGGTTCCACTCGGAACAGGCTTCGCCAGGGTCGACCAAAGAAGTTGAGTCCACGTGTTCGGCGTCATATCCAGAGGTTGGCTTTAAAAAATAGACACATGAGTGCTGCCAGCATTGCTGCAGAGGTTGAAGACGTGGGAGGTCAGCCTGTCAGTGCTCAGACCATACGCCGCACACTGCATCAACTCGGTCTGCATGGTCGTCATCCCAGAAGGAAGCTGACGCACAAGAAAGCCAGCAAACAGTTTGCTGAAGACAAGCAGTCCAAGAACATGGATTACTGGAATGCCCTGTGCTCTGACGAGACCAAGATAAACTTGTTTGGCTCAGATGGTGTCCAGCATGTGTGGCGGCGCCCTGGTGAGAAGTACCAAGACAACTGTATCTTGCCTACAGTCAAGCATGGTGGTGGTAGCATCATGGTCTTGGGCTGCATGAGTGTTGCTGGCACTGGGGAGCTGCAGTTCATTGAGGGAAACATGAATTCCAACATGTACTGTGACATTCTGAAACAGAGCATGATCCCCTCCCTTCGAAAACTGGGCCTCATGGCAGTTTTCCAACAGGATAACGACCCCAAACACAACCTCCAAGATGAAAACTGCCTTGCTGAGGAAGCTGAAGGTAAAGGTGATGGACTAAACCCAATTGAGCACCTGTGGCGCATCCTCAAGTGGAAGGTGGAGGAGTTCAAGGTGTCTAACATCCACCAGCTCCGTGACGTCATCATGGAGGAGTGGAAGAGGATTCCAGTAGCAACCTGTGCAGCTCTGGTGAATTCCATGCCCAGGAGGGTTAAGGCAGTGTTGGATAATAATGGTGGTCACACAAAATATTGACACTTTGGGCACAATTTGGACATGTTCACTGTGGGGTGTACTCACTTATGTTGCCAGCCATTTAGACATTAATGGCTGTGTGTTGAGTTATTTTCAGAAGACAGTAAATCTACACTGCTATACAAGTTGTACACTGACTACTCTAAGTTATATCCAAGTTTTATTTCTATAGTGTTGTCCCATGAAAAGATATAATAAAATATTTGCAGAAATGTGAGGGGTGTACTCACTTTTGTGATACACTGTATATATTAGGGCTGTCAAACGATTAAAATTTTTAATCGCGATTAATCTCAGAATTTCATATAGTTAATCGCGATTAATCGCATTAAAAAAAATCTGTGTAAATGTTATAGAAAACAAGGATTTTTAAGTGAAATGTTACAATTAAAATGGTGAACACATTTTATGCTAAATGTACTGATGTTAAAAACTGCTGGGACAAGAGAAAACTGTAAGGGAGTTTTATTCACTCACATATTAGGCAGTAAATGTCAGATTGTAGGTTAGAATTTCTCCATCAGCAAACACTGTAGATCAGCGGTGCTTTAGATGGGATAAGGCGTAGTTATTGTAACAGACTTTTCTGTGGTTGTATCGTGACAATGGTTTGATGGACGTTTCTACACGAAGTGAGTGTGTTTTGACCCTTTGGGGCTTCCATAGTTCATGAACTAACGTGCTTGACTCAGCTTTCCGGTATTCGGTACAGAAGAAGAAGTTAATTAAGTGTAATAAAGTGTTCTGCTCCCGACAACTTGTGAATATAGCGTGTATTTATTTCTTTATTAAGCAAGTACATCACGAAAAACGGTGGCAAGTCCGACATTAAAACGTTTGTTCTACCAGTCAAGTGTCAACATGAACTAGAATCTGCGTTAACGGCACTATTTTTTAAAATCGCGTTAAATTGAGGTCGCGTTAATGCGTTATTATCGCGTTAACTTCGACAGCCCTAATATATATATATATATATATGTGTGTGTTTTTATTTTCAGTCCAATCTCAGTACAGAGATCAGATTCTCCAGCACCCAGCGATATCTCCATGAAGAGTGATAGATCTATAGATCCTCCTCTACAGTTTAAAGATAAAGATCCATCATCTGGACCCAGGTAAGAGCACCTCACAGTTCAGTGTATAATGTGTGTGTGCATATGTATGGTGTGTAGTGTAAATAGCACCCTGACATTTTCATATCACATTAGTAAATTACAATCTAAGGTTAGATAAAAAATAGGCTCTCTGTATAGAATGCGGGCCTCTCTTAGTCGATCTGCTAAACTGAAACTTGTACAAATGACCATCCTCCCCTTGATAGATTTTGGTGATGTTATATACAGGTCAGCTCGAAAAAGTGATCTTCTGAAACTTGACGTACTTTATCACTCTGCCATTCGATTTGCGATAAATGCTCCATATAAAACACATCACTGTACCCTTTATTCTACTGTGAACTGGCCATCTTTACACACTCGTCGTGCTATTCATTGGTTTATGCTCATATTAAAACCCTGCTTGGTTTGTCTCCTCCCTATTTGTGTAATTTATTGCAAACCTCATCTTCAGTTTATTATACTCGCGCTGCTCATCGTATTTCACTGAAGGTTCCTAAAATTAACACAATTTTTGGTCAGTCATCATTTCAAGTGGCTGCAGCCATAGACTGGAACAAACTGCAAGAAACTCTAAGGCTGGATACATTTATTTCTAAGACAACTTTTAAAAAAAAAATTACAGATATAATAAGAGATAAATGCAGCTGTATGACAAATTGATTTTTCTTTTATACTATTGCTGGATGATTCGACTGTGTTATTGTATTGTGATCATCGTTGTTTGTTTTCAGTGCCTTATGTACATTTGTTTGTATGATTGTTCCTCAAGAGGCTTTGCCTTTTGCCAGGCCGCCATTGTAAATAAGAAGCAGTTCTTAATGACTTGCCTGGTTAAATAAATAAACAAACAAAATATATACATACTGTATTGTCTTGATTAGTTTGTAAACTTTTTATCTTGTTTTGGGTGAAGTATAGTGGTGCTTACACACATTAAAATATGGTAACTTTTGTTACTTTGAGTTTTGTAGCTTTTATCTTGTATGATGTGCTGGTTTAAACCCAGTCTGTTAATTTTGTTATTCTTTATTATGGATCTGCACATTTATAGAGTTTAAAACTTTTACAAATTCAGTCAAATATACCTAAACAGGTCGAGAATTCTTCCTCATGTTCTTTTATTTTGGTGGAATTAACATATATAATTTTTATTACTTTTTTATCAGCTCTAGGCTTTATTCTATAACAGAAGTTATTATGATAAACGTTTACATTACATGATGCTTTTATTACAATTCTCATGTGTACTAAAGTATTGAGTATGAGAAACAATATATAGTGGATTTTAAAAGCAAACATTTCAAAGATGATGTATAAAATGATGCTTTGAAGCACAATATATTTTAGTAGAATTTAGTAGAAAGTTGGTTCCTTAGTCACTATATTTATAATAGTTTCAATCTAAATTTATTTTAGTACAATTAATCCACCAGATTTAGTTATTAGATCAATAGATCGTCTGTACTAATGTTAGTGGATCAACTATCATGTTTTTTTTTTTAGGCTTGGTTCGTGTCAACTAAAAGATAAAAGTTATGAAGCTCTGACCTCAATGCTCAGCTCAGAATCCTCCAGTCTGAGAGAACTCGATCTGTCTGATAATAATCTAGGAGATTCAGGAGTGAAGCGTCTCTCTGCTGGACTGGAGAATCCTCACTGTAAACTGGAGATGCTGAGGTAAGATCATCTCTCTGAGAATCACACATGAGCTGCTCCTCACTAACTCATCTTCTCTAATAGTGAGACTGAAACAGAGGATTTAGGTTTGAATGGAAGTTGTGTCTTTACTAAATAAAAGGGTGAAAATGATCTGTTATAGTTTAGTTTTTAGTTTAGTTTAATTTATAGTCACTTCCATCATTTACCTTCAGCATATACAGAAGCAAGATACCGTTTCTCTACAGATTATAATGCTCAATCAACAAGCAGTCATACTGTGTAACAGTCACTCATAATTAATTATTATTAATAATAATAATAATATTAGACAAAACTAACAGTTAATAATAATATAACACTATTAGCTGCCCCCCTCACTGCCTGATGAAAACACAACTCAACATAATCAACATTAATAAAATCATGAATGAACATAAATACATTAAAGGTTTCATCATGGGGTCAGAGAGGAGGAACCAGTCTGGTACAGTAATTCAGTAATGGAGTCAGAGAGGAGGAACCAGTCTGGTACAGTAATTCAGTAATGGAGACAGAGAGGAGGAACCAGTCTGGTACAGTAATTCAGTAATGGCTGCTCATGATCTTCATCATCATCAAGGAAAAATCCAGCAAACCAATCAGGGGGGCGTTTCTCAAAATGTTGGTAACACTAAGTACTTTGTAACCTCGTACTTAAGAACTTTCTTACATTTATGTGTGTTTCCCGAAACCCTTCGTAACGAACATAATATTTAAATTTGTTGGTAAGTTACGAGTAGTCTGACCCATTCGTAACTCACTAATTACTTCTTAACTTAAAGTTTATGTGCACAAAACAATAAATGCAGCTAATTTGTCTTTTAAAAACGAACACTCTGGTTCTATGCATGGCAACAGCACTTTTAGGTCATTAATTCCATTCCGAGTATAAAAATGTGTGTATTATTTAATTGTATTTTAAGGTTTAAATAATTTAATTGAGGAAAATGTTAAAGTTAAAAACATTGACAAAATTAAAGCATTTTATAGATCATTTAGTTAAAAATCACTAAAGTCTATTTACATTTACTATTGTTACATGGCTACATTTCCATTTTCAGCATTTAGCAGACGCTCTTATCCAGAGCGACTTACAGAAGTGCTTCTATAGTGAACATTTCATTTCTCAAGTTTAGGAAAACAACAGTCAAAGAACACAAATCTGCTAAAACCTGTTAGAACCAAAGTGCTTTTTTTTTTTTTTTTTTTTTTTTTTGAAATGGAAAAGAATGGAACAAAATGTTAGTAAGTAAGTACAAGTCAGCCTAAGTGTTTAGTAAAAAGGTGGGTTTTTAATCGTTTTTTAAGGACAGCAAGAGACTCAGATGTTCGGACAGACAGAGGAAGTTCATTCCACCACTTCGGCGCTAGAACAGAGAAGAGCCTTGATGCTTGTCTTCCTTTAGTCCTGGATGGAGGCTCAAGTCGAGCGAGACTAGAGGCTCGGAGGTTGCGTGGTACAGAGCGGGGTTTGATTAGGCCACGAAGGTAGCTTGGGGCTGCTCCATTTTTGGCTTTGTAGGCGAGCGTCAGTGTTTTAAACTGAATGCGTGCAGCTACAGGAAGCCAGTGAAGAGAACGTAGCAGTGGGGTGATGTGGCAGTGTTTGGGTTGGTTAAAAACCAGACGTGCAGCTGCATTTTGAATGAGCTGCAAGGGTTTAATAGTGGACATGGGTGCTCCTGCCAGAAGGGAGTTGCAGTAGTCCAACCGTGAGATTACAAGTGATTGCACCAGAATCTGGGTAGCTTCCCTGGAGAGAAATGGACGAATCTTCCTGATGTTGTACAGGAGGAACCGGCATGATCTTGTCATGTTGGCTATATGAGGAGAGAATGTCAGCTGGTTATCAAGGACAACACCAAGACTATGTACATTACTTTGTATGGAGGGCAGTATATAATCAGCACAGAATGGCCTGGTTTGCTAAAACTCTGTCATAGAAAGCTTCTTAGCCATGATGTCAAGTCTGGCCCCTTTCAGTTTCTTTGTGATGCATCTCCCTCTGTTGAAGCTTTAGCTTTTGCTTTTAGAAGAAGTTCTGACAGCATGGAAAATGCAAATAAAATAAAAACACAGTTTCTTACATTGACTTTGACTTTTTATTTGATGTCAGACATGATGAACCTGAGATATATCATGTTTTATTGCTCAACTTCATTTCATTTATTAATAAACATCCATTTCTGCATTTTAGGGGCAATTTAGGGCTAGTAATGATGTAAAAATACTAAAAAATAATGTGATGTGAACAGGTGATTGTAATCATGGTTTGGTATAAAAGCAGCATCCAGGAAATGCTGAGAGTCTCTGATGAGTAAAGATGATCAGAGAATCCTGTTTGTCCATAAATAATTAAAATGTTTAAAAACAATGAAACTCAAAGAAAGACTGGAAGGGATTTGCATGTTCTCCCTCTACAGTGCAGAATATCATGAAACCATTTAAGGAATCAGGAGGAATTTCAGTGCATAAAGGACAAGGGTGCAAGCTTAATCTGAACGCTCGTGATCTTTGATCCCTCAGACGGCATCAAGAACCTCCACTCAACACTAGCTGATATAACCACATGGGTGAGGGATTAGTTTATCAAACCTTTATCAAGCTCTACAACACAGAGTTACTGCACAAATGATACTTAAAACTTTACTGTGTGAAAAAAAGCCTTATGTTAACCATGTTCAGAAGTGGTGTCGACTTCTCTGGGGTCGGAGGCATCTAGGATGGACCATCACACAGTGGAAACGTGTATTGTGGTTAGATGAATCAGCATTCCAGGTCTTTTTTAAAAGAAATGGACGCTGTGTGCTCCGGACCATCCAGACTGTTATCAGCAACAAGTCCAAAAGCCAGGGTCTGTCATGGTATAGGGCGTGTCAGTGCCAGGGTCTGTCATGGTATGGGGTGTGTCAGTACCAGGGTCTGTCATAGTATGGGGGTGTGTCAGTACCAGGGTCTGTCATGGTATGGGGGTGTGTCAGTACCAGGGTCTGTCATGGTATGGGGGTGTGTCAGTGCCAGGGTCTGTCATGGTATGGGGGTGTGTCAGTGCCAGGGTGTATCATGGTATGGGGGTGTGTCAGTACCAGGGTCTGTCATAGTATGGGGGTGTGTCAGTACCAGGGTGTATCATGGTATGGGGTGTGTCAGTACCAGGGTCTGTCATAGTATGGGGGTGTGTCAGTACCAGGGTCTGTCATGGTATGGGGTGTGTCAGTACCAGGGTCTGTCATAGTATGGGGGTGTGTCAGTACCAGGGTCTGTCATGGTATGGGGGTGTGTCAGTACCAGGGTCTGTCATGGTATGGGGGTGTGTCAGTGCCAGGGTCTGTCATGGTATGGGGGTGTGTCAGTGCCAGGGTGTATCATGGTATGGGGGTGTGTCAGTACCAGGGTCTGTCATAGTATGGGGGTGTGTCAGTACCAGGGTGTATCATGGTATGGGGTGTGTCAGTACCAGGGTCTGTCATAGTATGGGGGTGTGTCAGTACCAGGGTCTGTCATGGTATGGGGGTGTGTCAGTACCAGGGTCTGTCATGGTATGGGGGTGTGTCAGTGCCAGGGTGTATCATGGTATGGGGGTGTGTCAGTACCCTTGGTAAAGGTAATTTACACTCTGTGATGCAGCATTAATACAGGAAAGTAAGTTGAGGTCTTAGAGCAACATGTGCTGCCTTTAAGACGTCGTCTTTTCCAGGGACGTCCCGCATTTTTAACAAGATGATGTAAAACCACCTGCTGCACACATTGCAAAGGCGTGGCTGTGGAAGAAGAGGGTATGGGTACTGGACTGGCCTGCCTGCAGTCCTGACCTGTGCCTAATAGAGAATGTGTGGAGAATTTTAAAAGAAAAATGTGACGACGACCCCGAACTGTTACACATCTTAAGACGTGTTTGCAGGAATAACGAGATAAAATAAAAGCTGAAACACTAAATCACTTGGTGTCCTCGGTGCCAAAACCTCCTTTAAGCGGTGAAGAGGAACGGCAACATTACAAAGTGGTAAATGCTTTACTGTCCCAACTTTTTTTGGAATGTGTTGCAGACCTGAAATGCAGGAATGGATGTTTATTTAAGCAATAGAACACGAGAGGGAGTGTGTTATCATGAATAACATCACGGCTGTGATTCGGTCACAGGCACGAGCCGAAGGCGAGTGCCGTAGATCATCACAGCCGTGATGTTATTCGTGATAACACACGACCTCAAGTGTTCTATTGCTTTTATACAACAGTTTTCACAAAATAAAGAAAGAAAATAAATCAAAGAAGCCCTAAATTTAATAATAAATATGCTTTAATATTGACAATACCTTCCGCCAAAAAGTAGTTCCACAACCAATATAAAGTTTAACACTACAAAGCAGACATTCCAAGTTGCAAAAACTCATTTCAGGGAGGTAAGAACAACAACAAGAAAAAGGTAAGAACCTCCGAAGGGAAAAAAAGAAATAAAAAAACCTCTTGCACACACCAGAGGATATACGGGTGATAACAGAACTCTTAGAAGCTGCTAACTGGGCTATTATGCTAACTGTTCGCGTTACAAACACATTAAAGTTCCCTAAATAGTGCACTAGAATGTGTATCAAATCACGGATTTATGTTCGCTACACAGTGCACTAGATAGTGAATTAGACAATTGGTTATGTTCCCTATACAGTGCGATAGATTGTATATCAGATCACGGATTTAAAACGTGATCGGGAGCTGTGTCGCCTGCGTGCACGTTTGTGTGTGAAGTATTATTGGAAAGAAATACAGGAGATAAACTGTTCAGTAGAGCTTTGTTTTATTGCATCCTTAAACTGAACCCACGCATGCGTATACGGCATCGAGCATAACTCCGTATCCTGTGTTAACCCTTTAACGTCTTAAAGGCATATCACAACAGTGTGCATGCAGCTTGTCGTTACTGGCAACGCGTCAGCGGAGTAATACCGTTGTGGTGTGAAAAGCCCGTGCTGTTGTCACGAATATCAGCACGGTTAGAAGGCTTCTCAACCAATCAGATTGTACGGTCGGAACTAACTGTTGTATAATAATAAATGAAAAGAAGTTAAGCAGATAAAACATGAAATATCAAACGTTCATCCTGTCTGACATCAAAAATCAAAGTAAATGTAAGAAACTCTGTGTTTTTATTTTATTTGCATTTTTCATGCTGTCCCAACTTTTTCTGATTTGGGGTTGTAGACTGTAGTGACTGTGTAGAACTGAGAGAATGAAGAGTGGATCATTGTTCTCTCTGCAGGTTGAATAATTGTGGTGTATCAGATGAAGGTTGTTCTGCTCTGGCTTCAGCTCTGAGATCAAACCCCTCACACCTGAGAGAACTTCATCTGTCTGATAATAAACTAGGAGATTCAGGAGTGAAGCGTCTCTGTGCTGTACTGGAGAATCCTCACTGTAAACTGGAGATACTGAGGTAAGATCATCTCTCTGAGAATCACACATGAGCTGCTCCTCACTAACTCATCTTCTCTAATAGTGAGACTGAAACAGAGGATTTAGGTTTGAATGGAAGTTGTGTCTTTACTAAATAAATGATCTATAGAAGGAAACATTTAACAATACTAAGCAGTGTTTTACTGCTTTTCCACCAGCTCAGAACAACTCTAATAATAACTTACATATAATCACAGTCACTGTCTCTTGATTCTGTTTTTCAATAATGTAAAGCACTTATTGGTTCCAGTTTCAATAAAATAGTTGGCCCAACGTCTGCTCTTTCTCTTATAATACATTTATATTGTTCTACAATACTGACCCAGGGTGAAGAAATTACCAGTCCTGGTGTCTGAGAGGTAAATTGTGTGTCCCGGCTACCAGGTTTTCATTTGTACTTGTCCAGTGGATAAGCGACTCATTCAGCTGTTCACATGGTCATCACCAGCATTTCACTTCTGTGAGTTCATAATTAAAAACTTGAACTCTAAACTGATCTCATTATTAAAACATCTTTTCATTTAAAGTGTATTTTAGCTGCTATAAATGTTTATTAATAGTTTGATGGAGGAAGCGTGTGTGTTCTGGACGGTGCCTGGAGTATTGATCTCTCAACCAGTAGGCACTGCATTAAATGCTCTTATAACCTTCAGCACTGAGCACCACACAGGTCTACAACTTTACTACATAATCCATGTGCACTGGAACAGAGGAGCACAATTCTAATAGCAGCATTAGGAACCGGGCATCTGTGTAACTTCATGTTCTCATCTCATTTTAGCTAATGCATGTCTAGTAAACACCAATGTGCACTAATGCTTTATTAGCTAACTAGCACATTATATTATTTATGTGTAAACAGAATCTATTATGAACTTATAGAAGCTCTGAAGCTCCAGAACCAGAACTTCTGTACCATCCTACTCATCATTAGATCTTACACTGAATATTCATCTAATACCTGCTCTGTTATGTCAGGTTTCATCTAAATGTTTTGAAAGATGCTGTAGTTTTTTTGTTGTTGCCTTTTTAAGTAAAAACTCAGCAGGATGAAACCGTTGAATGAGTGAATTTTTAAAGATCTTTAAGATTTTTCTTACTTTTGATGTTCACACTAAACTTAAAGATGAATTTCAGTATAAGAAACTTATTCATACACTCCTGAACAGGATGCCAAACCAACGCAGAGCATCACTCACCCATTTACTTACCAAGCTAATCCGGGCAGCAGAGTGGCTAAGTGGATAGCACTGTCATCTCACAGCAAGAAGGTCCTGGGTTCGATCCCCAGGTGGGGCGGTCCGGGTCCTTTCTGTGCGGAGTTTGCATGTTCTCCCTGTGTCTGTGTGGGTTTCCTCCCACAGTCCAAAGACGTGCAAGTGAGGTGAATTGGAGGCACTAAATTCTCCAAGACTGTGTTTGATATAATCTTGTGAACTGATGAATCTTGTGTAATGAGTAACTACTGTTCCTGTCATGAATGTAACCAAAGTGTATCCCCCTGTTGTTTTATTAGAAAACAACAAGAGTACCCAGAATTTGAGTGACGGGAGGTTAGGGTCAAACCCAGGTCCTTTTATCAAGTTTTTTTTTTTGCTGCATGTGAGTTTGATTTGATGATTAGATGTAGAAATAATTCTGATAATAAACAGTGAAGATCTGATCATTGTTCTCTCTGCAGGTTGGATCGTTGTGGTGTATCAAATGAAGGTTGTTCTGCTCTGGCTTCAGCTCTGAGATCAAACCCCTCACACCTGAGAGAACTTCATCTGTCTGAATATAATCTAACAGAATCAGGAATAAAGCTTCTCTCTGATCTAAAGAAGGATAAACATTTCAGACTGGAGGATCTGAGGTGAGTAAGAACTATTTACTGCTCACCTATTTGAGATAGTTTCTCGTTAAATCCACTCTGTACTGAACAGAACTTTGTAAGTAAAGACACCAGATCAACCGTTCCATCATGTTTCCATCATTAAATATGAGGACACAGGACTGTTATTAATTTATTCTTTTATTATTTTCAGGTTTTGGAGATAAACTCAGATGTAGACGGAGATTAAAAGCAGCGATTATTTCTGGGATGTTCCGTGTATCTTCAGTGTTGATGAACGGAGAACATGTCAATCATTCTACAATTCAAATGACCACAGAGGTGATTTACAGCTGTGATTAAAACATCTGTACAGGATGTGAATGAGAAAATGAAACTGTGCAGGATTCAGACATCATGACACGAGTGAGAAACTGTAGAAAAGGTTTTAATCAGAAGAAGAAAGTGTTTATGATGCTGAATAGATTGTTATTATGATCAGACTCTGGAGACACAGCGCTCGTCCTGTACATTCAACATCTAATTCACTCAGATCAGTCACAGATTCATCATTCATTCATTATTAAACCACATTCTGATTTTAATCATGTGTACAGTTATATCCATGAAATCATGATTAATTATTGATTTGTATTGAATCCTGGTGTATATTAATGTGTATAAAACAATAAAACTTTATTATATCAGCATCTGTTGTTTGTATGTTGTGTAAAGTGTGAAGCACAAATGTATGGACACGTTTTGTGTTGGAAATGTTCCTGATGAGCTGAATTCTAGAGAACAATAATCCATTAAACATGAGTAAGAGAGGCGACCAAGAGACCAGGAGGAGGAACAAGACACAAGTAGTCATAAGTGCTGCTTTTAGGACTTTTGGAGTGAAAGATTCACTTTCATCTACTGAAGTAAATAAAGAGCAGATTAAACCAGAGCTCGATCATCACTCATTCATCTTTAAATGAAGAATTTCCTGACATGTAATTAAATATGATGTCAGTGATGTGAGCAGCTTTCATATAAGCCAACAAACATGGTAATACTCTGGTCCTCACCACTGTGGCAGTAAGAGCTGGACTTCATCTGAGCCTGATCCAGAACAGTGGCTTCACTTCATTACTAATAGAAATGTGAACTAATACTTTAACCGTGTTAAACATGTTTAAGAAAGAACAAAAACATCAGTGAAATGTCTAGAATTCAAGTTTATTGTTGTTTAAATGAAACAGACTACAGTCGACGTCACTGAAGATCTGGGCGGTCTCCTCAAGATCATCTCTTTAATACCATGGACAGGGATCTTCTGTGGTTGTTGGACTGCACTGGTGAGGATATGTGAGCAGCAGAAGTTGATGTAGAGCTGATGTGTGACACTACACACATAATACACTCATATTAGCCAGTGTTTAATGTTCACAATCACTGACTGTATTTAAATATTTAGAGTATTGAAGCGATGCTATAATACATTAGGAGTGATGTACCATGATGAGTCTCCTCTCATCTACTGTCATTTACAACACGGTGTACGATGTGCTGGAGCTTCCTGTGGTTCTTGTCCGATGGTCTGACAGGCAGTTGTGGTTCTACAGCCAGCAGTTGTGGTTCCTCAGCCAGCAGTTGTGGTTCTACAGCCAGCAGTTGTGGTTCCTAAGCCAGGAGTTGTGGTTCCTAAGCCAGCAGTTGTGGTTCCTCAGCCAGCAGTTGTGGTTCCTAAGCCAGCAGTTGTGGTTCCTCAACCAGCAGTTGTGGCTTTACAGCCAGCAGTTGTGGTTCTTCAGCCAGCAGTTGTGGTTCTACAGCCAGCAGTTGTGGTTTTTCAGCCAGCGGTTGTGGCTTTACAGCCAGCAGTTGTGGTTCCTCAGCCAGCAGTTGTGGTTCTACAGCCAGCAGTTGTGGTTCTACAGCCAGCAGTTGTGGCTTTACAGCCAGCAGTTGTGGTTTTTCAGCCAGCGGTTGTGGCTTTACAGCCAGCAGTTGTGGTTCTTCAGCCAGCAGTTGTGGTTCTACAGCCAGCAGTTGTGGTTTTTCAGCCAGCGGTTGTGGCTTTACAGCCAGCAGTTGTGGTTCCTCAGCCAGCAGTTGTGGTTCTACAGCCAGCAGTTGTGGTTCCTCAGCCAGCAATTGTGGTTCTACAGCCAGCAGTTGTGGGTTTTCAGCTCGCAGTTGTGGTTTTTCAGACAGCAGTTGTGGTTCTTCAGACAGCAGTTGGGGTTCTTCAGACAGCAGTTGTGGTTCTTCAGCCAGCAGTTGTGGCTTCTCAGCCAGCAGTTGTGGCTTATCAGCCAGCGGTTGTGGTTCTTCAGACAGCAGTTGGTGCTTTACAGCCAGCAGTTGTGGTTCCTCAGCCAGCAGTTGTGGTTCTAAAACCAGCAGTTGTGGTTTCACAGCCAGCAGTTGTGGTTCTAAAACCAGCAGTTGTGGTTTCTCAGACAGCAGTTGTGGTTTTTAAGCTCGCAGTTGTGGTTCTTCAGATAGCAGTTGTGGTTCTTCAGACAGCAGTTGTGGTTCTTCAGACAGTAGTTGTGGCTTCTTAGCCAGCAGTAGTGGCTTCTCAGCCAGCAGTTGTGGTTTTTCAGACAGCAGTTGTGGTTCTACAACCAGCAGTTGTGGTTTTTCAGACAGCAGTTGTGGTTTTTCAGACAGCAGTTGTGTTTTCTACAACCAGCAGTTGTGGCCTCACAGCCAGCAGTTGTGGTTTTTCATCCAGCAGTTGTGGCTTCTCAGCCAGCAGTTGTGGTTCTACAGCCAGCAGTTGTGGTTCTTCAGTCAGCAGTTGTGGCTTCTCAGCCAGCAGTTGTGGTTCTACAACCAGCAGTTGTGGTTTTTCAGACAGCAGTTGTGGTTTTTCAGACAGCAGTTGTGGTTCTTCAGCCAGTGGTTGTGGTTCTTCAAACAGCAGTTGTTGTTTTTCAGACAGCAGTTGTGGTTCTTCAAACAGCAGTTGTGGTTCTTCAGCCAGCAGTTGTGGTTCTTCAGACAGCAGTTGGTGCTCTACAGCCAGCAGTTGTGGTTCTTCAGCCAGCAGTTGTGGTTCTTCAGACAGCAGTTGGTGCTCTACAGCCAGCAGTTGTGGCTCCACAGCCAGCAGTTGTGGTTCTACAGCCAGTAAATATGGTTCCACAGCTAGCTGTTGTTGTTTCTCAGCCAGCAGTTGTGGCTTTACAACCAGCAGTTGTGATTTTTCAGACAGCAGTTGTGGTTTTTTAGACAGCAGTTGTGGTTCTACAACCAGCAGTTGTGGCCTCACAGCCAGCAGTTGTGGTTTTTCAGCCAGCAGTTGTGGTTCTACAGCCAGCAGTTGTGGCTCCTCAGCCAGCAGTTGTGGTTCTTCAGCCAGCAGTTGTGGCTTCACAGCCAGCAGTTGTGGTTTTTCAGCCAGCAGTTGTGGTTTTTCAGCCAGCAGTTGTGGCTTCACAGCCAGCAGTTGTGGTTTTTCAGCCAGCAGTTGTGGTTTTTTAGACAGCAGTTGTGGTTCTACAACCAGCAGTTTTGGTTCTTCAGACAGCAGTTGTGGCTCTACAGCCAGCAGTTGTGGCTTCACAGCCAGCAGTTGTGGTTTTTCAGCAAGCAGTTGTGGTTTTTTAGACAGCAGTTGTGGTTCTACAACCAGCAGTTGTGGCCTCACAGCCAGCAGTTGTGGTTTTTCAGCCAGCAGTTGTGGCTTCTCAGCCAGCAGTTGTGGTTCTACAGCCTGCAGTTGTGGCTCCTCAGCCAGCAGTTGTGGTTCCTAAGCCAGCAGTTGTGGTTCCTAAGCCAGCAGTTGTGATTCTACAGGCAGCGGTTGTGGTTCTTCAGACAGCAGTTGTGGTTTTTTTAGACAGCAGTTGTGGTTCTACAACCAGCAGTTGTGGCCTCACAGCCAGCAGTTGTGGCTTCTCAGCCAGCAGTTGTGGTTCTACAGCCAGCAGTTGTGGCTCCTCAGTCAGCAGTTGTGGCTCTACAGCCAGCAGTTGTGGCTCTACAGCCAGCGGTTGTGGTTCTTCAGACAGCAGTTGGTGCTCTACAGCCAGCAGTTGTGGCTCCAAAGCCAGTTAATGTGGTTCCACAGCCAGCTGTTGTTGTTTCTAAGCCAGCAGTTGTGGCTTTACAACCAGCAGTTTTGGCTCCAAAGCCAGCAGTTGTGGTTTTTCAGCCAGCAGTTGGTGCTTTACAGCCAGCAGTTGTGGTTCCTCAGCCAGCAGTTGTGGCCTCACAGCCAACAGTTGTGGTTCCTCAGCGTGCAGTTGTGGTTCTAAAACCAGCAGTTGTGGTTTCACAGCCAGCAGTTGTGGTTTTTAAGCTCGCAGTTGTGGTTCTTCAGACAGCAGTTGTGGTTCTATAATCAGTAGTTGTGGCTCTAAAGCCAGCAGTTGTGGTTCCTCAACTAGCAGTTGTGGTTCCTCAACTAGCAGTTGTGGTTTCTCAGCTAGCAGTTATGGCTCCTCAGGCAGTAGTCGTGGTTCTACAGTCAGTTAATGTGGTTCCACAGCCAGCTGTTGTGGTTCTACAACCAGCAGTTGTGTTTTTTCAGACAGCAGTTGTGGTTCTACAGCCAGCAGTAATTGTTCTTCAGCCAGCAGTTGTGGCTCTACAGCCAGCAGTTGTGGTTCCTGAGCCAGCAGTTGTGGCTCTACAGCCAGCAGTTGTGGTTTCTCAGCCAGCAGTTGGGGTTCTTTAGACAGCAGTTGTGGTTCTTCAGACAGCAGTAGTGGCTTCTCAGCCAGCAGTTGTCGTTCTTCATACAGCAGTTGTGGTTCTTCAGACAGCTGTGTTGGCTTCTCAGCCAGCAGTTGTCGTTCTTGATACAGCAGTTGTGGTTCTTCAGACAGCAGTAGTGGCTTCTCAGTCAGCAGTTGTGGTTCTTCAGACAGCAGTTGTGGCTTCTCAGCCAGCAGTTGTGGTTCTTCAGACAGCAGTTGTGGTTCCACAGCCAGCAGTTGTGGTTCTTCAGACAGCAGTTGTGGCTTCACAGCCAGCAGTTGTGGCTTCTCAGCCAGCAGTTGTGGTTTCTCAGCCAGCAGTTCCAGCTCTACTGCCAGCAGTTGTGGCCTCTCAGCCAGCAGTTGTTGTTCTTCAGCCAGCAGTTGTGGCTTCTCAGCCAGCAGTTGTGGTTTTTTAACCAGCAGTTCCAGCTCTACAGCCAGCAGTTGTGGCTTCTCAGCCAGCAGTTGAGGTTTCTCAGCCAGCAGTTGTGGCTTTACAGCAAGCAGTTGTGGTTCTTCAGACAGCAGTTGTGGCTCCACAGCCAGCAGTTGTAACTTCTCAGCCAGCAGTTGTGGTTTTTCAGACAGCAGTTGTGGTTTTTAAGTTCGCAGTTGTGGTTCTTCAGATAGCAGTTGTGGCTTTACAGCCAGCAGTTGTGGTTCTATAATCAGTAGTTGTGGCTCTAATGCCAGCAGTTGTGGTTTCTCAACTAGCAGTTGTGGTTTCTCAGCTAGCAGTTATGGCTCCTCAGGCAGAAGTCGTGGTTCTACAGCCAGCTGTTGTGGTTTCTCAGCCAGCAGTTGTGGCTTTACAGCCAGCAGTCGTGGTTCTTTATACAGCAGTTGTGGTTCTTAAGACAGCAGTTGTGGTTCTTCAGACAGCAGTTGTGGCTTCTTAGCCAGCAGTAGTGGCTTCTCAGCCAGCAGTTGTGGTTTTTCAGACAGCAGTTTTGGTTCTACAACCAGCAGTTGTGGTTTTTCAGACAGCAGTTGTGGTTCTACAGCCTGCAGTTGTGGTTTATCAGCCAGCAGTTGTGGTTTTTCAGACAGCAGTTGTGGTTCTTCAGCCAGCGGTTGTGGTTCTTCAAACAGCAGTTGTGGTTTTTCAGACAGCAGTTGTGGTTCTTCAAACAGCAGTTGTGGTTCTTCAGCCAGCAGTTGTGGCCTCTCAGCCAGCAGTTGTGGTTCTTCAGACAGCAGTTGTGGCTCTACAGCCAGCAGTTGTGGCTTCACAGCCAGCAGTTGTGGTTTTTTAGACAGCAGTTGTGTTTTCTACAACCAGCAGTTGTGGCCTCACAGCCAGCAGTTGTGGCTTCTCAGCCAGCAGTTGTGGTTCTACAGCCAGCAGTTGTGACTCCTCAGCCAGCAGTTGTGGTTCTTCAGTCAGCAGTTGTGGTTCTTCAGACAGCAGTTGTGGCTCTACAGCCAGCAGTTGTGGCTTCACAGCCAGCAGTTGTGGTTTTTCAGACAGCAGTTGTGGTTCTTCAGCCAGCGGTTGTGGTTCTTCAAACAGCAGTTGTGGTTTTTCAGACAGCAGTTGTGGTTCTTCAAACAGCAGTTGTGGTTCTTCAGCCAGCAGTTGTGGCCTCTCAGCCAGCAGTTGTGGTTCTTCAGCCAGCAGTTGTGGCTTCACAGCCAGCAGTTGTGGTTTTTTAGACAGCAGTTGTGTTTTCTACAACCAGCAGTTGTGGCCTCACAGCCAGCAGTTGTGGCTTCTCAGCCAGCAGTTGTGGTTCTACAGCCAGCAGTTGTGACTCCTCAGCCAGCAGTTGTGGTTCTTCAGTCAGCAGTTGTGGTTCTTCAGACAGCAGTTGTGGCTCTACAGCCAGCAGTTGTGGCTTCACAGCCAGCAGTTGTGGTTTTTCAGCCAGCAGTTGTGGCTTCTCAGCCAGCAGTTGTGGCTTCTCAGCCAGCAGTTGTGGTTCTACAGCCAGCAGTTGTGGCTCCTCAGCCAGCAGTTGTGGCTCTACAGCCAGCAGTTGTGGCTCTACAGCCAGCAGTTGTGGTTCTTCAGACAGCAGTTGGTGCTCTACAGCCAGCAGTTGTGGCTCCAAAGCCAGTTAATGTGGTTCCACAGCCAGCTGTTGTTGTTTCTAAGCCAGCAGTTGTGGTTTTTCAGCCAGCAGTTGGTGCTTTACAGCCAGCAGTTGTGGTTCCTCAGCCTGCAGTTGTGGTTCTAAAACCAGCAGTTGTGGTTTCACAGCCAGCAGTTGTGGTTTTTAAGCTCGCAGTTGTGGTTCTTCAACAGCAGTTGTGGCTTTACAGCCAGCAGTTGTGGTTCTATAATCAGTAGTTGTGGCTCTAAAGCCAGCAGTTGTGGTTCCTCAACTAGCAGTTGTGGTTTCTCAGCTGGCAGTTATGGCTCCTCAGGCAGTAGTCGTGGTTCTACAGTCAGTTAATGTGGTTCAACAGCCAGCTGTTGTGGTTTCTTAGCCAGCAGTTGTGGCTTTTACAGCCAGCAGTTGTGGTTCTTTATACAGCAGTTGTGGTTCTTCAGACAGCAGTTGTGGTTCTTCAGCCAGCAGTTGTGGTTCTTCAGACAGCAGTAGTGGCTTCTCAGCAAGCAGTTGTGGTTTTTCAGACAGCAGTTGTGGTTCTACAACCAGCAGTTGTGGTTCTACAACCAGCAGTTGTGGTTTTTCAGAGAGCAGTTGTGGTTCTACAGCCAGCAGTTGTTGTTCTTCAGCCAGCAGTTGTGGCTCTACAGCCAGCAGTTGTGGCTTCTCAGCCAGCAGTTGTGGTTCTTCAGACAGCAGTTGTGGTTCTTCAGACAGCAGCTGTGGTTCTACAGCCAGCAGTTGTTGTTCTTCAGCCAGCAGTTGTGGCTCTACAGCCAGCAGTTGTGGTTCCTGAGCCAGCAGTTTTGGTTCTTCAGACAGCAGTGTTGGCTTCTCAGCCAGCAGTTGTCGTTCTTCATACAGCAGTAGTGGTTCTTCAGACAGCCGTGTTGGCTTCTCAGCCAGCAGTTGTCGTTCTTTATACAGCAGTTGTGGTTCTTCAGACAGCAGTTGTGGCTTCTCAGTCAGCAGTTGTGGTTCTTCATACAGCAGTTGTGGCTTCTCAGCCAGCAGTTGTCGTTCTTCATACAGCAGTAGTGGTTCTTCAGACAGCCGTGTTGGCTTCTCAGCCAGCAGTTGTCGTTCTTTATACAGCAGTTGTGGTTCTTCAGACAGCAGTTGTGGCTTCTCAGTCAGCAGTTGTGGTTCTTCAGACAGCAGTTGTGGCTTCTCAGCCAGCAGTTGTGGTTCTTCAGACAGCAGTTGTGGTTCCACAGCCAGCAGTTGTGGTTCTTCAGACAGCAGTTGTAGCTTCACAGCCAGCAGTTCCAGCTCTACTGCCAGCAGTTGTTGCCTCTCAGCCAGCAGTTGTTGTTCTTCAGCCAGCAGTTGTGGTTTTTTTAACCAGCAGTTCCAGCTCTACAGCCAGCAGTTGAGGTTTCTTAGCCAGCAGTTGTGGTTCTTCAGACAGCAGTTGTGGCTTCATAGCCAGCAGTTGTGGTTTTTCAGCCAGCAGTTGTGGTTCTTCAGCCAGCTGTTGTGGCTTTTCAGCCAGCAGTTGTGGTTTCTCAGACAGCAGTTGTGGCTCTACAGCCAGCAGTTGTGGCTTCACAGCCAGAAGTTGTGGTTTTTCAGCCAGCAGTTGTGGTTCTTCAGCCAGCAGTTGTGGTTCTTCAGAGAGCAGTTGTGGCTTCACAGCCAGCAGTTGTGGCTCCAAAGTCAGCAGTTGTGTCTTTACAGCCAGCAGTTGTAGTTCTTCAGACAGCAGTTCCACAGCCAGCTGTTGTTGATTCTCAGCCAGCAGTTGTGGCTTTACAACCAGCAGTTGTGGCTTTACAGCCAGCAGTTGTGGTTCTTCAGACAGCAGTTGTGGTTCTTCAGACAGCAGTTGTGGTTCTTCAGACAGCGGTTGTGGCTTTTCAGACAGCAGTTGTTTTTCTTCAGACAGCTGTTGTGGTTCTTCAGACAGCAGTTGTGGCTCTACAGCCAGCAGTTGTGGTTCTTTAGCCAGCAGTTGTGGTTCTACAGCCAGCAGTTGTAGCTTTACAACCAGCAGTTGTGGCTTCACAGCCAGCAGTTGTGGTTTTTCAGCCAGCTGTTGTGGCTCCAAAGCCAGCAGTTATGGCTCCAAAGCCAGCAGTTGTGGCTTCTGAGCCAGCAGTTGTGGCTTCTCAGCCAGCAGTTGTGGTTCTACAGCCAGCAGTTGTGGCTCTACAGCCAGTAGTTGTGGCTCCACAGCCAGCAGTTGTGGTTCTTCAGCAAGCAGTTGTGGTTCTTCAGCCAGCAGTTGTGGCTCTACAGCCAGCAGTTGTGGCTTCTTAGCCAGCAGTTGTGGTTCCTCAACCAGCAGTTGTGGTTTCTCAGCCAGCAGTTGTGGCTCTACAGCCAGCATTTGTGGCTCCACAGCCAGCAGTTGTGGCTTCTCAGCCAGCAGTTGTGGTTTCTCAGCCAGCAGTTCCAGCTCTACTGCCAGCAGTTGTTGCCTCTCAGCCAGCAGTTGTTGTTCTTCAGCCAGCAGTTGTGGCTTCTCAGCCAGCAGTTGTGGTTTTTTTAACCAGCAGTTCCAGCTCTACAGCCAGCAGTTGAGGTTTCTTAGCCAGCAGTTGTGGTTCTTCAGACAGCAGTTGTGGCTCCACAGCCAGCAGTTGTAACTTTTCAGCCAGCAGTTGTGGTTTTTCAGCCAGCAGTTGTGGTTCTTTAACCAGCAGTTGTGGCTTCACAGCCAGAAGTTGTGGTTTTTCAGCCAGCAGTTGTGGTTCTTCAGCCAGCAGTTGTGGTTCTTCAGAGAGCAGTTGTGGCTTCACAGCCAGCATTTGTGGCTCCAAAGTCAGCAGTTGTGGCTTTACAGCCAGCAGTTGTGGCTCCAAAGTCAGCAGTTGTGGCTTTACAGCCGGCAGTTGTGGTTCTTCAGACAGCAGTTCCACAGCCAGCTGTTGTTGTTTCTCAGCCAGCAGTTGTGGCTTTACAACCAGCAGTTGTGGCTTTACAGCCAGCAGTTGTGGTTCTTCAGACAGCAGTTGTTTTTCTTCAGACAGCTGTTGTGGTTCTTTAACCAGCAGTTGTGGCTTCACAGCCAGAAGTTGTGGTTTTTCAGCCAGCAGTTGTGGTTCTTCAGCCAGCAGTTGTGGTTCTTCAGAGAGCAGTTGTGGCTTCACAGCCAGCAGTTGTGGCTCCAAAGTCAGCAGTTGTGGCTTTACAGCCAGCAGTTGTGGCTCCAAAGTCAGCAGTTGTGGCTTTACAGCCGGCAGTTGTGGTTCTTCAGACAGCAGTTCCACAGCCAGCTGTTGTTGTTTCTCAGCCAGCAGTTGTGGCTTTACAACCAGCAGTTGTGGCTTTACAGCCAGCAGTTGTGGTTCTTCAGACAGCAGTTGTTTTTCTTCAGACAGCTGTTGTGGTTCTTCAGACAGCAGTTGTGGCTCTACAGCCAGCAGTTGTGGTTCTTTAGCCAGCAGTTGTGGTTCTACAGCCAGCAGTTGTAGCTTTACAACCAGCAGTTGTGGCTTCACAGCCAGCAGTTGTGGTTTTTCAGCCAGCTGTTGTGGCTCCAAAGCCAGCAGTTATGGCTCCAAAGCCAGCAGTTGTGGCTTCTCATCCAGCAGTTGTGGTTCTACAGCCAGCAGTTGTGGCTCTACAGCCAGTAGTTGTGGCTCCACAGCCAGCAGTTGTGGTTCTTCAGCAAGCAGTTGTGGTTCTTCAGCCAGCAGTTGTGGCTCTACAGCCAGCAGTTGTGGCTTCTCAGCCAGCAGTTGTGGCTTCTTAGCCAGCAGTTGTGGTTCCTCAACCAGCAGTTGTGGTTTCTCAGCCAGCAGTTGTGGCTCTACAGCCAGCAGTTGTGGCTCTTCAGCCAGCAGTTGTGGCTTCTCAGCCAGCAGTTGTTGTTCTTCAGCCAGCAGTTGTGGTTCTTTAACCAGCAGTTGTGGCTCTACAGCCAGCAGTTGTGGCTTCTCAGCCAGCAGTTGTTGTTCTTCAGCCAGCAGTTGTGGTTCTTTAACCAGCAGTTGTGGCTCTACAGCCAGCAGTTGTGGCTTTTTAGCCAGCAGTTGTGGTTCTTTAACCAGCAGTTGTGGCTCTAAAGCCAGCAGTTGTGGCTTCTCAGCCAGCAGTTGTGGTTTCTTAGCCAGCAGTTGTGGTTTTACAGCCAGCAGTTGTGGTTCTTCAGCCAGCAGTTGTGGTTCCGGAGCCTGCAGTTGTTGCTCTACAGCCAGCAGTTGTGGTTTCACAGCCAGCAGTTTTGGTTTCTCAGCCAGCATTTGTGGCTTTACAGCCAGAAATTGTGGTTCTTCAGACAGCAGTTGTGGTTTTACAGCCAGCAGTTGTGGTTCCTCAGCCAGCAGTTGTGGTTCCACAGTCAGCAGCTGTGGTTCTACAGTCAGCAATTTTGGTTCTTCAGACAGCAGTCGTGGCTTCTTAGCCAGCAGTTGTGGTTCTTCAGACAGCAGTTGTGGCTCCACAGCCAGCATTTGCGGTTTATCAGCTAGCAGTTGTGGTTCTTCAGCCAGCAGTTGTGGCTTCTCAGCCAGCAGTTGTGGTTTCTCAACCAGCAGTTGTGGCTCTACAGCCAGCAGTTGTGGCTTCTCAGGCAGCAGTTTTGGTTTTTCTGCAAGCAGTTGTGGTTCTTCAGCCAGCAGTTGTAGCTCTACAGCCAAAAGTTGTAGCTTCTCAGCCAGCAGTTGTGGCTTCTCAGCCAGCAGTTGTGGTTCCTCAGAGAGCAGTTGTGGTTTTTCAGCCAGCAGTTGTGATTCCTCAGAGAGCAGTTGTGGTTTTTCAGCAAGCTGTTGTGGTTCTTCAGACAGCAGTTGTGGCTTCTCAGCCAGCAGTTGTGGCTCTACAGCCAGCAGTTGTGGCTTCGCAGCCAGCAGTTGTGGTTTTTCAGCCAGCAGTTGTGGCTTTACAGCCAGCAGTTGTGGTTTTTCGGACAGCAGTTGTGGTTCTTCAGCCAGCAGTTGTGGCTCCAAAGCCAGCAGTTGTGGCTTCACAGCCAGCAGTTGTGGTTTTTCAGCCAGCTGTTGTGGCTCCAAAGCCAGCAGTTGTGGCTTTACAGCCAGCAGTTGTGGCTCCAAAGCCAGCAGTTGTGGTTTTTCGGACAGCAGTTGTGGTTTCTCAGCCAGCAGTTGTGGTTCTACAGCCAGCAGTTGTGACTCTTTAGCCAGCAGTTGTGGCTCCACAGCCAGCAGTTGTGGCTTCTCAGCCAGCAGTTGTGGCTCTACAGCTAGCAGTTGTGGTTTGTCAGCCAGTAGTTGTGGCTCTACAGCTAGCAGTTGTGGTTTCTCAGCCAGCAGTTGTGGCTCTACAGCCAGCAGTTGTGGCTTCTCAGCCAGCACTTGTGGCTTCTCGGCCAGCAGTTGTGGTTCCTTAACCAGCAGTTGTGGTTTCTCAGCCAGCAGTTGTGGCTCCAAAGCCAGCAGTTGTGGTTTTTCAGCCAGCTGTTGTGGCTCCAAAGCCAGCAGTTGTGGCTTTACAGCCAGCAGTTGTGGCTCCAAAGCCAGCAGTTGTGGCTTTACGGACAGCAGTTGTGGTTCCCGAGCCTGCAGTTGTGGTTCTACAGCTAGCAGTTGTGGTTTCTCAGCCAGCAGTTGTGGCTCTACAGCTAGCAGTTGTGGTTTCTCAGCCAGCAGTAGTGGCTCTACAGCCAGCAGTTGTGGCTTCTCGGCCAGCAGTTGTGGTTTCTCAGCCAGCAGTTGTGGTTCTACAGTCAGCAGTTGTGGCTCTTTAGCCAGCAGTTGTGGCTCCACAGCCAGCAGTTGTTGCTCTTTAACCAGCAGTTGTGGCTCTACAGCCAGCAGTTGTGGTTCTTTAACCAGCAGTTGTGGCTCTAAAGCCAGCAGTTGTGGCTTTTCAGCCAACAGTTGTGGCTCTACAGCTAGCAGTTGTGGTTTCTCAGCCAGCAGTTGTGGCTCTACAGCTAGCAGTTGTGGTTTCTCAGCCAGCAGTTGT
Organism: Trichomycterus rosablanca; assembly: GCF_030014385.1. Lineage (NCBI taxonomy): Eukaryota > Metazoa > Chordata > Actinopteri > Siluriformes > Trichomycteridae > Trichomycterus > Trichomycterus rosablanca. Next base: position 7,445,254 of record NC_085988.1, on the reverse strand, counting down.
GGCTCTACAGCCAGCAGTTGTGGCTTCTTGGCCAGCAGTTGTGGTTTCTCAGCCAGCAGTTGTGGTTCTACAGCCAGCAGTTGTGGCTCTTTAGCCAGCAGTTGTGGCTCCACAGCCAGCAGTTGTTGTTCTTCAGCCAGGAGTTGTGGTTCCTGAGCCAGCAGTTGTGGTTTCTCAGCCAGCAGTTGTGGTTTCTCAGACAGCAGTTGTGGCTCTACAGCCAGCAGTTGTGGCTTCGCAGCTAGCAGTTGTGGTTTTTCAGCCAGCAGTTGTGGCTTTACAGCAAGCAGTTGTGGCTTTACAGCCAGCAGTTGTGGTTTTTCGGACAGCAGTTGTGGTTCTTCAGCTAGCAGTTGTGGTTCTACTACCAACAGTTGTGGTTCTACAACCAGCAGTTGTGGTTCCTCAGCCAGCAGTTGTGGCTTTACAGCCAGCAGTTGTGGCTCCAAAGCCAGCAGTTGTGGCTCTACAGCTAGCAGTTGTGGCTCCACAGCCAGCATTTGCGGTTTATCAGCTAGCAGTTGTGGTTCTTCAGACAGCAGTTGTGGCTCCACAGCCAGCAGTTGTGGCTTCTCAGCCAGCAGTTGTGGTTTCTCAACCAGCAGTTGTGGCTCTACAGCCAGCAGTTGTTGCTTCTCAGGCAGCAGTTTTGGTTTTTCTGCAAGCAGTTGTGGTTCTTCAGCCAGCAGTTGTAGCTCTACAGCCAAAAGTTGTAGCTTCTCAGCCAGCAGTTGTGGTTCCTTAACCAGCAGTTGTGGTTTCTCAGCCAGCAGTTGTGGCTCCATGGCCAGCAGTTGTGGCTTCTCAGCCAGCAGTTGTGGTTCCTCAGAGAGCAGTTGTGGTTTTTCAGCCAGCAGTTGTGGTTCCTCAGAGAGCAGTTGTGGTTTTTCAGCAAGCTGTTGTGGTTCTTCAGACAGCAGTTGTGGCTTCTCAGCCAGCAGTTGTGGCTCTACAGCCAGCAGTTGTGGCTTCTCAGCCAGCAGTTGTGGCTTCTCAGCCAGCAGTTGTGGTTCCTCAGAGAGCAGTTGTGGTTTTTCAGCCAGCAGTTGTGATTTCTCAGAGAGCAGTTGTGGTTTTTCAGCAAGCTGTTGTGGTTCTTCAGACAGCAGTTGTGGCTTCTCAGCCAGCAGTTGTGGCTCTACAGCCAGCAGTTGTGGCTTCACAGCCAGCAGTTGTGGTTTTTCAGCCAGCAGTTGTGGCTTTACAGCCAGCAGTTGTGGTTTTTCAGCCAGCAGTTGTGATTCCTCAGAGAGCAGTTGTGGTTTTTCAGCAAGCTGTTGTGGTTCTTCAGACAGCAGTTGTGGCTTCTTAGCCAGCAGTTGTGGCTCTACAGCCAGCAGTTGTGGCTTCACAGCCAGCAGTTGTGGCTTCACAGCCAGCAGTTGTGGCTTTACAGCCAGCAGTTGTGGTTTTTCGGACAGCAGTTGTGGTTTCTCAGCCAGCAGTTGTGGTTCTACAGCCAGCAGTTGTGACTCTTTAGCCAGCAGTTGTGGCTCCACAGCCAGCAGTTGTTGTTCTTTAACCAGCAGTTGTGGCTCTACAGCCAGCAGTTGTGGTTCTTTAACCAGCAGTTGTGGCTCTAAAGCCAGCAGTTGTGGCTTCTCAGCCAGCAGTTGTGGCTCTACAGCTAGCAGTTGTGGTTCTACAGCTAGCAGTTGTGGTTTCTCAGCCAGCAGTTGTGGCTCTACAGCTAGCAGTTGTGGTTTCTCAGCCAGCAGTAGTGGCTCTACAGCCAGCAGTTGTGGCTTCTCGGCCAGCAGTTGTGGTTTCTCAGCCAGCAGTTGTGGTTCTACAGTCAGCAGTTGTGGCTCTTTAGCCAGCAGTTGTGGCTCCACAGCCAGCAGTTGTTGCTCTTTAACCAGCAGTTGTGGCTCTACAGCCAGCAGTTGTGGTTCTTTAACCAGCAGTTGTGGCTCTAAAGCCAGCAGTTGTGGCTTTTCAGCCAACAGTTGTGGCTCTACAGCTAGCAGTTGTGGTTTCTCAGCCAGCAGTTGTGGCTCTACAGCTAGCAGTTGTGGTTTCTCAGCCAGCAGTTGTGGCTCTACAGCCAGCAGTTGTGGCTTCTCGGCCAGCAGTTGTGGTTTCTCAGCCAGCAGTTGTGGTTCTACAGCCAGCAGTTGTGGCTCTTTAGCCAGCAGTTGTGGCTCCACAGCCAGCAGTTGTTGTTCTTCAGCCAGGAGTTGTGGTTCCTGAGCCAGCAGTTGTGGTTTCTCAGCCAGCAGTTGTGGTTTCTCAGACAGCAGTTGTGGCTCTACAGCCAGCAGTTGTGGCTTCGCAGCCAGCAGTTGTGGTTTTTCAGCCAGCAGTTGTGGCTTTACAGCAAGCAGTTGTGGCTTTACAGCCAGCAGTTGTGGTTTTTCGGACAGCAGTTGTGGTTCTTCAGCTAGCAGTTGTGGTTCTACTACCAACAGTTGTGGTTCTACAACCAGCAGTTGTGGTTCCTCAGCCAGCAGTTGTGGCTTTACAGCCAGCAGTTGTGGCTCCAAAGCCAGCAGTTGTGGCTCTACAGCTAGCAGTTGTGGCTCCACAGCCAGCATTTGCGGTTTATCAGCTAGCAGTTGTGGTTCTTCAGACAGCAGTTGTGGCTCCACAGCCAGCAGTTGTGGCTTCTCAGCCAGCAGTTGTGGTTTCTCAACCAGCAGTTGTGGCTCTACAGCCAGCAGTTGTGGCTTCTCAGGCAGCAGTTTTGGTTTTTCTGCAAGCAGTTGTGGTTCTTCAGCCAGCAGTTGTAGCTCTACAGCCAAAAGTTGTAGCTTCTCAGCCAGCAGTTGTGGCTCCATGGCCAGCAGTTGTGGCTTCTCAGCCAGCAGTTGTGGTTCCTCAGAGAGCAGTTGTGGTTTTTCAGCCAGCAGTTGTGGTTCCTCAGAGAGCAGTTGTGGTTTTTCAGCAAGCTGTTGTGGTTCTTCAGACAGCAGTTGTGGCTTCTCAGCCAGCAGTTGTGGCTCTACAGCCAGCAGTTGTGGCTTCTCAGCCAGCAGTTGTGGCTTCTCAGCCAGCAGTTGTGGTTCCTCAGAGAGCAGTTGTGGTTTTTCAGCCAGCAGTTGTGATTCCTCAGAGAGCAGTTGTGGTTTTTCAGCAAGCTGTTGTGGTTCTTCAGACAGCAGTTGTGGCTTCTCAGCCAGCAGTTGTGGCTCTACAGCCAGCAGTTGTGGCTTCACAGCCAGCAGTTGTGGTTTTTCAGCCAGCAGTTGTGGCTTTACAGCCAGCAGTTGTGGTTTTTCAGCCAGCAGTTGTGATTCCTCAGAGAGCAGTTGTGGTTTTTCAGCAAGCTGTTGTGGTTCTTCAGACAGCAGTTGTGGCTTCTTAGCCAGCAGTTGTGGCTCTACAGTCAGCAGTTGTGGCTTCACAGCCAGCAGTTGTGGTTTTTCAGCCAGCAGTTGTGGCTTTACAGCCAGCAGTTGTGGTTTTTCGGACAGCAGTTGTGGTTTCTCAGCCAGCAGTTGTGGTTCTACAGCCAGCAGTTGTGACTCTTTAGCCAGCAGTTGTGGCTCCACAGCCAGCAGTTGTTGTTCTTTAACCAGCAGTTGTGGCTCTACAGCCAGCAGTTGTGGTTCTTTAACCAGCAGTTGTGGCTCTAAAGCCAGCAGTTGTGGCTTCTCAGCCAGCAGTTGTGGCTCTACAGCTAGCAGTTGTGGTTTGTCAGCCAGCAGTTGTGGCTCTACAGCTAGCAGTTGTGGTTTCTCAGCCAGCAGTTGTGGCTCTACAGCCAGCAGTTGTGGCTTCTCAGCCAGCACTTGTGGCTTCTCGGCCAGCAGTTGTGGTTTCTCAGCCAGCAGTTGTAGTTCTACAGCCAGCAGTTGTGGCTCCACAGCCAGCAGTTGTTGTTCTTCAGCCAGGAGTTGTGGCTCTACAGCCAGCAGTTGTGGTTCCTGAGCCAGCAGTTGTGGTTTCTCAGCCAGCAGTTGTGGTTTCTCAACCAGCAGTTGTGGTTCTTCAGCTAACAGTTGTGGCTTCTCAGCCAGCAGTTGTGGTTCTTTAGACAGCAGTTGTGGTTCTACAGCCAGCAGTTGTGGTTCTACAACCAGCAGTTGTGGTTCTACAACCAGCAGTTATGGCTCTACAGCCAGCAGTTGTGGTTTTTCATTCAGCAGATGTGGTTCTTTAGACTGCAGTTGTGGTTGTACAGCCAGCAGTTGTGTCTTCACAGCCAGCAGTTGTGGTTTTTCATCCAGCAGTTGTGGTTCTTTAGACTGCAGTTGTGGTTCTACAGCCAGCAGTTGTTTCTTCACAGCCAGCAGTTGTGGTTTTTTAGCCAGCAGTTGTGGCTCCAAAGCCAGCAGTTGTGGCTTCTCAGCCAGCAGTTTTGGCTCTACAGCCAGCAGTTGTGGCTTCTTAGCAAGCAGTTGTGGTTTTTCAGCCAGCAGTTGTGGCTCCACAGCCAGCAGTTGTGGCTTCTCAGCCAGCAGTTGTTGTTCTTCAGCCAGCAGTTGTGGTTCTTTAACCAGCAGTTCCAGCTGTACAGCCAGCAGTTGTGGTTTCTCAGCCAGCGGTGGTGGTGTTTCAGCCAGCAGTTGTGGTTTCACAGCCAGCAGTTGTGGTTCTTTAGCCAGCAGTTGTGGCTCCAAAGCCAGCAGTTGTGGTTTTACATCCAGCAGTTGTGGCTCCACAGCCAGCAGTTGTCCTGGTCCTCAGACAGCAGTTGTGGTATTACAGTCAGTAGTTGTCGATTTGTAGCTTCCTGTTAGCTGTACATTTATAATATCGTGTTAATGGATATTTGTAGTAAATCTGAACATTTTATCATTAGATTAACAGTTAAAAATAAAAGTAAATAAATGTTTTTTAATGATATTTCGCTTCAGTAAGAACATTTGTAACAAACACAGCCTGTAATTTACTGTGAATTTAAAACTTAGTGAAATGAAAGTGTATTTTAGATCTTTAAAAAGAAGCTCTTACACTAAATGTGATGTTTAAAGAGAAGAATTCTATTTAAAATGATGAATAAAAGTGTTTTAATGTGATGAAGGTAATAAAGCTGAAGTGTACTGAGGTCGTGTCCTGATTTCACTGCTACACTAATAAAACAAGTGATTTTCTGATGATTGTGATGTAATAACATTAAACATGATTTACAGTCACGTCTCCACTGGTCACTAAGCCGTGTGATTTTAGCTCAACACAAACCTGCTCCATGTTTTAAAGATGTTGTTCCTCTTCATGAACAGATCACCCTGCTTCATGGTACCGTCCTCCACGTCCAGATCATCACCCGAGTCGTCCTGAGGTGAAACTTTATTAGAAGCTGGATAAAAGAGTGTGAATGTGGCTGAGCTGGGCGTTATAGAGGCGTTTGTTTCAGCAGATCTCTTCTCTTGATCCTCCACCATGAGAGAAAAGCAAAATGCTGAAGCTTCATTCCAGTCAGACTTTAGAACCCTGATACACGGTGACACAGAGATGATGTCACAATACTCAGCACCTCACTTCCACTTCCTTCACTTCCACTCACCTTCACTTCTGTGTGCTTCAGTACATTCAGCTCATTTACATCAACCGCTTCATCCTGGTGAGGGTCACAGTGGGTCCAGTTCCACTGTAAAACACTGGGTACAGAGCAGGGATACCCTGGATAGGGCACCAGTCCATCTCATATACCCAACACCCATATATACCCCCCCCCCCACCCCGTTTTAAACTGAGGGCACCAGTCCATCTCATATACCCAACACACCCCCCTGTTTTAAACTGAGGGCACCAGTCCATCTCATATACCCAACACACCCCCCTGTTTTAAACTGAGGGCACCACACACTCACACCTAATTAGGGTAGCCGGTCACCTTATGCAGATATTTGGGAGGTGTGAGGACACTGGAGTGCCTAAAGCTCCTCCTGCTCACAAAGTAAGATGATGATGAAGTACAATTACTGTTTAATGCATCATGTGTGGTATATTATAGAATACAAAAAAAAGTTAGGACACCCCATGTAAACTTTTGTCTTTTTGAACATATTTAAACAAATGAACATTTAAGCTTCATTTGAACAGTACTGACAGATGGAGCTTCTTTCATTAAACAAATAGAACTAAAAAAATAACTTTTAAACACAAGCTGTAAAATGTAATGAACAAAAATGGAAATTGATTGTGAGTAAAAATTTAGGACACCCTATGCCCTAACAATCCCCATAATGCTTCCAATAACCATCTACTATCTCTAACATCAACTGGGAGAAAGTTTTTCCCTCTATGCAGAATTTTCACACAACTGTGTGAGGTTTGAGGGGTTTCTTGCATGCACAGCTAGTTTAAAACCTCATGTGGTTATATCAGCTAGTGTTGAGTGGAGGTTCTTGATGCTGTCTGAGGGATGGAAGATCACAAGCGTTCAGCTTAAGCTTGGGTCCTTGTCTTTTACACACTGAAATTCCTCCTGATTCCTTGAATGGTTTAATGATATTCTGCACTGTAGAGGGAGAACATGCAAATTCCTTCCAATCTTTCTTTGAGGTTCATTGTTTTTAAACATTTCAATCATTTTCTCACACATTTGTGGATAAACTGGAGATCATTTGCTTATTAAAGACTCTCAGCCTTTCCTGGATGCTGCTTTTGTACCAAACCATGATTACAATCACCTGTTTAGTGAAGCGTGTGGATTGGACTGCAGCTTAGGGAAATGAAGACGGTCAAAAGGAGTCATTTGCATTCAGTCTGAACAAAGAAGAATCACCTGCTCAAGCCGACACAAACATCAATCTTTATCCTCGGAGGACTGACAGCTTCTGTTCTCAAGTTTCCGTTTCAGGTACAGATATTACAATTATAAAGTACTGTACATTTTGTGTTTTTAACAGTGTTTTTTACTGCTTTATTTATTTATTTATTTATTTATCTATCTATCTATCAGTAAGACGTTCATCAGAGATGCAGCATCACGTCTTCATCCTCCTGTTTATCTCAGGTGAGATGATAATTTTACTAACATATTTAAATCCTAAGAATAATAAAATGAAATTGATTGTAAAACATCTCGTCCACAGGCTCCGTCCTACTCACCACCGCTGCTGTTCGTAAGTATTATCTGATCCAGCAGAATAAAACATGGAGCGACGCCCAGGCTTACTGCCGAGTCAACTACACCGACCTGGCTACCGTCCAAACCTCTGTCGACATGGTGCGACTCGGGAACGAAGCGCAGAGGAAAAATTTCACTTCCAGCGCCTGGATCGGACTTTACAGTGACATCGACAGCTGGCGTTTCTCTTTTCAAAATGCCTCACTGCAAATGGTGAAGTGGGAACCAAACGAGCCGAATAACTGGGGTGGGCGTGAAGAGTGTGGCATGATCAATAAGCTTGGCTGGTATGACGGAGCATGTGACCTCAAACTACCGTTTGTGTGCTTCGATGGTGAGTTGGAACTGATTGTTTACTTGGATATTTGTATATCTGTGTGATATGACGTGGTAAAAGTGACCCGGACAGAATAAATGCTCAATGTGAAAAATAAAGCTTAACATGGCTTGTTGTACTAAAACACTGAGTGATGAATTTGGGAAGCACAGAGCGCTTATAACCAGTACAGAGCACTTATAACCAGTACAGAGTGCTTATAACCTGTACAGAGCGCTTATAACCAGTACAGATCACTTAAAACCAGCACAGAGCACGTATAACCAGTACAGAGCGCTTATAACCAGTACAGAGCGCTTATAACCAGTACCGAGCACTTAAAACCAGCACATAGCACTTATAACCAGTACAAAGCTGTTATAACAGTACAGAGCAGTTATAACTCTGCTAGGCGGTGTAGCCTAGCGGTTAAGGTACTAGACTAGTAATCTGAAGGTTGCCAGTTCAAACCCCACCACTGCCTGGTTGCCACTGTTGGGCCCTTGAGCAAGGCCCTTCACCCTCAATTGCTTAGACTGTGTACTGTAAGTCGCTTTGGATAAAAGCGTCTGCTAAATGCTGAAAATGTAAATGTAACCAGTACAGAGCTCTTATAACCAGTACAGAGCACTTATAGCCAGTACAGAGTTCTTATAACCAGTACAGAACTCTTATAACTAGTACAGAGCACTTATAACCAATACAAAGCTCTTACAAATAACCAGTACAGAGCACTTATAATCTGTACAGAGACACATACAGTGGTGCTTGAAAGTTTGTGAACCCTTTAGAATTTTCTATATTTCTGCATAAATATGACCTAAAACATCATCAGAAGTCCTAAAAGTAGATAAAGAGAACCCAGTTAAACAAATGAGACAAAAATATTGTACTTGGTCATTTATTTATTGAGGAAAACGATCCAATATTACATATTTATGAGTGGCAAAAGTATGTGAACCTTTGCTTTCAGTATCTGGTGTGACCCCCCTCTGCAGCAATAACTGCAACTAAACGTTTCCGGTAACTGTTGATCAGTCCTGCACACCGGCTTGGAGGAATTTTAGCCCATTCCTCCGTACAGAACAGCTTCAACTCTGGGATGTTGGTGGGTTTCCTCACATTAACTTAAGAGAAATTATCCCCCTCTTTTCTTACATTTTGTATATTGAGTGAGCCCCCCTGTTTGATCCCCCATCCTGTATCACCCCACTCCCTGTCTCCTACACACCTAATCGTGTCTCCTCACATCTTTTGTTATTCTGTATCCTGACCCCCTTCATTGTGATTACCCACTATAAAACCAACACCCTTTTATTACACTAGCCCAACCTTTGTTCACCTTTGTAGTCTGCCTCTTCATTGTCATTTCCGTCCCCCTTAACCTCCTCCTCCTTTCCCTAATTCCTCCTCTCACTTCGAGTGTAGAAAAGGCTCCCCAAAAATATGTCTAGTTAGATTTTCTGTCAGTCTTCCAAGCTGTGCCCTTACGTCTGTATGTGTCAATAAACTACTCCTGAAGACCCGGACGTCTCCTGGCTCCTGTTTTGCTGAATTAATAACAAACTGCTTGCTTCAGGTCCTTCCACAACATTTCGATTGGATCAAGGTCCGGACTTTGACTTGGTCATTCCAAAACATGAACTTTATTCTTCTTTAACCATTCTTTGTAGAACGATTTGTGTGCTTAGGGTCGTTGTCTTGCTGCATGACCTACCTTCTCTTGAGATTCAGTTCATGGACAGATGTCCTGACATTTTCCTTAAGAATTCTCTGATATAATTCAGAATTCATTGTTCCATCAATGATGGCAAGTCGTCCTGGCCCAGATGCAGCAAAACAGGCCCAAACCATGATACTACCACCACCATGTTTCACAGACGGGATAAGGTTCTTATGCTGGAATTCAGTGTTTTCCTTTCTCCAAACATAACGCTTTTCATTTAAACCAAAAAGTTCTATTTTGGTCTCATCCGTCCACAAAACATTCTTCCAATAGCCTTCTGGCTTGTCCACGTGATCTGTAGCAAACTGCAGACGAGCAGCAATGTTCTTTTTGGAGAGCAGTGGCTTTCTCCTTGCAGCCCTGCCATGCACACCATTGTTGTTCAGTGTTCTCCTGATGGTGGACTCATGAACATTAACATTAGCCAATGTGAGAGAGGCCTTCAGTTGCTTAGAAGTTACCCTGGGGTCCTTTGTGACCTCACCGACTATTACACGCCTTGCTCTTGGAATGATCTTTGTTGGTCGACCACTCCTGGGCAGGGTAACAATGGGGAGATTTGTACACAATTTGTCTGACTGTGGATTGGTGGAGTCCAAACCCTTTAGATATTGTTTTGTAACCTTTTCCAGCCTGATGAGCATCAACAACTCTTTTTCTAAGGTCCTCAGAAATCTCCTTTGTTCATGCCATGATACACTACCACAAACATGTGTTGTGAAGAGCAGAATTTGATAGATCCCTGTTCTTTAAATAAAACAGGGTGATTGTCCTGATTGTCTTCCCATTGATTGAAAACACCTGACACCTGAATTTCACCTTCAAATTAACTGTGAATCCTAGAGGTTCACATACTTTTGCCACTCACAAATATGTAATATTGAATCATTTTCCTCAATAAATAAATGACCAAGTATAATATTTTTGTCTCATTTGTTTAACTGGGTTCTCTTTATCTACTTTTAGGACTTATATAAATATAGAAAATTCTAAAGGGTTCACAAACTTTCAAGCACCACTGTATAACCAGTAATAACAGAGAGAGGTTAAGTTTCTGTGTGGTACTGTTAGTACATTCAGTTACGCTACGCTTTATTTAGTTGAAGCTTTTTGTGGATTCAGAACCTGGAGCTGCAGAACCAGCACACGTGAAGTAAATGCAGTTAAACACAGATACATGTGGAGCTGTTAGACTGGGTTTGATGGTTATTTCACACAGATGGAGGTTCATGTCAGGGAACTTTAGTGATGTTTTATCTCTCCGAGGGTCGCGGTGTGAGTGCAGTGCAAAACGCTTCTCATGTCAATGAACTAAAGGAAACAACAACTGAGACAAACACGTCACATCTTCTTATCACCAACAGCTGATTCATGCTTTTAGCATCAAAACCAACATCTGTAGCAGCAGCACAAATCCCCATAGTTAATCTACATGCTCCACCATCATGTTACTCTTTACTTTCATTAAGCAATGTCCACCATTGATGATGCCGGCTTGGTTCCCAAAAACTGGTGGAAACGCACTACAAAAGAACTCTGGTTCTGGTTCTTGAACCGGTTCTGTTCAGGTTTCTTCGAACCTTCCACCAGTTTTTGGGAACCAAGCCTGCGTCATCATCGGGTGGCGTTACATAACGAATGTAAAGAGTAACATGATAGTGGAGCGTGTAGATTATCTGTGGGGATTTGTGCTGTTGTTACAGATGTTTGTTTTGATGCTAAAAGCATGGATCAGCTGTCGGTGATAAGAAGACCTAAAGTGTTTGTCTCAGTTGTTGTTTTCTTTAGTTCATTGACGTGAGAAGCGTTTTGTGCTTCGCTCTCACCACAACCCTTGGCGTAAATAACCGATTTGCTCAGTGCTTGACTTGAGCGATAAAACACTAAAGTTCCAAAGCTCTGCCTTGCCGGCTGAGTGGCTACATGAGCAACGATTGGCCTGTTGTTCAGATAGGGGCGGGTTTAAGTCGGATGGGGACTGTCAGAGGAGGCGTGGAGCAGCCTCGTCCTCCCCAATCGAGAGCAGGGACCAGCATTAGTGAGAGGATGATTGACGGGTAGAAATGGGATGCGCTAAAGTGGGAGAAAAAGGGGAAAAATTATTGAATAAATGAATGACCAAAGGTACACAGACCCTCAATTATCACCACATTTAGCCTTTACACACCAAGAGTCCTTGAATGTTTCCATGATATTATGAACTGTAGATAGTGAAAGATGTAAATTCTTTACAATGTTGCACAGAGAAACATTGTTTATGAACTGACTCACAATTCTCCCACAAAGTTTAGCCCAAAGTGGTGAACCGCGACCCATCCTTCTTTGGAAAGACTAAACCTTTGGTTAAAGCTCTTTTTTTTTTTGTCTTTGTCTTAACCTTTTTGGAATGAGGTTTGTAATTTAAGCAAAACTCAGAATCTAACATCAGTAATTGTTATTAATGTTTATTTTATTTTGCAGACAGAAGTAATGGCACTGACAGATATCTTATCAAGACTACTACGAGCACATGGCATGAAGCACAGAGCTACTGCAGACAATATCACACTGACCTAGCCAGCACAAGAGACCCCGATGAAAGTCAAATTGTACAGGGACTGACCTCAGATCTAAATCCTGGTTACTTTTTTGGCTGGACGTGGTTTGGACTGTTTAGAGACTCTTGGAAATGGTCAGACCAGACCAATGTGTCCACCTTCACATGGACAAATTTACAACTCGACAGTGAAAATGAAAATTGTGGTTATTTCAACAGTATGATTGCTAACGCTCAGTGCTCAGACCTGAAGCCTTTCTATTGTTACTCAGGTAAGTTAAAGCATTCAGGCAAAGCTACACCGATCAGGCATAACATTATGACCACCTTCTTAATTTTGTGTTGGTCTCCCTTTTGCTGCCCTGTGTATTCTGACACCTTACTATCAGAACCAGCATGAACTTCTTCAGCAGTCTGAGCTACAGTAGCTCGTCTGTTGGATCGGACCACACGGGCATCAATGAGCCTTGGCTACCCATGAACCTGTCGCTGGTTTCCTTCCTTGCACCACTTTTGATCGATACTGACCACTGCAGACCAGGACACACCCCACAAGAGCTGCAGTTTTGGAGATGCTCTGACCCAGTCATCTAGCCATCACAAAAATTCAGTCTCATATGCAATTCTGTAATATTGTTTCTGATGGTTTGATGCATATGTGTGTGATGTGTGCATTTCTATATACAGATCTAGAGCCAATAGAGAGGCAGACCCTGAGGTTGAAGATTCAGTCGGATCAGGATTTAAACAATCCAGCAGTGAAGGAAGCGATCCTGGAGCAGGTGGGTCATCACAAGGTTTCACTTCCCTTCTGATATAACATTATCATCCTGGATGAGTTAATAAAATGTTTATTTGGTGTATTTCAGATCAAGGAGAAACTGGAGGAGCATGGGCTGTCTCAGAATATCACACTCAAATGGAGAGAGCAACCCGATGGTGTGGTGTTTGAAAGATAAACAACAATCCTACTATAGTAAATAAGTACAAGAAGACGGGTGATTTCTAAAGCTTTTAGTTCTCCTGTCCACTAGCGCTTTTAGTCCAGGTAGTTTACACTGTAAAATGTAAAGCGTTGTATGCTAATGTTGTTTTTTCATCCAATCTCTACTGTAAATTCTTCCCTGCATTAGCATATGCTGGTAAATTCTGAAATTTCCATCCATATTACATTCTGTTACATTTACATTTAGCGAACGCTTTTATTCAAAGCGACTTACAGTTGTGACAGCCATGCCTTTGTAATGTGTGCAGTATGTGGTTTGAAAAATGCTGGACGTCCCTGGAAAAGACGACGTCTTGAAGGCAGCACATGTTGCTCTAAGATCTCAATGTACTTTTCTGCATTAATGCTAATGCTAGTGTAAATGACCTTTGCCAAGGGCATTGACACCACCCCATACCATGACAGACCCTGGTACTGACACTCCCCCATACCAAGACAGACCCTGGTACTGACACACCCCATACCATGACAGACCCTGGTACTGACACACCCCCATACCATGACAGACCCTGGTACTGACACACCCCCATACCATGACAGACCCTGATACTGACACACCCCCATACCATGACAGACCCTGGTACTGACACACCCCCATACCAAGACAGACCCTGGCTTTTGGACTTGATGCTGTTGCATCACACATTTCCAGTGTGTGATGGTCCATCCTGGATGCCTCAGAGCCCAGAGATGTTGATGCTGCTTCTGTACAGGATTAATATAAGGCTTCTTTTTAGCATGTTAAATGTTTTCAGTTCTGTTTGTGCTATAACTCTGTATTGAAGAGCTTGATTGTTGATTCTAACCATTCTAATCTTTCTTTCACCTCTTCTGGATGCTGCTTTTATTTTAAATCATGATTACAATTACATGTTGACATCAACTGTTTCACCTGTGAACTCACATTATTATTATTATTATTTATTTATTTATTTTACCTCATTACCAGTCCTAAACTGTGCAGTGAAATATTGTAAGTTAATTCTGTCTGCAATAAAATAAAAGTCAAATGTAAGAAAGTCTGTGTGTGTGTGTTTTTTTATTTGCATTTTTTATACTGTCCCAACATTTTCTGATTTGGGGTTGTATTTTTACAAGTCAGACTTCAGCTAAAGCAACTTTAGCTTTTCATAATTTAAAACTTGGTTTGAATTGTATAAGCTCCATCTCTTGGAGTTGCAATGGAAGTAAAATGTGAACTTGTAGAGAGAAATCTCATGTCAAGAAAGCCCTGGGTGAATGTGGTTATCCCAACCGCGGTCTAAGTGCAAACCAGTGGTGATTCTGTATGTGGCGCTATGCCAGAAATAAGTTCACCCTAAGGACCGAGTTCCTCGACACAGTGTAACGTAGTGTATGCTGTTAGGTGCCGGGTGGATTGCCGGGAACTGTACATCGGGGAAACTAAACAGCCACTGGCTAAACGGATGGCCCAACATAGAAGATCAACCTCTGCTGGCCACGACTCCACGATTTACACCCACATGCAAACCAGCGGCCACTCATTTAATGATGAAGATGTGCAGATCCTGGACAAGGAAAAACGCTAGTTTGACTGGGAAATCAAAGAGGCCGTCTATGTGAAGAGGGAACGACCATCTCTGAACCGGGGAGGGGGCCTGAGAGTACATCTATCACCATCCTACAACACCGTAACAGGAGCTATACCCCAATCATATGTGAAAGGCACACATGGCCACTGTAATTGAATAAAGCTGGGATATGCAAAGAAAAAAATGTATTGTACTGTACATGTGTGGGGTCAAAAAGTATTTAGTCAGCCACTGATTGTGCAAGTTCTCCTACTTAGAAAGATGAGAGAGGTCTGTAATTTTCATCATAGCTACACTTCAACTATGAGAGACAAAATGAGAAAAAAAATCCAGGAAATCACAGTGTAGGATTTTTAAAGAATTTATTCATAAATTATGGTGGAAAATAAGTATTTGGTCACCCACAAACAAGGAAGATTTCTGGCTCTCACAGACCTGTAACTTCTTCTTTAAGAAGCTCTTCTGTCCTCCACTCGTTACCTGTATTAATGGCACCTGTTTGACCTTGTTATCTGTATAAAAGACACCTGTCCACAGCCTCAAACAGTCAGACTCCAAACTCAACCATGGCCTAGACTAAAGAGCTGTCGAAGGACACCAGGAAGAAAATTGTAGACCTGCACCAGGCTGGGAAGAGTAAATCTACAATAGGCAAGCAGGTTGGTGTGAATAAATCAACTGTGGGAACAATTGTAAGAAAATGGAAGACATACAAGACCATTGATAATCTCCCTTGGGGTCAAGATCTTATCCCGTGGGGTCAAAATGATCATGAGAACGGTGAGCAAAAATCCCAGAACTACATGGAGGGACCTGATGAATGACCTGCAGAGAGCTGGGACCAAAGTAACAAAGGCTACCATCAGTAACACACTACGCCGAGAGGGACTCAAATCCTGCAGTGCCGGGCGTGTCCCCCTGCTTAAGCCAGTACATGTCCAGGCCCATCTGAAGTTTGCCAGAGAGCATATGGATGATCCAGAAGAGTATTGGGAGAATATCATGTGGTCAGATGAAACCAAAATGGAACTTTTTGGTAAAAACTCAACTTGTCGTGTTTGGAGGAAGAAGAAGAACCCAAGAACACCATACCTACTGTGAAGCATGGGGGTGGAAACATCGTGCTTTGGGGCTGTTTTTCTGCAAAGGGGACAGGACGACTGATCCGTGTTAAGGGAAGAATGAACGGGGCCATGTATCGTGAGATTTTAAGCCAAAACCTCCTTCCATCAGTGAGAGCATTGAAGATGGAACGTGGCTGGGTCTTCCAGCATGACAATGATCCCAAACACACCGCTCGGGCAATGAAGGAGTGGCTCCGTAAAAAGCACTTCAAGGTCCTGCAGTGTCCTAGCCAGTCTCCAGACCTCAACCCCGTAGAAAATTTGTGGAGTCCGTGTTGCCCAGCGACAGCCCCAAAACATCACTGCTCTAGAGGAGATCTGCATGGAGGAATGGGCCAAAATAGCAGCTACAGTGTGTGCAAACCTGGTGAAGACTTACAGGAAACGTTTCACCTCTGTCATTGCCAACAAAGGTTCTGTTACAAAGTATTGAGTTGAACTTTTGTTATTGACCAAATACTTATTTTCCACCATAATTTACAAATAAATTCTTTAAAAATCCTACAATGTGATTTCCTGGATTTTTTTTTCTCATTTTGTCTCTCATAGTTGAAGTGTAGCTATGATGAAAATTACAGACCTCTCTCATCTTTCTAAGTAGGAGAACCTGCACAATCAGTGGCTGACTAAATACTTTTTGGCCCCACTGTATACATGACAAATAAAGGCATTTTATTATGGAGGCTGCAGAGTTGTTTGTCCATCCAACAGGTCCTTCAGTCTCTGTACAGGACTTTTGTATCTCTATTAGAGTGACCGTTGGGTTGTGTTACCTCCCTGACCAAGACTCTTTTTGCCCGGGGAAGGTTATTCTATCAATACTGGAGTATGAAGCCTTCATAACTAAATTGTGGGATAATTTTGGAAATGTGAGTGAAAAATTACTCGCTTTCTTAACCGCTTATTCAATCAGGGCCGTAGAGGGGTGCTAAAGTCTATCCCAGCTTTTCAATAGGAGCAAGGCACACAGTAACACCCTGGACGGGGTGCCAGTCCATCACAGGGCAGACACACATACATACACATACACATTCTCCTATACGGCAATTCAGTGTCTCCAATTAACCTGACTGCATGTCTTTGGACTGTGGGAGGAAACCGGAGCTCCCGGAGGAAACCCACGCAGACACGGGGAGAACATGCAAACTCCACAAAGAAAGGACCCGGCCCACCCCGCCTGGGGATCAAACCCGGGGCCTTCTTGCTGTGAGGCGACAGTGCTACTCACTGAGCCACCGTGCTTTTAAACAGATCTGTGTGCACTATTAAAGCCGCTAACTTTGTCTCGCTTGACTTGATGTAAGATGTTGTGATGCAGTAAAGCGTTCGTGCAGTAAGCAAACTTTAAGCAAAACTTCAAAGCCGGAGATTCATCAGCCTAGCAAATCATGTTCCAAGATGTTCCAGTATCACTTTGCATTCTGGTTTCTGTGTGTTCTTTAGCAAGTGTCCTCAGCAACCTGCTGACTGGAACCTTTGAGGACACCTAAACGTTAGCTTGTTGCACATCCTTTTTCAAGACCTGTAGTATTAATACAGCATTTTGCGGCTTTAACAGCCTTTGCTCAGCTGGGAGTTCATGTGGATAATCATTCAAATTACAGCGTGTCACTTTTATTAATACAAATGCATGATATACCAAGGTCAACACACTTTGGGCTTATTTTATCTCCTCAGGCGCTAACACAGGTGGGGAATTTGAGTGAATACAGTGAGCTTGGCATGTTCTCTAATGCCTGTGGAACTCCACGTAGGAATCTGCTGCTCTCAATTTCAATTTGAGTTTTTTTTTTTCTTAGCATACATCAATTCACCTGACTGCACGTCTTTGGACTGTGGGAGGAAACCGGAGCTCCCTGAGGAAACCCATGCAGACACGGGGAGAACATGCAAACTCCACACAGAAAGGACCTGGACCGCCCTGCCTGAGGATCGAACCCAGGACCTTCTTGCTGTGAGGCGCCAGTGCTACCCACCGAGCCACTGTGCCAACTTTTATTTGTATAGCGCTTTTTACAATGAACATTGTCTCAAAGCAACTTTACAGAATCCAGGACCTACAGACCAAAAAACCCTGTTGAGGAAGCAGAGGGCAACGGTGGCAATGAAATATCCCTTAAAAATACAGGAAGAAACCTTGAGAGGAACCAGACGGGGAGACCACAAAATTGAGGTTGGACTCAAATTTGTGTTAAAATGAAGTGTATTAACCAAATTATGGCACCTCTAGTAAGGATGAGTAAAAAGGGGTTATAAATATTCACCTATTGGTGATTTAGCTTCATCTCAGTCTGAAAAAATGAGAAGAATCACTTTAATTACATTCATATTTAATAAAAACCTCATTAAGTAATAATTACGTTAACACAAATACTTGCTCATCAGCGTTTAATGCTTTGTACAACCTCTTTCCTTTAATGAACCATTACTTAGTCTTCTTCTATAACATCTTACAAGGATGGAGAACCCAGAGCATAAAATGTAGGACCATTCCTCTTTATAGAATCTCTCCAGATCACCCAAGGTCCAAGGTCCTCCCGGTGCACTCTTCTCTTTAGCTTAACCCTCAGATTTTCTATATTATTAATAAAAATATCCACTGCATGTGTCTGTAGGGGTTCTAACAAGCTCCTTCAGCACCAGACTCCTCCACCCTGTGTGTAGGAAGGTGCACTACCTCAGGTCCTTCATTCCAGCAGCCATCAGAGCTTACAATAACCAGACCCTATAACCAATGACTACTCGCCGGACTCTATACTCCTAAACACAGTTTCTACTCAGTCACCAACATAAGTGCAATATAAGAGTGCAATAACATATTTGTATAACAATGTGTAATACACATTATGACCACCTTCCTAATATTGTGTTGTTCCCCCTTTTGCTGCCAAAACAGCCCTGACCAGTCGAGGCATGGACTCCACTAGGCCCCTAAAGGTGTGCTGTGGTATCTGGCACCAAGATGTCAGCAGCAGATCCTTTAACTCCTGTAAGTTGTGAGGTGGGGCCTCCATGGATCAGACTTGTTTGTCCAGCACGTCCCACAGATGCTCGATTAGATTGGAGAACTCGTTGTTGTGCTCCTCGAACTGATCCTGAAGCATTTTAGCTTTGTGGCAGGACGCATCATCCTGCTGAAAGAGGCCATAGATATCAGGGAACCGTCTCCATGAAAGGATGTACATGGTCTGCAACAATGGTTAGGTAGGTGCTACGTGTCAAAGTAACATCCACATGGATGGCAGGACCCAAGGTTTTCCAGCAGAACATTGCCCAAAGCATCACACCGCCTCCGCCTCCACCTCCACCCACAGCAGCAACAATTTAAACTAAACATGTTTTGTCAGATTCCCTCAACAGGGTTTAAGTCAGAACTTGACTGAGTGAACCCAGAACCTGCTATTTATCGTGTTAGCTGGTTAGGCCACTGCAGAATTTTAATTTTGTTTCATTTACGTCATTCATTGGTGGATTTGCTCCTGTGCTTTTCATTGTTGTACAACCCAGTTGCACTTGTGCGTCAGATCGTCTCTTGTGTGCTCCCCTCTTTACCCTATCCCTCAGGTTTGCTACGGGGTTTAGTTCTGGGGACGGAATGTTCGTGGCAGACGCTTGATTTTGTGTACAGTAACGTTTTTGTGTTGATCTGGACATGTATTTTGGATCATTGTCCAGCTGAAGGACCCAGTGTCAAGTCATGTTTAGTTTCTTGGTGAAGGTAGGCTACATTGTGGCCTTCATGAAGTACCAGGATGTTTTAAATTAAAGTCTATGTAGTCTAATAAGGTTTTCAGGGTCTTCAAAGGTCCTTTTTACACCAAACCCACCTTGATTGTTACTGAAAGGCTAATTCTCTGATATTTACTTCTGCTTTGTTCCACTTGACTTGTGAAATCGTATTCAAATAAGACACTTTCAAATACTATCTTAGTACCAGCACTGTATATGTGTATGTTATAGGTTTGAAAAATGTCAATCCTTGGCAGGAACCAAACAGCAAACAGGCAGAAGTAAAGGTTTACTATCATCATCTTAAGGTTTTCTGCCCTGCAAATGTGCCACGATGCAAATTGTTTAAACAAATAATCAGAGCAGCGTCTTCATTCTCCTATAAAGCTCAGGGTTTATAAAAAGCTCAATTTGTCTTTTACTTTAGTTTAATTTAGTCACCATGCTGACTGACCATTTAAGTGTTCCAGTGCTCCCAAAAACTGTTTATGGAGATTGATGAGCCAGTTTATATTAGGCATTTTTGTTTTTGAGTTACAGTCTAAATATTTTGGCATTCTATGTCAAACCACTGGGCATCTTTTAGTTTTTTTTTTTTTCTATTGGTTTATTTCTTGTTTTGAGGTTGACAGATTTGGGTGGTTGTAATGTAAATATTAGCTTATCGCCATCATTACTGTAAGGGGATGTTGTTTTAGGAAAAGTGTCTAGTAATGTTTGTATTTTAGTGCTGATAATTGCCTTTTGGAGCCATCTGTACACGTTCTTAATGCTGTACAGCTTACTGGGTGGACTTGTGTAGTCCTGTTGATTTAACTCTGTAATTTGACTGTAATCAGATATGGGTGTGAGTGGTTTTGCCGTGAATGCACTGATGGAGAAGAGATCCAGATCTGTAAGCAAAACGTGTACCTGCCCAATGTTTACCCTCTTAATGAGCTGGGTATTCAATATGATTTTTTTTGTTTATTTTTAAAAACCTAATACAGTTGATTTTATTATTGTTGTTTTTATTTATTTATTTTATTTTATTTAATCAATTTTTGCCAAAGTTTAATATTTTAAACTAAGTTTTTATTACTTCGTGCGCCGGCTGGATCTGGTGACTAACACCGCCGCTGTTGGATCTGCGCACCGGCTGGATCTGGTGACTAACACCGCCGCTGTTGGATCTGCGCACCGGCTGGATCTGGTGACTAACACCGCCGCTGTTGGATCTGCGCACCGGCTGGATCTGGTGACACTGCCGCTGTTGGATCTGCGCACCGGCTGGATCTGGTGACACTGCCGCTGTTGGATCTGCGCACCGGCTGGATCTGGTGACTAACACCGCCGCTGTTGGATCTGCGCACCGGCTGGATCTGGTGACACTGCCGCTGTTGGATCTGCGCACCGGCTGGATCTGGTGACTAACACCGCCGCTGTTGGATCTGCGCACCGGCTGGATCTGGTGACACCGCCGCTGTTGGATCTGCGCACCGGCTGGATCTGGTGACACCGCCGCTGTTGGATCTGCGCACCGGCTGTATATTTTTCCTGTATTGGGTAAGCAAATCTGCTGCGCTAATTGCGTGTCTGTTAGTTCAATTATTTTAACTAGTCTGTGTGGCCTGTGACATGATGGCGCCGGTGTGTGTGGCTGGCCGTCTGTTACTCTCGCTTTGGTTAGCGTTGTTAATGTTGCTAAGCTTTGGCATCTCACATATTAAGTCTCTACTGGTGTATGATCGCCAATCTCTCCTGGATCTTAGACATAATGTCAGCTATCTAAATGTGTTTAATTATGATAGACAAAACACTCTGCCCCCGCTCCTATCGGATATTCCGACTCACCTGTACCGGGCCTCGGCTCTAATCCCCCGGCGGAAGCGCCGTCGCCGCCGCGGTAAACGTGCCGGTCGGTTAGTGAAGCTGAAAGTCTATCTGGCAAATTCTCCGTCCATTTCCCGGACAGGACATGAATTACCCCCTCCATTTAGTGTGTCCCGGCGCTTTCTGGAGCCCATCGACATCTCCCTGGTACCTGTCACCGACTTGGATGAAGGTTTCGGGCCCCGCCGCCCCTGCTCTCCTCGGCTCCGCCAGCGTGGGGTGAATCCAGGTAATTTGAGGACGTTGCTCCGGGCTTCCAGATTCGCTAAACCACAGGCCCCAGTTCCCGCCAGGATCGGTTTGGTGAATGCCAGATCACTGGCAAATAAAACTTTTATCCTAAAGGATTTCTTCTGTTTCCGAAGCCTGGATTTTCTCTGTGTGACTGAGACTTGGATTGGTGCCGGTGAGTACAGCGCTCTTGTTGAACTTTTACCGGCTGGCTGTAATTATTTTAATTCACCGCGGACGTCAGGCCGGGGAGGAGGAACGGCGGCTGTGTTTAAAAATGACTTTAAATGTAAACAGCACGCTGTATCATCTTCTTTCTCCAGTTTTGAAGTCACCTTATTTGAGGTGGGTCGCGCTGACCTGGTGCTGTGCGCTGTCATCTACCGACCCCCTAAATACAATAAGGACTTTGTGAATGACTTTTCTGATTTCCTGGCTGGACTTATGCCAAATTATGATCGCATCCTTATTGTCTGGGATTTTAACATTCATGTATGTTGTCCTGATAAACCGCTGGTGAGGGAATTTTTAAACATCATTGACTCTTTTAATTTAGTGCAGTATGTGTCCGGTCCCACACATGAACATGGTCATACCTTAGACCTTGTTCTTTCTCATGGTTTGTCTGTGTCAAATTTAGAGATCTGTGACAGTGGGTTTTCTGATCACATGCCTGTTTTATTCGATGTTGTTTTATCCTGTGCTGCAGTTAAATCTTGCGTTCCTGCTCGGCTTTGTCGGAGTGTTAACCCCCTCACTGCTGGTCAATTCTCTGCTGCTTTCGATCAGCTTTGTCCCCCTCCTGACTCAGCCTCTGTTGATACGGGGGAGCTCAGCTCCTGGTTTGATGTCTCTTGCCGAACCATACTGGACTCAGTGGCCCCATTAAGAACCATACAGCCGAAAGTTAAACCCGAGCCCTGGCTTAATGACAGAACTCGTGCAGCAAAGCGGGAGTGTCGCAAAGCTGAGCGCAAATGGAAGAAGGACAAGCTGCAGGTTTCATTTCAAATCTTAAAAGATTGCTGGCGTTCTTACCAGAACACTATCAAAGAAGCCAAAAGAAAATATTTGTCAAATATTATCATGGCAAATTGTCATAATCCACGGGTGTTATTTAAAACCATTGACTCTGTTCTTAAGGCCCCTCAGCCCATCTGTTCAGAAGCATCCCCTGAAATGTGTGATAACTTTCTGCACTTTTTTATTGACAAGATTGTCGCAGCACGAGCTCCTACCACAGCTCCTGCCTTCGACCCCTCTGACTCTGTCCCTTGCCTGACTGTGTTTGATAGTTTTGAGCCGGTGACTCTGTCGCACTTGGAGGATGTGGTAGGCCATTTAAAGCCTTCTGGTTCTCCCTGTGACGATATGCCTCCTCACTTTTTAAAAGAGATTTTTCATAGTATAGGGCAACAGGTTCTGGCAGTCTATCCTCTGGTGTTGTTCCTGTGAGTTTTAAACATGCTGTAGTGCAACCCCTGCTTAAGAAACCTGGCCTTGACCACACGGTATTGGCTAATTATAGGCCTATTCCCAAGCTGCCCTTTATTTCAAAGATCTTGGAGAAAGTTGTTTATGCTGAGCTGAAAGTTTTTCTGGATGAGCATAATATCCTGGAGGTCTTTCAGTCTGGTTTTAAAACCCTGCATAGCACAGAGTCAGCGTTGCTTAGGGTTTTCAATGACATCCTCCTGGCCAATGATTCTGGTGACCATGTGATCCTTGTCCTGTTGGATCTAACCGCGGCTTTTGACACGGTAGATCATAACATTTTAGTCTCCCGGTTGCAGCACCTAGTGGGCATTTGTGGTAGTGCTTTGGAATGGTTTAGGTCCTATCTGACGGACAGAACTTTGTGTGTGAGTTTTGCTGGTTCAGACTCCTCCCCAGCTCCCCTGCCGTATGGGGTTCCACAGGGCTCAATTTTAGGACCCCTCCTCTTCTCACTTTATCTGCTTCCACTGGGCTCCATTTTGAGAAAGCATGGCATCTCATTTCATTGCTACGCTGATGACAGTCAGATATATGTCCCGCTGAAGAAGAAAGATGCTTTCTCTATTAAGCCACTTCTGTTATGTCTTAATGACATTAAAGCCTGGATGGCCTTAAATTTTCTGAATTTCAATGAAAAGAAAACAGAAGTGATGGTGTTTGGTCCCAGTGGTTCCTGTGAAGCCCCTCCTGTTGATTTGGGCCCTTTGACACAGTATGTGAAGCATACAATCTCTAACTTGGGTTTTAAGATGGACAGTGATTTTAAATTGGACCGTCAAATTGGTGCAGTAGTCAAATCCAGCTTTTTCCATTTGAGGCAGCTGGCAAAGGTGAAGTCAATCCTTTCACATGAGCACTTTCAAACAGTGATCCATGCCTTCATCACATCTCGGCTGGACTACTGTAATGCACTTTATTTTGGAGTCAGCCAGTCCTCCCTCAAACGTCTCGTTAGTGCAAAATGCTGCGGCCCGACTTTTAATGGGATCACGTAAGAGAGAGCATATAACCCCCATTCTGGCCTCCCTCCATTGGCTGCCCGTGCATTTCAGAGTACATTTTAAGATTCTGTTGTTTGTTTTTAAATCTTTAAATGGACTTGCCCCGCCTTACCTCGCTGAACTGCTCCATCCCCACACTTCTGCTCGGTGCCTCAGGTCAGCTGATCAGCTGCTCCTGGAGGTACCAAGGTCAAAGCGTAAGCTCAGAGGGGATAGAGCTTTTTCAATCGCTGCCCCTAAATTATGGAACAACCTACCACTCCATATTAGACAGGCCTCTTCACTGGCTATTTTTAAAACTAGTCTTAAAACCCATTTTTATTCCTTGGCTTTCAATCCAGCATGAGACTTCTCATTGTTTCTAGTGTTTGTTTTATGTTTTATAATTATCTATGTACAGCACTTTGTCACAGCTGTTGTTGTTTTTAAAGTGCTCTATAAATAAAGTTGACTTGACTTGACTTGACTTAACCTACCTGCTGTACAGACCCAGGCTTTGACAGAGCTGTACCAGGGTACAGGTTGTTGTGGTGAGGAAGGTTTGTAGTGTAAAGGGGGGGGGGGGGGGGGGGGCAAGTGAACATTTTATCCTCAAAGTTGATGTTAGAAGCAGGAAAAATAAGTGAGTGTGAGGATTTGAGTGATTTTGATGTGATGACTAGACGACTGGGTCAGAGCATCTCCAAAACTGCAGCAGTCAGTATCTATCCAAAGTGGTCCAAGGAAGGAACAGTAGTAAACCGGCAACAGGGTCATGGGCGGCCAAGGCTCATTGTACGTGTTGAGCGAAGTCTGGCCTGTGTGGTCCGATCCAACAGACGAGCTACTGTAGCTCAAACTTCTGAAGAAGTTCATGCTGGTTCTGATAGAAAGGTTAACTTACACTGCCATAATAAAAACCATAAATCTTTTAGCCAACGTAATGCTACAGCAGTACGCTCAAATGCACAAAAGTAAGAGTAAATTTCAGTTTCCCAAAACTGAGGGACCAATCGAATGTATTTACTCACATCAAACTCAGCCAGAGTAGCAGTAGAAGTACAAACATGGCTGACAGGGGATTCCAACTGTAGTGAACAACAAGCGACAAGCCTGTTCATCACGATGCGTTTGTGCACTCTCAAACTTTGAGCCTCCCTCTTCTGCCGTTCTTCCAATCTCAAGGTCCAGCTTCTTGAGCCGAATCAGCGGCCAAGAGTCACCTTAACAGGATCGCGGCATCGCGTTAACAGGATCCATGTCTAGCAAAGAATCTATTGTTCCGGCTCCGGTATCCTCCACGTTATCAGCAACACCTGAATCTGATTTAGAACATGACAACACACCACGCTCCATCCACTGGCTGCTCAAAAGGAGTTGGATATCATGTGTATATCCAGTTTTTGGAATAAAAATACTGTAATAATCAGCCAACGCATACAGATCAGCCTTTGTGCATTTTTGAGGAGCGTCTAGAGAAGGATAAAGAACAAATGAAGTTAAATCAAACAACACACACAAAAGTTGGCAACCCAACCACAAAAAAATACTAAAAAACCCCAAAACCGACAACAGAAAGGAGTCCAGAGGCAGCCCCTCCAAAGAACAGAGCAATCACCACCCCACTAGGCCCATCCTGCTCAAAAAGGAGACAAACCCTCTAATACAAAACAAACCAAATGGACTGGACAAGCCCCCATTTATGTTATGACCTCATTAAATTAAGGGGTGTGATAAATGAAGTCGTACATAAAATGCCTGTACCAAACCTCAACAACCAGACCAAACTCAATATAAGATGGCGAATCAAATATTTCATTAGCATAATGAAGTAAAAGAATTATAACACAATAAAGAATAGGGTTGTAAAAGTAGTGCTGAGGTGGTAGTGGTGGTTAGCATTGTCAAGTCAAGTCAAGTCAACTTTATTTATATAGCGCTTTTTACAATAGACATTGTCTCAAAGAAACTTTACAAAATCCAGGACCAACAGATACAAAAACCCCTGTTGAGCAAGCCGAGGGCGACTGTGGCAAGGAAAAACTCCCTGAAAATTACAGGAAGAAACCTTGAGAGGAACCAGATTCAGCAGGGCCCATCCTTCTTGGGTGGCCTGGAGGATACTTTAAATAAATACACGATTTACACAGAGCATACAAACACAGAATTAAATGAACTAAAAGTTATAACTGGTAATAAATAGATAAATAAATAATAGTTGTTATTCGCTCTAGTCTTCAATAAAGTCTGTAGTGATTTCTTGTCATTCTTGGTGCAATTACTCCAGACCCGTCACATCCGGCAGGAGCAGAATAGTTGTCCCGGCAGTCTCGACTTTAATCCTTAACCTCGGCGGGTAAACAGGTTTCCATCAGAATGCCTTTGGAGTAAAACAACAGAGAATGTAGTTAATAATGTACAATGCTAGTTGAGTAAAACAGTTTCACAGCGAGTTTTAGACTCCGGCAGCCCTAATTATTACAGCATAACTAAAAGGGAGAGCAAGCAGGTAACGAGGTCATGAAGGCTTTCACAAGACATCAGCGCCCACCTCCCCACCGTCATCAAACCTGAGTGATTGGATAAGAGAGGCAGAACGACAGCAACCCAACATCCCTGATCACCACAAGTTTCTATGACCAAGAACCCCCAGGCTCTGCGCCTTTGTCTATATTAATCAAAAGCCTGAGAAAATAAATATGTTTTCAGTCTAGACTTAAACATTGAGACTGTGTCCGAATCCCGAACAGAGGCAGGAAGATTATTCCAAAGTTGTGGAGCTTTGTAAGAAAATGCTCTTCCACCAGCTGTGGTCTTTTTAATTTTAGGAACTATAAGTAACCCTGCATCTTGTGAACGAAGTGGACGCGCTGGGTTGTAGTGATTAATAAGTTCACTCAGATACTGTGGTACAGACCATGTAGCGCTTTATACAGTCCCTGACAGAAGTTCTGTCGCTTATCCATGTTGTGGAAACAAAAGCTTATAACCTGACTTTAAATTCATCCATTGGTTTTAGAAATGACTCATATGAAAGCTGAAACCCTTCCAAATGAGGTTTAATTTACGAAAATAAATTTGCTTCACTGCAGAAATATTGATCATTTAATGAACACAGAAAGGTCAGATCTTGGCAAGACAAAAGTTTTGTCGCCTTGTCATATAATGCACCCAATCCTAGTTTACAGCCTCACCTGTGCTCACTAATTGATCGGTTAATTAGTGGGTGTGTATAAAAACAACCCCAGCACCCCAAACCTTCACTTGAACTGCAACTTCACCTCTGGCAACATGCCAAAAATCCACCCTGCGACCAAAGCCTTGATTATCAAGAGGCTGAAGACCAGATCCACTGCAGAGGTGGCTGGCACCTTTAATGTGTCTCAGCGTCAAGTACAAATAATTAAAAAAAGATTTGAAGAGACTGGAGATGTTTTTGACAAGCCCAGGTCCGGCAGACCCCGCAAGACAACTGCTAAGGAGGAACGTTTGTTGGTTAGAAAATCCAAAGCCAGCCCCTCTTCCACTGCAGCAGAGCTCCACCAGGCCTGGTCACCTCAAGTCTCTGTGTCAACTAGAACAGTTTGTAGGATTCTGTCTCGAAATGGCCTCCATGGTCGAATCAGTGCCCAGAAGCCAGCACTAAACAAAAGGCAATTAAAAAACCGTGTGGCATTTGCCAAGGCCCACAGCCTGCTAAACGGATGGACGCTGGAAAAGTGGCAGAAGGTGGATTTCTCAGATGAATCTTCAGTTGAATTACACCACAGCCGGAAGTCATGGAAGTCACACAAAATATTAAATATGGCTCTAATAGCACCACAACTTCATTCACCAATGTTATGAAACATATCTTTGTATTTGAAGTAAATTATTTGTTTGATTTTCACATTACTTTCTGTGGGCAACAAAACTTTTGTCTTGCCAAAATCTGACCTTTCTGTGTTCATTAAATGATCAATATTTCTGCAGTGAAGCAAATTTATTTTCGTAAATTAAACCTCATTTGGGAGGGTTTCAGCTTTCATATGAGTCATTTCTAAAACCAATGGATGAATTTAAAGTCAGGTTATAAGCTTTTGTTTCCACAACATGGATAAGCGACAGAACTTCTGTCAGGGACTGTACTTAAGTATATTCATACAAATGCATATGTATGCTAATGTATATATAGTTATGGCTATATTGGCCCAATCCAATGTGCAATACTTGTCACTCATCACTTTACATTTAATATTTAACCTATATTTAATCTAGACTGTGTACTGTATACTTGGAACTGCACCTTCCTGCACCTTTAATTCCATTTGGTTATGTTATTTTGTCAATCCATTCTCATCATTAATAACTGCTCTGTAGCTATGCGATATATGTAAAACTTGAATTAGAATTATATTGTTGTAATTTGTTTTCTTTATAGTGTGTATTTGATTTGATTTAATGTACAATGCTACTGGGACTCTAATTTCCTTTGGGATCAATAAAGTATCTATCTATCTATCTATCTATCTATCTATCTATCTATCTATCTATCTATCTATCTATCTATCTATCTATCTATCTAATATACCCCCCCCCCCCCCAACAGGTGCTGTGATGAAGAGATAATCAGTGTTATTCACTTCAGCTGTCAGTGGTCATAATACTATTCCTAGTCGGTGTGTGTGTGTGTTAATACGTATATGGTATTATAATTGATTGCCTTTATTTGTCATGTATACATGTACAGGTGTGCAGTATTCCAGCTGTTACGCCCCTGGAGCAAACAGGGTTAAAGGTCTTGCTAAAAGGCAGAACTGGGATTCGAACCCTCAACCTTTGGGTTATAGCCCGAAGCTCCTCTCACTAGGCCACCACTGTCCCACTCTACACTAGAGGTTAATGATGCTGAGAGCAGCAGTGATGATGATCAGCACCACTCTCAGCTACATGCACACATTGTGACATCATCATGATGACATCACCACACTCCACACCTCTGGTATAAGTTGCTGCGTTTCATGTGTTTGTGCTCATTTGATCTGAGACGCCGAGACAGTAAGCAGCATGAACATGTTCTCCTGTTGGACTCTTCCATCTGACCAAGACGAGCCGCACAGGCGGGTAAACCAACCGGAGAAGAAGGTAAAGAAGAGAAAATGGTGGCAGAGACGCCAGAAGGTAGAGATGCAGGACGTGGAGGGTGAGAAGGGAAACGGGGTAAAGGGTGAAGAGATGGAGCAAGGAGTGGAGCAGAAGGTTTTAGAGGACCAGGCAGACCAAATACCAAAGATGGAGAAGCAGGTAAAGAAAAGAAAATGGTGGCAGAGACGCCAGAAGGTAGAGATGCAGGTGGCCCCACGGGAGCTGGTGGAAGAACCACAGCAGGTCGTCCTAAAGGACCAGAGGAGGAAACCAGTAAACAAGGTGGTTCTGGTTTTTGAGATTGAGATGAAGAAGTTAGAGCAGGTGGACCCAGTGGAGCAGGTGGACCCAGTGGAGCAGGTGGACCCAGTGGAAAAACCAGACCAGGTCATGAAGAAGGTAGAGAGGCAGGTGGCCCCGCTGAACCTGGTTAAAGAACCAGAGCAGGTCATCCTAGAGGACCAGTGGATGGGACATGTAAAAAATAAGATTAGTTTCATAGAGAATGAGATGAAGAAGGCAGAGAGGCAGATGGTACAGCTGAACCTGGTGGAAGAACCAGAGCTGGTCATCCTGAAGGAGCAGGGGAAGGGACATGTAAAAAATAGGGTTCATTTCATAGAGAGTGAGATAAAGAAGGTGGAGAGGCAGGTGGACCCAGTGGACACAGTGAAAAAACCAAAGCAGGTAGGAAAGAACCAGATGGAGATTCAGGTGCTTCAGACGGACCAGATGACGAAGGTGGAAGAACGGGTGGATCAGGTAGGTTTGAAGAATGAGGTTAATAAACCTGAGGAGCAGGTGGGTCTACAGGACCAGAGGGAAAGTCTGGAAAGGCGGGTGGTTCTAGTGAACCTGGTGAAGGAACCAGAGAGGGATGAAGCACCTGAGCACCAGTGGACAGAACTGGAGGAGCCAGCAGCTTTGGAGCACCAAATATGGACACTGAAGGAGCAGAACCTGGAGAGAGGATGCACTGAAGGTACGTTTAAGGGATTTTATAGATAGATGGTGGTGATCTGATGAAGGTGAATGTTACAAACTGAATCAGGTTGCATTTCTCCATCAGATCCACTGAAGAACATCTCAGAGGTGTCTTCAAACAAACCGGACCACGAGCAGCTGCAGGACGACGTTCTTGTTCCCCCCATCGTTGAAGCCCAACCTGGAGAGTCCGGGGCTCTGATGGAGAGCGCGTGTGAAGATGAAGGTCTGGTTTAGATTCAGAAATACACGTTATACACGCTAGGTGGAGTAACGCTGGAGTTTCCTCTAACACGTGTGCATGTCGGCTCTGTGTTGCTGTGTAGGTGTCCCGATGCCGAAGTCGAGGAGAACCAGCCTGAGAACAAAACGGTTCCAGTTCTTCAACGTCTGAAGCTGAGGTGGTGACGATCCGGAGATCATCCAATCACACGCCGACTTTTCCAACATCAAAATAACAATAAAGTGCCTTCATGAACATGTTGGTTGGTTGGTTTGATTTTGTGTACGTTGGGTTTTGAGGGTGGACTGATGAAGATCCAATCGCTCTGATACCCCTTTTCCACAGACGCGGAACGGTTCCGGTTCTGGTTCCAGATAAAAGAGGTTCCAGACAGCGAACTAGCATCTAATCTGGCACCACAGAATACTGGGTTTTTCAGCCCGAACCGTGACGTCATCTGTGGGCGTGTCAAGTGTAGAGGTTTGGGTGCTGTGCTGGTGTCTCAGATGCAGTGTTGCCAATTAATCGACTTTGTCGCTGTATTTAGCGACTTTTTAGACCCCTCTAGCGACTTTTTTCAGCGGGTCCTGCTGTGAGCCCCTCTGCCGTTCCAAAGCACTCACGGGCGGTCAGTATCACAGTCAGTGTTGCCAGATTTTGCGATTTTGTTGGAAATTGGCAGGAAAAAAAACACTTTGGCAGGTTTGTAATCATTCTGGCAGCTTAAAATGTAAATAAAAAAAGCTATTGCTTTCTAAAGCAGGTGGAATATAAACAGGTCTACCTTCTCCCACCACATCCAACCCGTTGTCAAAAGTTTAATTGACAGGTTATTCTTTCCTGTCCTAGACACTGTTGCCACACCCATCAATACAGTGATTCAAATGTTAGACAAGTGATTTGAGTTAAATATGAAGGGAAGCAGGTCTCGCACATATAACCTCTCATATGTACGAGAGGTTCAACTTTCATTGCTTGCAAGTTTATTTTTATTTACTTGCAAAGGTTTGTGTGTCCTATCATAAACTGTAACGATATGTGGGCGACGATGGGCAAGGAAGGGGCGGACACACACGCAGAGATGTAAATGAACCAACATATATTTAAAAATAACAAAGACAGGTAGAACAAGATAAGACAGATACACAAAACCAAACACTCGACCTATGCTAAGCTAAATGCTAACAGAACAGGAACCTAACCCCTAAGCTAAGCTAATAACGTGAGACAAGACAGAACTAAACAAAACTAAACAGAGCTAAACCAACTAAACAGCAGAGGTGGAAAGAGTAAAGTAAAATAGTAAAAGTACTATTACTTGGATGAATTCTTACTTAAGTACGAGTAAAGTTACTAGACTAAAAATCAACTTAAGTAAAAAGTAACTCATTTAAAATGTACTCAGAGTAAACGTTACTTCGTTACTTTTTTTTAACAGCACGGGGGGGGGGGGGGTGTCTCATGTGTAATGCAAACAAGACAAGTGGATATACATCTCACAATAAATGTTTTTAATTAAAATATAATAATAAAAAACAAAAACATATTGACAACTAGATTACTGCTCCTTTATTTGTGTCCATCTTTAGAGCACTACTCTCTGAAATTCTTGTTAAATTTGAGCAGTAGTCCATTTTCAAAGTTAGTCGAGTTTATCCTTGTTGGCTTTTCAGTAAACAGCGGTCCAGCACAGTTCTCAATAAGTTTGATGTGTCACATGACCCTCTTCCCATTGAAAAAACTAAAATTGGATCCAAAATGGCCGACTTCAAAATGGCCGCCATGGTCACCACTCATCTTGAAAAGTTTCCCCCTCCCATATACTAATGTGCCACAAACAGGAAGTTAATATCACCAACCATTCCCATTTTATTTAGGTGTATCCATATAAATGGCCCACCCTGTACATTAAGTTAGATGTGATTAAAGTGGCCAAAAGTATGTGGACACCTGACCATGTGCTTGTTGGACATCCCAGTCCAAATCCTTGTTCTTTAAAAACCCTCCCCCTAGTTTGCAGTTCTAACAGTCTTCACTCATCTGGAAAGTTTTGCACAAGACGTCAGGTTCTGATGCTGGACATAAAAACCTGCCTCATAATTGATGTTTCAATTCAGTCCAAAGGTGTTCAATAGGGTTTAGATCTGGACACTAGAGTTCCTTGTCATATCATGTCTTTATGGATCTTGTATTGTGCACAGGGACATAGTCATGCTCAAACAGGTCGGGTCCTTCCCTAAACTGTTGCCATAAAGCTATAAGCATATAACTTATATAACTGGATTTATACACCTGTTTACAATAAGTGTGGCTGAAACACATGAACCTAATAATTAGGAGGGGTGTCCACATACTTTTGGTCATATAGTGTTCGGTCTGATCAATTCAAGTATCAGTTCATACAAACAATAAAATGTGCTGAGAACGATTCATCACTTAGATCAATTCTCCTGATTGGTCGTTTCATGATTGAATCGATTCCTTTCTACCCCATAAATCACTGAACACGTAACACTGTGCAGAATTACAGATGAGCTACAGTCAGTAACAGTATACCTACAATGTGATCATATGGTAGATTCACCTAATAGTGGATATGAGGAGGAGGAGGAGGATCTTCATCTACACTCTCTGTACTCTGAAAATAAAAGCTGATCATCATTTGATGTGATTTTAAACATAACCAGTTCTCACCAATATAAAATGATAGCTGATGATCAGATGATCATGAGGATTCTACAGAATATTTCAGATGAAATACTGACTGGTTCCAGTTTCTGCTGTTGATGGTTAAAATGGTCTGTTTGTTCCACAGACCAGCATCTCAGTTCCAGCTCAGTTCAGCTAAACCTTGTAACTCTTTCTGATCATTTATTACAACTTTTATATAAAACTATCATCTGTCTTTATTTAGATCATATGGAGTATTTTAAATTATGTGGACACCCCTCCTAAATACTGAGTACATGAGTGCAGGCCACAATTACTATAGTAAATAAAGGGAGAATAAGAGACAGTACAGGAGATACTTCCATATGTAGCAGCTGATTGTTCTTTCACCATAAGGTGGCAGTATTGCATCTCTGAGTGACACATTCACACTGTTCCACTCCAGTGATTACACACACACACACACACACACACTACATGCTTCAGTGCTCTGTTAGTGTTTAAAGCTCTGTGAGTTTAACACTTCATGACTGAGAGCTGCTGACCAGCATCTTCACCCACATCAACCATGACCTTCATCTCCATCTTCATCTGCACACTGGCTCTCTGCACTCAAGGTAACACAATGCTTTATGTTCTACTGGTGAGGAGGCTCTGCCATGTGGAGAAGATCCACTAGATGAACTTTAAACTCCACATGGTTCTTCATGTAGTGAACGTCTTTATTCTTCTTATTGTTTTCAGGATCCAGAGGTCAGGTGACTGTGACTCAGAGTCCTGCAGTAAAACATGTTGATCCAGGAGCTTCAGTCACCATCAGCTGTAAAACCAGCCATAATGTTATTCGTGGTAATGCTTTACACTGGTATCAGCAGAAACATGGAGAAGCTCCTAAACTCCTGATCTATGGTGCTAACAGCAGAGCATCAGGTATTCCAGATCGTTTCAGTGGCAGTGGATCTGGATCTGACTTCACTCTGACCATCAGTAGAATTGAGACTGGAGATGCAGGAGATTATTACTGTCAGAGTTTTCACTATCCTGGTAGTACCCGCATCTTCACACAGTGTTATATGGTGGTACAAAAACCTGGGTGAGTGGAAGTGTACAGTAACTGCACTGCTGCAGCTGGGACCGACTGCAGGTGCTGAGGGGGAGGATGTGATACAGTACAATCAGTTTAGATATATAAGCTCCATCTCTCAGTACTGTTCTCCATCTCTCAGTACTGGTCTCTAATGTCCATATGTTTAAATATGTTCAAAAAGACAAAGACTTTCATAGGGTGTCCTGACTTTTTCACATGACTGTATATATACAGTATATATATATACAGTGGGGCCAAAAAGTAATTAGTCAGCCACTGATTGTGCAGGTTCTCCTACTTAGAAAGATGAGAGAGGTCTGTATTTTTCATCAAGGTTACACTTCAACTATGAGAGACAAAATGAGAAAAAAAAATCCAGGAAATCACATTGTAGGAATTTTCAAGAATTTATTTGTAAATTATGGTGGAAAATAAGTATTTGGTCAAAAACAAAAGTTCAACTCAATACTTTGTAACATAACCTTTGTTGGCAATGACAGAGGTGAAACGTTTCCTGTAAGTCTTCACCAGGTTTGCACACACTGTAGCTGGTATTTTGGCCCATTCCTCCATGCAGATCTCCTCTAGAGCAGTGATGTTTTGGGGCTGTCGCTGGGCAACACGGACTCCACAAATTTTCTATGGGGTTGAGGTCTGGAGACTGGCTAGGCCACTCTAGGACCTTGAAATGCTTTTTACGGAGCCACTCCTTCGTTGCCCGAGCGGTGTGTTTGGGATCATTGTCATGCTGGAAGACCCAGCCACGTTCCATCTTCAATGCTCTCACTGATGGAAGGAGGTTTTGGCTTAAAATCTCACGATACATGGCCCCGT
Organism: Trichomycterus rosablanca; assembly: GCF_030014385.1. Classification (NCBI taxonomy): domain Eukaryota; kingdom Metazoa; phylum Chordata; class Actinopteri; order Siluriformes; family Trichomycteridae; genus Trichomycterus; species Trichomycterus rosablanca. Next base: position 7,410,741 of record NC_085988.1, on the reverse strand, counting down.
TCATTCTTCCCTTAACACGGATCAGTCGTCCTGTCCCCTTTGCAGAAAAACAGCCCCAAAGCATAATGTTTCCACCCCCATGCTTCACAGTAGGTATGGTGTTCTTGGGTTCTTCTTCTTCCTCCAAACACGACGAGTTGAGTTTTTACCAAAAAGTTCCATTTTGGTTTCATCTGGCCACATGATATTCTCCCAATACTCTTCTGGATCATCCATATGCTCTCTGACAAACTTCAGACGGGCCTGGACATGTACTGGCTTAAGCAGGGGGACACGCCTGGTACTGCAGGATTTTAGTCCCTCTCGGCGTAGTGTGTTACTGATGGTAGCCTTTGTTACTTTGGTCCCAGCTCTCTGCAGGTAATTCATCAGGGTCCCTATGTGTAGTTCTGGGATTTTTATGATAATTATAATTCATGATCATTTTGACCCCACGGGATCGAGGGAGATTATCAATGGTCTTGTATGTCTTCCATTTTCTTACAATTGCTCCCACAGTTGATTTATTCACACCAACCTGCTTGCCTATTGTAGATTCACTCTTCCCAGCCTGGTGCAGGTCTACAATTTTCTTCCTGGTGTCCTTCGACAGCTCTTTGGTCTTGGCCATGGTTGAGTTTGGAGTCTGACTGTTTGAGGCTGTGGACAGGTGTCTTTTATACAGATAACGAGGTCAAACAGGTGCCATTAATACAGGTAACGAATGGAGGACAGAAGAGCTTCTTAAAGAAGAAGTTACTGGTCTGTGAGAGCCAGGAATCTTGCTTGTTTGTTATTGACCAAATACTTATTTTCCACCATAATTTACAAATAAATTCTTTAAAAATCCTACAATGTGATTTCCTGGATTTTTTTTCTCATTTTGTCTCTCATAGTTGAAGTGTAGCTATGATGAAAATTACAGACCTCTCTCATCTTTCTAAGTAGGAGAACTTGCACAATCAGTGGCTGACTAAATACTTTTTGACCCCACTGTACATATAATTACCCGGTACTGACGTGTCTTATCTAGTATTAAATACTGGAACTGTGATTTTGTAGGTGTGAAGATCTGTGTGTGACTTATCATGTTGAGGTGTGACATGATTATCGCTGCAGGTAGAACAGGTTACAAAGTATTTAAAGTGTCGACACCTTCACACAGAACATTAAAATCATTCAGATCTTTTATTTCTACCTGAGAGAAAACAGACTGATCACTACAGGTGAGATTTATTTCCTACAGTAAACCATTTTAATATAAAAATGAGATAATTAACAAAGGTTTTCAGTATCAGGACAGAGTTCTGGTAACTTTCTGTCTTCAGTAGCGTCAGTTTCTATGTTTAATTACTGTACAGACTCTCATTATCAGTTAAACACATTATAGTGAATAAATATTTTTAATTGAAATGTACAGAATATGTTTTATAAAATCACGTCACTGATCAGTACAGGCGAAATTTCCTTCTTACTGAAATATTTACTGTGAAACATTTAATGATGTTTGTTTGAGGTTCAGCAGCTCAGTGTTAGAAATAACTCATAATAACTCTGATTTTACTATTTCATATACAGATGTAAATGTAAACATATATACTTACAGTTTACTGTACTTACTTCCATGTGTACTTGTGTTATATTTAAGCTGCTGGAACAATGTAATAAATGTTATCTTATAATTTTATAACAGAGATACAAAAAAATCTGTAATAATTGTACAGACCAAATGCAATTAGGAGGCTTGCTCAAGTACCTTAACCGCTAGGCTACAACTGCCCTGTGTGTGTGTAACAACTTTTATATACACACATCACTGCTAACAAACAAGCAAGATTTCTGGCTCTCACAGACCTGTAACTTCTTCTTTAAGAAGCTCTTCTGTCCTCCACTCGTTACCTGTATTAATGGCACCTGTTTGACATCGTTATCTGTATAAAAGACACCTGTCCACAGCCTCAAACAGTCAACCATGGCCAAGACCAAAGAGCTGTCGAAGGACACCAGGAAGAAAATTGTAGACCTGCACCAGGCTGGGAAGAGTGAATCTACAATAGGCAAGCAGGTTGGTGTGAATAAATCAACTGTGGGAACAATTGTAAGAAAATGGAAGACATACAAGACCATTGATAATCTCCCTCGATCCCGTGGGGTCAAAATGATCATGAGAACGGTGAGCAAAAATCCCAGAACTACACGGAGGGACCTGATGAATGACCTGCAGAGAGCTGGGACCAAAGTAACAAAGGCTACCATCAGTAACACACTACGCCGAGAGGGACTCAAATCCTGCAGTGCCAGGCGTGTCCCCCTGCTTAAGCCAGTACATGTCCAGGCCCATCTGAAGTTTGCCAGAGAGCATATGGATGATCCAGAAGAGGATTGGGAGAATATCATGTGGTCAGATGAAACCAAAATGGAACTTTTTGGTAAAAACTCAACTCGCTGTGTTTGGAGGAAGAAGAATGCTGAGTTGCACACCATACCTACTGTGAAGCATGGGGGTGGAAACATCATGTTTTGGGGCTGTTTTTCTGCAAAGGGGACAGGACGACTGATCCGTGTTAAGGGAAGAATGAACGGGGCCATGTATCGTGAGATTTTAAGCCAAAACCTCCTTCCATCAGTGAGAGCATTGAAGATGGAACGTGGCTGGGTCTTCCAGCATGACAATGATCCCAAACACACCGCTCGGGCAACGAAGGAGTGGCTCCATAAAAAGCATTTCAAGGTCCTGGAGTTGCCTAGCCAGTCTCCAGACCTCAACCCCATAGAAAATTTGTGGAGTCCGTGTTGCCCAGGGACAGCCCCAAAACATCACTGCTCTAGAGGAGATCTGCATGGAGGAATGGGCCAAAATACCAGCTACAGTGTGTGCAAACCTGGTGAAGACTTACAGGAAATGTTTGACCTCTGTCATTGCCAACAAAGCTTATGTTACAAAGTATTGAGTTGAACTTTTGTTATTGACCAAATACTTATTTTCCACCATAATTTACAAATAAATTCTTTAAAAATCCTACAATGTGATTTCCTGGATTTTTTTTTCTCATTTTGTCTCTCATAGTTGAAGTGTAGCTATGATGAAAATTACAGACCTCTCTCATCTTTCTAAGTAGGAGAACTTGCACAATCAGTGGCTGACTAAATACTTTTTGGCCCCACTGTATATTTATTGGTAGACCAAAAGAACAAGCAATTATGATTTTTGCATCAAGTTGTGGTCTGTACCTGATCTTGGTGTTCTCTTATTTATGTATTTTTTCTGCATGTTTAGGGGTTTAGTCCATTCCATTAAAAGACTCAACAGTACAACAGACTGTGTGTTCATGAGCGAATGAGAGCGGTCTACTCAGACTGCTTTAAGATTAAGATGGAAACTAACAATGAATACTGATATTAAAAGGTAAATAATTGTTTTTTATGATCTAAACACATGACCTAATAGTTCATTTTAAAAATAATAATCACATAAATCACTATATTAAGTTTATATTTATTTCTGCAATCAGATCCAAACAAAGGGAATCAGATTCTTCAGTCATATCATCATAAACAGTGACATCATCATCTATGCATCATCCAGTAGTATTCCGAGATGGAGATCCATCACCTGGATGCAGGTAACATGAAACTGTTCCATTATGTGAGGAAATCTTTACACAGGAATGTAAGGAATTATTGTAAGGCATTAACCACAATGTAATAAAATAAAAACTTGATTTGTCATTGTACATAGTGTAATGAACTACTGTGCTGTACTTCTCAACATGAATCATATATATATATACAGTATATATATATATATATATATAAACTATATATATATTATAAACAATAGGTGCAAAGTAGGAAAAATGAGGTGCAAAAATTTGTGAGTTCTTAAGGGTTTGGGTGGGGTGTGCATACTTCCTCAGGAAGAAAAGTCAAGTCAAATTTATTTTTAAAGCAACTTTACAGAATCCTGGACCGACAGACCAAAAACCCCTGTTAAGTAAGTTTCTGTCAGAACCCCCTCGGGGTAAAACAACAGAAGATGTAGTTAAAACGTGAAATAGTTAGGAGTAACATGTCAGTTTTGCAGAGATTAGCATGAGACTCTGGCAGCCCTAATTATTACAGCATAACTAGTCAAGTCAAGTCAAGTCAACTTTATTTATATAGCGCTTTTTACAATATACATTGTCTCAAAGCAACTTTACAAAATCCAGGACCAACAGATACAAAAACCCCTGTTGAGCAAGCCGAGGGCGACTGTGGCAAGGAAAAACTCCCTGAAAATTACAGGAAGAAACCTTGAGAGGAACCAGACTCAACAGGGCCCATCCTTCTTGGGTGGTCTGGAGGATACTTTAAATAAATACACGATTTACACAAATCATACAAACACAGAATTAAATGATCTAAAAGTTATAACTGGTAATAAATAGATAAATAAACAATTAAATAATAATAGAGTTGTTATCCGCTCTAGTCTTCAATAAAGTCTGTAGTGATTTCTTGTCGTTGCAATTACTCCAGACCCGTCACATCTGACAGGAGCAGCATCGTTGTCCCGGCAGTCTCGACTTTAATCCTTAACCTCGGCGGGTAAACAGGTTTCCATCAGAATGCCCTCGGGGTAAAACAACAGAGAATGTAGTTAATAATGTACAATGCTAGTTGACAAACAGTTTTACAGAGAGTTTTAGACTCCGGCAGCCCTAATTATTACAGCATAACTAAAAGGGAGAGCGAGCAGGTAACAAGGTCATGAAGGCTTTCACAGGACATCAGCGCCCACCTCTCCTACCCAAACCAGAGTGATTGGACAAGAGAGGCAGAACGACAGCGACCCAACATCCCTGATCACCACAAGTTTCTATGACCAAGAACCCCCAAGCTCTGCGCCTTTGTCTATATTAATCAAAGGCCTGAGAAAATAAATATGTTTTCAGTTTAGACTTAAACATTGAGACTGTGTCCGAATCCCGAATAGAGGCAGGAAGATTATTCCAAAGTTGTGGAGCTTTGTAAGAAAATGCTCTTCCACCAGCTTTGGTCTTTTTAATTTTAGGAACTATAAGTAACCCTGCATCTTGTGAACGAAGTGGACGTGCTGGGTTGTAGTAATTAATAAGCTCACTCAGATACTGTGGAGCCAGACCATGTAGCGCTTTATAGGTTAGTAAAAGTATTTTGTAATCAATGCGAAATTTAACTGGCAGCCAGTGTAGAGATGATAGAACAGGAGTGATATGATCAAATTTTTTAGTTCTAGTTAGCACTCGAGCTGCTGCATTTTGAACTAACTGGAGTTTGTTTAAGGATCTACCAGAGCATCCAGTTAGAAGAGCATTACAATAATCTAACCGAGAAGTTATAAACGCATGGATCAGTTTTTCGGCGTCATTAACAGATAGTATATTTCTTATTTTAGAGATATTACGCAAATGATAGAAAGCAACTCTAGTAATATTATTAATGTGTGTATCAAAGGAAAGATCTGAATCTAGTGTGACACCTAAGTTTTTTACATCTGGGCTGGGAGTAACAGAGAACGTGTTTAAGTTTAGCACCATGTTAGACAACTTGTCTCTTGCAGCTTTAGAGCCAACAAGTAAAACCTCAGTTTTATCTGAATTAAGTAAAAGAAAATTACACGACATCCAGTTTTTTATGTCGTTTACACAATCTTCTATCTTACTGATTGTGTCAGTATCATTTGGTTTGGCTGATATATACAGCTGTGTGTCATCTGCATAGCAGATGAACTAAAAGGGAGAGCGAGCAGGTAACAAAATCATGAAGGCTTTCACAGGACATCAGCGCCCACCTCCCCCACCATCATCAAACCTGAGTGATCAGACAAGAGAGGCAGAACAACAGCAACATAACATCCCATCCAAGTTTCTATGACCAATAACCCACAAGCCTTTGTCTATATTCAGGGTGGTAGATCCGGTCCTAGAGGTCAGAAATCAAACAGGAAGATTATTCCAAAGTTGTGGAGCTTTGTAAGAAAATGCTCATAAATCAAATAAAATTGTTTACTGCTAAAAGCACTATGGAGTGTTGTGCAGATTAGATACAAATTAAAAACTGGGCATTGTTTGGAGAGCCAACAAGATAAATAAAAAAACAGCAAAAAAGTGTGTTCATAAACACTGGATGTGTGTATGTGTGTAGCACTGCTGAACTCTTATGTGCTGAATGCAGCACTGCGACCACATCAAAACTCAATTAAGATCAGGATGAAGTGGTTGCTGTACATGAATAAATTATTATTATTAACACTGAACAAACTGAATAATTAATTGATGCAGATTAAAAGAGGCATGTTCGTTTCCTTCCTGTTTGTACCTAGATGGCCTCTGTCTTGAAGAGACAGAAGAGATAAAAACAAAAAACAGATCATTTGTTGAATGTCTTTAAACGTTTGGCTCCACCTTTATGAATCCAACAAATCAAACACTTCAGAGCAACACATATTTCCTTTGAATAATTAAAAGATGCATTTCTTTATATAAAAAAAAACCCTTTATGAATTTTATTTCTTTCATAAGTTTATTGTGAGTTTGATGGTGATCTGCTGGGTCCAGAAAATACAGACAACAATTTAAACTATTAATGTGGTGGTGTACAAAGTTCTACAATCTTCTTTAATGTGTGGAACATTAGATGTTTTATATCAGCACATAAAGCGTTAAACTTTAAATTACACAGAACATTTGAATTTGAAAGTCAGGTCTGAAATTAAAACCTTGGTGTGTCCACAGTGTCCTGCAGGGGGCGACATCTACATTACCAGAGGGATTCATCAGAAATATGAGGTAAGAACAAACCCAGCAACAGAACATTTAGTGATGCTAAGTGATTATAAGGTTCGATTCTCTCCTGTGTTCTTTTATATTTTGATGAGATTAAAATTGTAAAAGTTCCTAAACTTATGTCAACAGTAAATATATTGTTCTCATCACTATATAACAGGTCTGACTTTCAGAAGAAGCTTAAATTAAATCTGATAAAGAAGTTTCAGTGTGTAAATGAAGTGATCACAAAGCAGGGAAACCCAACACTTCTGAATGAGATCTACACCGAGCTCTATATCACAGAGGGAGAAAGTGGAAAAGTAAATCATGAACATGAGGTGAGGCAGATCGAGGCAGCATCCAGGAGAGCAGCAACAGAGGACACGCCCATCAAATTTAACAACATCTTTAAACCTTTATCAGACCAAGATGAACCCATCAGGACTGTCCTGACTAAGGGTGTCGCCGGCATCGGAAAAACCGTCTCTGTACAGAAGTTCATTCTGGATTGGGCTGAAGGGCAAGAGAATCAGGACGTCCAGCTCATATTTTCCCTTCCTTTCAGAGAGCTGAATTTAATTAAGGACCACAAACTGAGTCTGATGGATCTCCTTCATTTCTATTTTCAGGAGATAAAAGAAACTGACATTTCCAGCTTGTTCAAAGTTCTGTTTATTTTTGATGGGTTGGATGAGTGTCGTTTACCTCTAGATCTCCAGAACTCAGTGAGATTGAGTGATGTAAATGAATCTGCATCAGTTCATGAGCTGCTGATGAACCTGATCAAAGGGAATCTGCTTCCTTCTGCTCTGATCTGGATCACCTCCCGCCCAGCAGCAGCTGATCAGATCCCCTCTGAGTGTATTGATCGAGTGACGGAGGTACGAGGATTCAGTGATCCACAGAAGGAGGAGTACTTCAGGAAGAGGGTCAGTGATCAGAGTCTGGCCAGTAGAATCATCTCACACCTGAAGTCATTAAGAAGCCTCTACATCATGTGTCACATTCCGGTCTTCTGCTGGATTACAGCCACAGTTCTAGAGAGAATGTTTGGTGAAGCAGAGAGTGGAGAGATCCCCAAAACTCTGACTCAAGTGTACACCCACTTCCTCATCATTCAGACCAACATCATCAGAAAAAAGTACATGAAGAATCAGGAGGAAGAAGGAGAAATGATCCTCAAACTGGGAAAACTGGCTTTTGAGCAGCTGATGAAAGGAAACCTGATCTTCTATGAGGAAGACCTGATGGAGTGTGGAATTGATGTTCGAGAAGCCTCAGTGTACTCTGGTGTGTGTACACAGATCTTCAGAGAGGAGTTTGGACTTCACCAGAGTAAAGTGTACTGCTTTGTTCATCTGAGCATTCAGGAACATCTCGCAGCTCTATATGTGCACCTGACCTTCATGAACGAAAAGAAAAATGTTCTTCAACAGAGTGCGTCCTCAAAACCGAGAATTCTGAAGAGAAAACAAATCTCAGATCTACACAAGAGTGCTGTAGATCAGGCATTACAGAGTAAGAATGGACATCTGGATATTTTTCTTCGCTTTCTTCTGGGTCTCTTACTGCAGTCCAATCAGAATCTCTTACAAGCTTCAGTGACACAAACAGGAAGTGACTCTCACAACAACCAGGAAACAGTTCAGTACATTAAGAAGAAGATTAGTGAGAATCCCTCAATAGATAAATCCATCAATCTGTTCCACTGTCTGAATGAACTGGAGGATCATTCACTAGTTCAGGAGATTCAACAATATTTGAACTCTGGAGAACTAAACCAAACCAATCTCTCTGATTCTCAGTGGTCAGCTCTGGTCTTCATCTTATTGACATCATTAGAGAAACTTAATGTGTTTAACCTGAGAGATTATACCAACACATACAGCCCACCAGAGAAGGTTCTTCTGAAACTGATGCCGGTGGTTGCAGCATCCAGAGCAGTTTGGTGAGTAATGCTGAAGATTCAGTTTAAACTGTTCTAATATTCATCACAGAAAGATTTCTGTTAGGACACTGTAATTTTGATGTTATAGTATTTTGTCTAGTATTTTCTCAGCTAGACAAGGAGACAACTCTCTTCAAAATACAGTTTTTTTCTGTATGTCAGTGTTTGGTGTTTTAAAATGGAGTTTAACAAATTCACTCAACACACCTAAACACAATAACATTCAGTAGGAAACTTAGTTACTATATTTATAACAGTTTCAATCAAATTTTTTTTTTTTTTTAGCATTTTTGATCCAACAGATTTAGTTTAGATAAACAGATGATCTGCACTGGTGCTAGTGAATCAAGTATCATGTTTTTCAGGCTTGGTCTGTGTGAACTGAAAGATAAAGGTTATGAAGCTCTGGCCTCAGTGCTCAGTTCAGAATTATCCAGTTTGAGAGAACTTGATCTATTTGATAATAAACTGAGTGATTCAGGAGTGAAGCGTCTCTCTGCTGGACTGGAGAATCCTCACTGTAAACTGGAGATACTGAGGTAAGATCATCTTTCTGAGAATCACACATGAGCTGCACATCAACAACTTGTAATATAAATTGGGTGCTGTGTATTCCTACTTCTCTGAAAAACTGGAAAAGGGGCTAGTTTGATATTTCTCCTGCAACATGACCAATTGCTACACTCCTACTGAACTTTTACATCTAAACTGGCTTCCTTCTGATGTTTACAATGTCAGTGCTGTACTGGACATAGCTTGTCATCTATGATATAAACAAACAGAAATTTTAGATGGCTGTCCAAAACTGATTCAGATTGGAAGCATCTACCTAAGCCTAACTCAACTATGTCAATAAGCACCAAGTTTGCATTATTAAACATCTGCTCACTGATGTTGAATGAAGAGTGGATCATTGTTCTCTCTGCAGGTTGGATAATTGTGGTGTATCAGATGAAGGTTGTTCTGCTCTCGCTTCAGCTCTGAGATCAAACCCCTCACACCTGAGAGAACTCGATCTGTCTGATAATAATCTAGGAGATTCAGGAGTGAAGTGTCTCTCTGCTGGACTGGAGAATCCTCACTGTAAACTGGAGATACTGAGGTAAGATCATCTCTCTGAGAATTACACATGAGCTGCTCCTCACTAACTCATCTTCTCTAATAGTGACACTGAAACAGAGGATTTAGGTTTGAATGGAAGTTGTGTCTTTACTAAATAAAGAGTGGAAATGTTCTATAAAAATAAACAATAGTCCTTCAGTCTAAGAAGCGGAATTTCTTCTGATTCATGTTTTACTGCTATTACACCAGATCAGAACATCTTTATTAGTAGACTAATACATTAAAATAAATATTATTAAAGAAAACCTGGTTGACTCCAAACTCAACCATGGCCAAGACCCAAGAGCTGTCGACGGACACCAGGAAAAAAATTGTAGACCTACACCAGGCTGGGAAGAGTGAATCTACAATAGGCAAGCATGTTGGTGTGAATAAATCAACTGTGAGAGCAATTGTAAGAAAATGGAAGACATACAAGACCTTTGATAATCTCCTTCGATCTCAAGATCTCATCCGTGTTACGGGAATAATTAATGCGGTCATGTATCGTGAGATTTTAAGCCAAAACCTCCTTCCATCAGTGAGAGCATTGAAGATGGAACGTGGCTGGGTCTTCCAGCATGACAATGATCCCAAACACACCGCTCGGGCAACGAAGGAGTGGCTCCGTAAAAAGCATTTCAAGGTCCTGAAGTGGCCTAGCTAGTCTCCAGACCTCAACCCCATAGAAAATTTGTGGAGTCCGTGTTGCCCAGCGACAGCCCCAAAACATCACTGCTCTAGAGGAGATCTGCATGGAGGAATGGGCCAAAATACCAGCTACAGTGTGTGCAAACCTGGTGAGGACTTACAGGAAACGTTTCACCTCTGTCATTTCCAACAAAAATTTTGTAACAAAGTATTGAGTTGAACTTTTGTTATTGACCAAATACTTATTTTCCACCATAGTTTACAAATAAATTCTTTAAAAATCCTACAATGGGATTTCCTAAATTTTTTTTTCTCATTTTGTCTCTCATAGTTGAAGTGTACCTATGATGAAAATTACAGACCTCTCTCATCTTTCTAATTAGTAGAACTTGCACAATTAGTGGCTGACTAAATACTTTTTGGCCCCACAGTAAATCCATTCAAGTTTTCATCATGGAGTCAGAGATCAGCCATATATCATTTTATTTGTACTTTGTTGATTTTATTGTTTCACAGAGATTCATCCACACTGATTGTAGACTGTAGTGACTCTGTAGATGATTAAGTTCTTCTAGAACTGAGAGAATGAAGAGTGGATCCTTGTTCTTACTGCAGGTTGGATAATTGTGGTGTATCAGATAAAGGTTGTTCTGCTCTGGCTTCAGCTCTGAGATCAAACCCCTCACACCTGAGAGATCTCAATCTGTCTGATAATGAACTAGGAGATTCAGGAGTGAAGCGTCTCTCTGCTGTACTGGAGAATCCTGAATGTAAACTTGAGATACTGAGGTAAGATCATCTCTCTGATAATCACACATGAGCTGCTCCTCACTAACTCATCTTCTCTAATAGTGAGACTGAAACAGAGGCTTTAGGTTTGATTGTGAGTGGGCTTTGTAAGTATACTTATTACAAGTGCAAGATTAGCTTTTAAGTTAAAGTGTCCAGATTTATAGTGCTGTATTTAGTTCATCTTACAATGAACTAAATAAAAGCTCTTAGAGCTCGTGTTCACTGACGTAAATCCTCGCTTGTTTTTAAATTCTGTTCCCGTGAAACTCCAGCTACTGACTTCTGAAAATTTTCATTTTGTCCAGTGAATTGAGAATTTTTTTGTCCAGTATTTAAGCTGTTTTCTGTGACTACCAGCAAAAACATCAGTGGATCCAACTTAAACAGCACTTTACTACTTAATTTAAAGCTAAGTATCTTATTCACTGTTATTAAAACCTGAATCTGAAGCAGAGGTGGACCATGCAACATGACAACAACCCCAAAACTGGAATGTCCAAGTCAAAGCCCGGGTCTTAATCCTATTGAGATGCTGTGGGGTGATTTGAAACGGGCTGTGTATGCAAGAAACCCCTCAAACCTCACACAGCTGAAGAAATTCTGCATGGAGGAGAAAAACTTTCTCACAGTTGATGTCAGAGATGGTAGATGGTTATAGGAAATGTCTAACTGAGGTTATTTCAGACAAAGAGGGAAATACCAGCTATTAGGGCATACGGTCTCCTAACTTAAGTTTTTCAGTTTTGTTTGTTTAATAATATAATCTCCATCTCAGTACTGTCCAAATGAAGCTCAAATGTTTATATGTTTAAATATGTTAGAAAAGACAAAGGTTCTCATTTCACATGACACACACACACACACACACACAGACACACACACACACACACACACACACAGACACACACACACACATATACGTATATATATCCGTAGTTCGTGTTGAGCGTGGTAGTGATGCACTTGCTTAATAAAGAAATCAATTCCACTTGATTAACTTCTTCTGTTATGGTACCGAATAGCGGACAGCTAGAGTCATCGCGTTAGCCGAGCATGCTATTACATGAACTATGTGTTACGGGGCGGTGCCGCCACGTGTTGTGTTTCCCAGGTGTCAGTAACCACCTGGGTGGACTCAAAAGCAAATAGGGAAGTATTGGAGAAAGTGGGATTTGAACCAGGGTCGCTGGTGTGGAAGAGCAATGCTCTACCCAGTACTCTATGGGGAGTGTAAGGGTGCTTGTGACTATGACTTTTATCCAATGATAGGGGATAAAAGAAAGAAAAAATAATAATAATAAACAAATAAAATACAATGGTAGCAGGACAGAATATACCTGCCCAGACTACAACTGACCACGTAGATAAAAGGTAAAAGAAAGAAACCAGCCACGGGAGTGTAATAACCACAACTTAAATACTGGGTCTCGAACCCTTGCTGCTGGTGTACTGAACAGCCGAAAGGCTGACGCTCTAACAACTGCGCCACCGGCTGAGCTAAGGAAAATGTAGATTCTAGAACTTAGAAAGATCAAAGCCGAAAAAGGCGGGAAAATGGAAACAAAGGATGCCAAACAAACTTAGGACTAACAAAGGAAAACAACCTGGCAAGCTACCCACTGGCCGTTGGGTAGTCTTGTCAGAACTAAGATGGAAACCTCTGCAAAGGTGCGAGGAGGTAACTAAAGAAATAGCTTTTTAATATTTGTCTTTTAAACTTTCTATAAACTACAAAGGAACATAGACAGGGCCAAGAGGGAACTGGTTCCCTACAAAGCGAGAAAAAGAGAAGGCAGTATAAAGGTTCTTTCAAAGAGATATACCAATTACCGGCGAGGTCTGGTTTCTATATGCAAACGCAAGACTCTGCGCCGAGTGAACTGGGCGAAGTCCTTATAAAGGCATTGCCCAGCTGATATTAATCAAGCTAATTATCACTGGGTGCAGAGCGCGGTCTCCCTCTAGTGGCAGGAAGATGGCAGTGCGGGCGGCCCCTTACACTATGGAAGCCCCAAAGGGTCAAAACACACTTCGTGTAGAAACGTCCATCAAACCATTGTCACAATACAACCACAGAAAAGTCTGTTACAATAACTACGCCTTATCCCACCTAAAGCACCGCTGATCTACAATGTTTGCTGATGGAGAAATTTTAACCTACAATCTGACATTTATACGAAGTCAAGGGTCTCTGCTGGATAGTATTACTGCCTAGTATGTGAGTGAATAAAACTCCCTTACAGTTTTCTCTTGTCCCAGCAGTTTTTAACATGAGTACATTTAGCATAAAATGTGTTCACCATTTTAATTGTACATTTCACTTAAAAATCCTTGTTTTCTATAAAATGTTAATCGTTTGACAGCCCTAATATATATATATATATATACAGTGTATCACAAAAGTGAGTACACCCCTCACATTTCTGCAGATATTTAAGTATATTGTCACGCGGGGTCAACGGACCGAGGCAAAAGGGGGCGGACACACACGCAGAGATGTCTACTAATATATTTATTAATAAAGAACAGTGCTATCTACCATGATTTGACATGAGCATAAACTACTAACATGACTGGACATGAGCATAAACTACTAACATGACTTGACATGAGCATAAACTACTAACATGACTTGACATGAGCATAAACTACTAACATGACTTGACATGAGCATAAACTACTAACATGACTTGACATGAGCATAAACTACTAACATGACTTGACATGAGCATAAACTATTAACATGACTTGACATGAGCATAAACTACTAACATGACTTGACATGAGCATAAACTACTAACATGACTTGACATGAGCATAAACTATTAACATGACTTGACATGAGCATAAACTACTAACATGACTTGACATGAGTATAAACTACTAACATCGTTGGTAACATAGGCTAAACACAGGATAGGAACACTGGCTAAACATAAGCTAGGAACATAGGCTAAACAGAAGCTAGGAACATAGGCTAAGCATAAGCTAGGAACATAGGCTAAGCATAAGCTAGGAACATAGGCTAGAAACAAAACCCCTACCGTGCTCACCAAAAGTCCACATGAAAACAAAACAGTTCCCAATGTTTGTGCTCCAGCACACCTCTTAAATAGAGGGCAGCTGGAGCCCATTAGTCCTTGGGAACCAATCGAAAGAGAGGGTGTGGCAACTAGGCACACTGGAGCACACAAAGGCTCCTAGTGTGACATATATCTTTTCATGGGACAACACTGACAAAATGACACTTTGACACAATGAAAAGTAGTCTGTGTGCAGCTTAAATAACAGTGTAAATTTATTCTTCCCTCAAAATAACTCAATATACAGCCATTAATGTCTAAACCACCGGCAACAAAAGTGAGTACACCCCTTAGTGAAAGTTCCTGAAGTGTCAATATTTTGTGTGGCCACCATTATTTCCCAGAACTGCCTTAACTCTCCTGGGCATGGAGTTTACCAGAGCTTCACAGGTTGCCACTGGAATGCTTTTCCACTCCTCCATGACGACATCACGGAGCTGGCGGATATTCGAGACTTTGCACTCCTCCACCTTCCGCTTGAGGATGCCCCAAAGATGTTCTATTGGGTTTAGGTCTGGAGACATGCTTGGCCAGTCCATCACCTTTACCCTCAGCCTCTTCAATAAAGCAGTGGTCGTCTTAGAGGTGTGTTTGGGGTCATTATCATGCTGGAACACTGCCCTGCGACCCAGTTTCCGGAGGGAGGGGATCATGCTCTGCTTCAGTATTTCACAGAACATATTGGAGTTCATGTGTCCCTCAATGAAATGTAACTCCCCAACACCTGCTGCACTCATGAAGCCCCAGACCATGGCATTCCCACCACCATGCTTGACTGTAGGCATGACACACTTATCTTTGTACTCCTCACCTGATTGCCGCCACACATGCTTGAGACCATCTGAACCAAACAAATTAATCTTGGTCTCATCAGACCATAGGACATGGTTCCAGTAATCCATGTCCTTTGTTGACATGTCTTCAGCAAACTGTTTGCGGGCTTTCTTGTGTAGAGACTTCAGAAGAGGCTTCCTTCTGGGGTGACAGCCATGCAGACCAATTTGATGTAGTGTGCGGCGTATGGTCTGAGCACTGACAGGCTGACCCCCCGCCTTTTCAATCTCTGCAGCAATGCTGACAGCACTCCTGCGCCTATCTTTCAAAGACAGCAGTTGGATGTGACGCTGAGCACGTGCACTCAGCTTCTTTGGACGACCAACGCGAGGTCTGTTCTGAGTGGACCCTGCTCTTTTAAAACGCTGGATGATCTTGGCCACTGTGCTGCAGCTCAGTTTCAGGGTGTTGGCAATCTTCTTGTAGACTTGGCCATCTTCATGTAGCGCAACAATTCGTCTTTTAAGATCCTCAGAGAGTTCTTTGCCATGAGGTGCCATGTTGGAACTTTCAGTGACCAGTATGAGAGAGTGTGAGAGCTGTACTACTAAATTGAACACACCTGCTCCCTATGAACACCTGAGACCTAGTAACACTAACAAATCACATGACATTTTGGAGGGAAAATGACAAGCAGTGCTCAATTTGGACATTTAGGGGTGTAGTCTCTTAGGGGTGTACTCACTTTTGTTGCCGGTGGTTTAGACATTAATGGCTGTATATTGAGTTATTTTGAGGGAAGAATAAATGTACACTGTTATATAAGCTGCACACAGACTACTTTTCATTGTGTCAAAGTGTCATTTTGTCAGTGTTGTCCCATGAAAAGATATACTTAAATATCTGCAGAAATGTGAGGGGTGTACTCACTTTTGTGATACACTGTATATATACAGGGGTTGGACAATGAAACTGAAACACCTGGTTTTAGACCACAATAATTTATTAGTATGGTGTAGGGCCTCCTTTTGCGGCCAATACAGCGTCAATTCGCCTTGGAAATGACATATACAAGTCCTGCACAGTGGTCAGAGGGATTTTAAGCCATTCTTCTTGCAGGATAGTGGCCAGGTCACTACGTGATGCTGGTGGAGGAAAACGTTTCCTGACTCGCTTCTCCAAAACACCCCAAAGTGGCTCAATAATATTTAGATCTGGTGACTGTGCAGGCCATGGGAGATGTTCAACTTCACTTTCATGTTCATCAAACCAATCTTTCACCAGTCTTGCTGTGTGTATTGGTGCATTGTCATCCTGATACACGGCACCGCCTTCAGGATACAATGTTTGAACCATTGGATGCACATGGTCCTCCAGAATGGTTCGGTAGTCCTTGGCAGTGACGCGCCCATCTAGCACAAGTATTGGGCCAAGGGAATGCCATGATATGGCAGCCCAAACCATCACTGATCCACCCCCATGCTTCACTCTGGGCATGCAACAGTCTGGGTGGTACGCTTCTTTGGGGCTTCTCCACACCGTAACTCTCCCGGATGTGGGGAAAACAGTAAAGGTGGACTCATCAGAGAACAATACATGTTTCACATTGTCCACAGCCCAAGATTTGCGCTCCTTGCACCATTGAAACCGACGTTTGGCATTGGCACGGGTGACCAAAGGTTTGGCTATAGCAGCCCGGCCGTGTATATTGACCCTGTGGAGCTCCCGACGGACAGTTCTGGTGGAAACAGGAGAGTTGAGGTGCACATTTAATTCTGCCGTGATTTGGGCAGCCGTGGTTTTATGTTTTTTGGATACAATCCGGGTTAGCACCCGAACATCCCTTTCAGACAGCTTCCTCTTGCATCCACAGTTAATCCTGTTGGATGTGGTTTGTCCTTCTTGGTGGTATGCTGACATTACCCTGGATACCGTGGCTCTTGATACATCACAAAGACTTGCTGTCTTGGTCACAGATGCGCCAGCAAGACGTGCACCAACAATTTGTCCTCTTTTGAACTCTGGTATGTCACCCATAATGTTGTGTGCATTGCAATATTTTGAGCAAAACTGTGCTCTTACCCTGCTAATTGAACCTTCACACTCTGCTCTTACTGGTGCAATGTGCAATTAATGAAGATTGGCCACCAGACTGGTCCAATTTAGCCATGAAACCTCCCACACTAAAATGACAGGTGTTTCAGTTTCATTGTCCAACCCCTGTATATAATAGAGCACAAGTAGTGGTGGCTACAGCTTTATATTATTTATATAATTTTTCCTTAATAGAGAATAATAAGAATAATCCTATATTCCTTTTTGAGACCAAACTAACTAAAAATGTCAATGAAACTGAATCTAATAAACCACCAGACTGTACCAGCCATGATTGTTTTAAACTCTTTAATGACACGACTTCAGAGTCAGTCACCTGGCATCAATTCACTCTGACCAGCATTAGTGATTAGAGTGACGTATCCAACAAGATAATCCAACTAAATTCCTTTAATCCAATCTCCCAAAATGAACTAACTGTGTTGATTAAATCATCAAAATCATCATCGTGTATACTCGATCCTGTTCCAACTCGTTTACTTAAAGATTTACTCCCAGCTATTGTAGAGCCCCTGCTTACATTAATCAATGCATCCCTTAGCCTTGGATATGTACCTAAATTGTTTAAAAGTGCTGTTATTAAACCCCTGATTAAAAAACCTAATCTTGATCCACATGTTCAGTCTAATTATAGGCCAATAATGTGAGGGACAAGTTGTCTAACCTGGTGCTAAACCTAAACACGTTCTCTGTTACTCCCAGCCCAGATGTAAAAAACTTAGGTGCCACTCTAGATTCAGATCTCTCCTTTGATACACACGTTAATAATATTACTAGAGTTGCTTTCTATCATCTGCATAATATCTCTAAAATAAGAAATATACTATCTGCTAATGACGCAGAAAAACTGATCCATGCGTTTATAACTTCTGGGTTAGATTATTGTAATGCTCTTCTAACTGGATGCTCTGGTAGATCCATAAACAAACTCCAGTTAGTTCAAAATGCAGCAGCTCGAGTGCTAACTAGAACTAAAAAAATTGATCATATTAGTCCAGTTCTATCATCTCTACACTGGCCGCCAGTTAAATTCCGCATTGATTACAAAATACTTTTACTAACCTATAAAGCGCTAAATGGTTTGGCTCCACAGTATCTGAGTGAACATATTAATCACTACAACCCAGCGCATCCACTTCGCTCACAAGATGCAGGGTTACTTATACAGTCATGTGAAAAAATTAGGACACCCTATGAAAGCCTGTATATTTTTTTTACATATTTGAACATGTGGATATTTAATATCAATTTTAACAATACTGAGGGATCCAAGTAATATGACTAAACAATGAACAATTACGGCCTTTTTACTACTTTCTGTAAAATGTTATTTAAAAAGAATGCAATTTCTGGTGAGGAATAAATTAGGACACCCCTACATATTGTCCCACTTAAAATAGTTAAGATCACACACAGGTGTATCACATCAGGTGCACATGATTAGAACATCGCTACCCAGCATTTTGAATGAGGCTTGTCCTATTTAAACCTCAGAAAATTTGTTTGGTGTGTCCCTGACTGTTGAAGTGAGAGTGAGCACCATGGTGAGATCCAAAGAGCTGTCTGAGGCCCTCAGAAAGAAGATTGTGGCTGCTTATGAGTCTGGTAAGGGATTTAAAAAGATCTCAAAAGAATTTGACATCAGCCATTCCACCATCCGGAAAATTGTTTACAAGTGGAGGACATTCAAAACAACTGCGACCATGCCCAGGTCTGGCCGTCCAAGCAAGTTCACCCCCAGAGCAGACCGTAAGAAGTCATGAAAAATCCTAAAATTTCATCACAGGACCTACAGCAGGCTCTTGCTACTGTCCATGTGAAAGTGCATGACTCAACTATCAGAAAGAGACTACACAAGTTTAATTTTCATGGGAAGTGTGCAAGGAAGAAACCTTTGCTTTCTAAGAAAAACATTAAGGCCAGACTGAAGTTTTCCAGAGAGAAGACCACGACTTCTGGACTAATGTTCTTTGGACAGATAAGTCTAAAATTGAATTATTTGGACACCAGAACAGAAGACACGTTTGGCGTAAACCAAATACAGCATTCCAAGAAAAGAAGCTCATACCAACTGTGAAGCATGGAGGTGGAAGTGTCATGGTTTGGGGATGCTTTGCTGCAGCAGGACCTGGCCAGCTCACCATCATAGAATCCACCATGAATCCTTCTGTGTATCAAAGGGTGCTTGAGGAACATGTGAAACCATCTGTAAAAAAATTAAAGCTGAAGTGGAACTGGACCCTGCAACATGGCATCAACCCAAAACATACCAGTAAATCCACCAAGGACTGGCTGTAAACTAAGAAGTGGAGAGTCCTGGAATGGCCAAGTCAAAGTCCGGATCTTAATCCCATTGAGATGCTGTGGAGTGACTTAAAACGGGCTGTACATGCAAGAAACCCCTCAAACATCTCACAGCTGAAAGAATTCTGCATTGAGGAGTGGGGCAAACTTTCTTCAGATCGATGTCAGAGATTGGTAGATGGCTACAAGAAGCATCTCACTGAGGTTATTTCAGCCAAAGGGGGCAACACTAGTTATTAGAGGGTAGGGTGTCCTAACTTTTTCCTCCATTATAATATGCATTTTTGTTCATATCTTTTGTTTCATGAGTAAAACAATGTTAATTATTGTTGTTTAATTGCAATTGAATCACTTTCTCTTCCAGAAATAAACAAAAACAAGATTGGGCATTGATATGTGAACATTTCTTAATAAAGAGCTGCCTATTTAATGGGGTGTCCTAAATTTTTTCACATGACTGTAGTTCCTAGAATTAAAAAGATCACGGCTGGTGGAAGAGCATTTTCTTACAAAGCTCCACAACTTTGGAATAATCTTCCTGTCTTTGTTCGTGATTCGGACACGTCTTAATGTTCAATTCCAGATCGAAAACATATTTATTTACTCAGGATTTTGATGATTGTTAAACATTTAATCAAAACTGTTTACATTAGCTGCACCCTCACTGCCTGGTGAAAATACAATAAAAATCTCAGCCACAGTTTTTCTCCATCTGCTAAAACCTTTTTTTTTTAATGACCAAATGTTTTTAATCAGCATGAATCCATTGTTTTAAAGTAAACTTACAGTAACGAGCACAATTCTGTACCAACACACTTAAGAGTTTCACACCATTGTTTTGCTGATTCATGTCAGCTTAAAAATCTTAATTTTTGATAAAATCAGCAAATATGCTTTGTCATTGTCACCATTTGTAATAATAAGTATCTTATATGGTAAAGAGCAAAGCTTGGTGACTGGTATGGCGCCACTTTTACCTATGGGTTATTTCTGTGTGGAGTTTGCATGTTCTCCCCGTGTCTGCGTGGGTTTCCTCCGGGAGCTCCAGTTTCCTCCCACAGTCCAAAAACATGCAAGTGAGTGACTACCGTTCCTGTCATGAATGTAACCAATGTGTAAGAACATGACACAAACATGACATAAACAAACAAACAAACCTATAGGTTACCGTACTGTTTTTATAGGTCTTTGCAAGAATGTGCTGATGTTCTGGTATATTTCAGTTTTAACAGTTTACATAAACTCTTAAAAACAAGTTATACAACCATGAAACAGCAAACAACATTAAAGTAGATAAAATCTCACTGAAACGCAGAGAAAAACAAAATTATTATAACAATATATTAAGGGAGGGAAGACTGGCCAGCTTCTATCTCTTCTCTAGTGAAGGTTCTGGTTAACCGCCACCCCTATGGAATATAAAAGCTGACTTTCCATTTGGTCTAGCAGAGATTCAGCCATGAGGTACATGCACTTCATGCACTTCCGGCATTTCCTGGATTTGGTTGGTCATCTTCCAGTTCACCTGTGTGGGTAGGTGATGGTGGTAAATAATCAAGAAGAAACCAGAGATGTGAGATCAGCCAAATCTTCTTATTTTATTTGTACTTTGTTGATTTTACTGTTTCACAAAGCTTCATCCACACTGATTGTAGACTGTAGTGACTCTGTAGATAATGAAGTTCCTCTAGAACTGAGAGAATGAAGAGTGGCTCATTGTTCTCTCTGCAGGTTGTGTGATTGTGGTGTATCAGATGAAGGTTGTTCTGCTCTGGCTTCAGTTCTGAGATCAAACCCCTCACACCTGAGAGAACTCGATCTGTCTGATAATAATCTAGGAGATTCAGGAGTGAAGCGTCTCTGTGCTGTACTGGAGAATCCTCACTGTAAACTGGAGATACTGAGGTAAGATCATCTCTCTGAGAATCACACATGAGCTGCTCTTCACTAACTCATCTTCTCTAATAGTGAGACTGAAACAGAGGATTTAGGTTTGAATGGAAGTTGTGTCTTTAAGATAAGACACAATAAAAGCCTTTTATTATCCCACAGGGGGAAATTTGCAGTGTTACAGCAGCTTTCAAGAATACAAAAAATAGAGAAAGACAAAGTGTTTACATGTATGTACACATGTTAAAAAGTAAGAATATGTAAAAATTACAAAAATATAAACAGTATTTATAGAGGAGTTAACCCATAATTGCGGAAAATATCTGTGTTAAGCAGAGCTATGGCTCTGTTGTAAAAACTGTCTCTTAGTCTATTAGTCCTTGTTTTTATTTGCCTGTACCGTCTACCCGAGGGCAGCAGTTCAAACATTCGGTACCCTGGGTGTGTACTGTCTTTTTTAATTTTGTGTGCCCTCCTGAGACAGTGGGTGCTGTAGAGCTCCTTTAGTGATGGGAGAGGGTGCCCAATGATTTTCTGGGCGGTGTTGATGACCCTCTGTATGGCCTTCTTGTGTGCCGTGGTACAGCTGGAGAACCACACAGAGATGCAATAAGTCAGCACACTCTCCACGGAGCAGCGGTAGAAAGCAGTCAGCAGATCTTTCCTCAGTTTGAGCCTCCTGAGGATCCTCAGAAAGTGGAGACGCTGCTGGGCCCTCTTCACTACTGCCGAGGTGTTAGAGCTCCATTGGAGGTCCGCGTCCATCTGCACCCCCAGAAACTTGAAGCTGGGTACCCTCTCCACACACTCCCCGTTAATCTAGATTGGTTGCAGATCAGACTTGCTCCTCCTGTAGTCTACAATCAGTTCTTTGGTCTTGGAGGTGTTGATGACCAAGTTGTTGTCTGCACTACACCCCACTAGCCTTTGGACCTCCTCCTTATATGCCGTTTCATCACCATTAGAGATAAGCCCGACCAGGGTGGTGTCATCTGCGAACTTAATTGTGACATTGTCTGGATGGCTACTGACACAGTCATACGTGTACAGGGTATAGAGTAATGGACTCAGCACACAGCCCTGTGCATCCCTGCAGTTCCAGCTGAGAGATGGTGGTGTGGAGCGCTGTTATTATAGCATCCTCTGTAGATCTGTTAGCTCTGTATGCGAACTGAAGTGGGTCGAGGGTGAGTGGGAGTGGGAGGCAGGACATGATGTGACGTTTCACCAGTTTTTCGAAGCACTTCATGACAATTGGTGTCAGAGCAACTGGTCGGTACTCATTGAGGCTGCTGACGCTGGTCTTTTTCGGCAGTGGTATGATTGTGGCTGCCTTCAGACATGGTGGGATGAAGGACTGGGACAGTGATGCATTGAATATCTTTGTAAAAATCCCAGCTAACTGATCCGTACACTCTTTGAGGACCCTCCCGGTCACTCCGTCTGGTCCAGCAGCCTTTCTGGGGTTCACTGCCCTCAGTGTGCACCTCAACTTATGTTCCTGCACCACAAGGCTGTAGCTGCTGCAGTCGGATGGTGGGGCTGCTGCTGCATCTGAACTCTCCATCTCGAAGCGTGTGAAGAAGTGGTTCAGCACTGGGTCGTCCTCAGCCATCGTGATGTTGCTGGACTTGTAGTTGGTGAGATGCTGGACTCCCTGCCACACTTGCCTAGTGTTGTTGGTCTTGAAATGGTTCTCGATCTCCCTTTTGTACTCCACCTTGGCCTTCCTGATGCCTCTCTTCAGGTCAGCTCTGGCGGCTCTGTACTGCGCACCATTACCAGACCTGAAAGTGATGTCACGCTGTCTCAGCAGGACCTGTACTTCTTTGGTCAAACAGGGTTTTTGACTGGAATATGCCTGAAGATGTTTGTCCACAGTGACATTTTCAACACAGAAGTTGATGTATGAGAGCACAGTCGTGGTGTGTACCTCCATGTCCTGATGTTCAAAAACAGCTCTAATCTGTGCTCTCAATACACTCCTGCAGCTGATGTGATGCCACCTCTGGCCATGTTTTTACAGTCCTTGTGGCTGGTGGAATTCTCTTCCTGCATGGTGTGTATGAAGGAATCAACAGCATGGAAATATGATCTGACAGACCCAGATGTGGTAAGGGGTTTGTCCCACAGTCTTTCCTGATGTTACTGTAGACTTTGTCCAGTGTGTTTTCCCCTCTAGTTACACACTTAATGTGCTGCTCGAATTTTGGGAGTACTGTTTTTAATTCGGCATGGTTAAATTCCCCCAGCTACTATGTGCACTGCGTCGGGATATGAGTTCTGTTGGTTACTTAATGTGTTGTGCAGCTCACCCAGAGCCCGGTTAGCATTAGCACCCCCCCCCCCCCGCTCCTACCGGAGTCGCCGTTTCTGTCGTAGCGGTGAGCCGTGTAGCATGCTAACTCGATAGCCAAGTCCGGTATGGTGGGCTACAGCCAGGTCTCTGTAATTATCGCAACACTGCAGTTCTGAAGACAGTTATTATCCGCAAACTGTAGCCTCAGTTCGGCGATCTTGTTTATTATGGTCGCGCTTTTGTTTCCTTTGTTTACGTTTCCTCCTGGGCTTACCGCTGGGTAAAACTATCCATGGAGACCCCGGAGTCCTGACTGTTTCTCCCGGTATATCATGGAAGCTGTGATAGTCAGATGAAATAATCCTTTCACAGCGGAATCCCGGTCCAGGAGATCCTGACGAATGTCCACGAAAGCCCAACAAACTGTAATATTTACAATAAAAAAATAAAATAAATACAATTAAAAAAAAAAAACGGAGAGAGTGGAGAGCTGCGAGTTGCTGCGTCTATGCACGCCGCCATCTTGCAGATTTTTTTTTTGTACCACAGAATCTCAAAATCTACCACAAACGGTCACATCATTGTTTTTAAATGTTTTTTATTTAATGAGTGATTAATCAATTCTATGTATTATTATTATTATTATTATTATTATTATTATTATTATTATTATTATTATAAGCTGAACATATAAATTATCTTTTTATTAGACAGCTGACAGTTAATATACACTGAACGATCACTGGATTAGGAACACCAGGCAGAATGGCATATTATCACTCATGAAGTGCCCCCATTATGTGGTTATGTCACAATCATTTAAGGCGTTGACCTTTAAATTATAGATGAAATGGCTCTTGGGTATTTCAGTATAAGAAACTCCAGTCCTCTTTAAAAATGTTTCAATGTTCGGCTTTCGAAGTTCAGATATTTTCTTGTTAAGTTTTTATTTATTAATTTCAAACAGGGTGTCAAACCAGCACAGAGCATCACTAACTCACTCATTTGATTACTAAACCAATCCACCTTCTGATTTATTAAAAGACAACAAGAGTAACCAGAGTTTAAGTGACAGGAGGTTAGGATCAAACCCAGGTCCTCAGGACACTTTGCTATTAGTCACCCACAGTGCCGTCCACTTATCAAGTTCAGTGTTTGTGTTTGTAATCACAGTATTTATGTTGCAGTTTTTTTGCTGGCTGTGAGTTTGATTTGATTAAATATAGTAACAATTCTGATTATAAACAGTGAAGATCTGATCATTGTTCTCTCTGCAGGTTGGATAGTTGTGGTGTATCAGATGAAGGTTGTTCTGCTCTGGCTTCAGCTCTGAGATCAAACCCCTCACACCTGAGAAAACTCAATCTGTCTCATAATAATATAACAGATTCAGGAATAAAGCTTCTCTCTGATCTGAAGGATGATGAACATTTCAGACTGGAGGTTCTGAGGTGAGTAAGAACTATTTGAATCCAGTCCAGGAATAAAAGGTTTTAGTTCAATCCACTCACTGTATTGATTAGAACAAGTGTGTGGATGAAAATCTGATGATGACAGTTTGTGTCTCTGGTCTTGTGTAACAATGTTCACTATTAATCACCATCAACATGTAAAAACCTAACTTAATTAAATATCACATCACTGTTTATAAACATTATTTTTTATTCTTTTTAGGTTTTGATGATAAACTCAGATGAAGACGGAGATTAAAAGCAGAGATTATTTCTGACAACAGATGTGATTTACAGATGTGATTAAAACATCTGTACAGGATGTGAATGAGAAAATGAAACTGTGCAGGATTCAGACATCATGACATGAGTGAGAAACTGTAGAAAAGGTTTTAATCACAAGAAGAAAGTGTTTATGATGCTGAATAGACTGTTATTATGATCAGACTCTGGAGAGTGGAATTATTATTATTATTATATCCAGCTGTAACAAAGTGGATATATTTATTATAACAGATTATTATATCCTTTACAAACACAAACACGTAGCTACAAACCTACAAGATCAACATTTCATTACACTGAACATTTTTATTAATAGCTGATATTGACTCATTAAATACATTTTAGATTTAAATCTCTGTAATGTGTTTATATATTTATTCTAATCATACTGTAAGTGTTTTAATACTTTAAATGTTCTAATATTGTGTTTGTTTTATCACTGATGGATTTAATAGTTTATACTTTAACTCAGTGTTTCTCAACCTTTTCTCAGTCACAGCACCCTTTAAAAGTTTTCAAAATCTTGAGTCACCCCAGTCTAAAATGTATTAACTTACACTCTGCATCCCTCGTACCTCTAACACACAAAAACACTACAGGGATGAGACATACTGTGGTTACATTGCATTAAGCTTCAGAAAAATCTTCTCTTGTTAAGAGATGAGCCTGTGTTTGTTTCTGCTTTAAAACATATGCACTATGAACCGATCAGATTTACCATCATTAAACAAGTTTTTATATATAATTATTTCTCAATTATTTGTCATTATACCACTAGCACTGTCTGCATGGTTTCTCTGTAGCTCGGTTATGGCCCTCATACTCAGACTCAAAAGAAACTTTATTGGCATGACATTCGTATTGCCAAAGCTCAGTTACAGAAAAATAACAATAAAAAAGAACAAATATATACAAAACAGTTACATGTACAAAAATATAAAATAGAATAAAATATTAATAAAAACAGTGTAAAAAATAATTAAAATTATAACATTTACCTTCATGAGGTAATGAGCTCTCTCTCCAGGTGAGGGACAGTGGGTGGCCATGTCCCATACACACACACACACACACACACATACTGGTAATTATGGTATATGAGGACACCTGACTCAGTACCTACTTTATGGGGACACCACTTTCCACATATGCTATCAATGTGCAAGTAACTCCCAAAAATGTATTTAAACCTGCTAAAGATACATCCAAATTAGAATCACCTTTTGAATTTAAAATCATGGAAATATCATATACCTGACATTTTACAGCCTTATAGAGACATGACCTGAAGAGTGTTTAAAAGGACACACATGGTTTATCAGCACACACCACATACACAAACACAAACATGAGCAGATACTGTCTTAAGAGGACAATCAAAGGCATAAAAGGACACATAATCTGCCTGTCTTTTCAATCTAATGTAACCAATATTTTAAAGACAGCTTTGTTTTGGCCAATCTGTCATCAATATATAAATATACAGTGCCATCAGAAAGTATTCACACCCCTTCACTTTTTCCACATTTACGTTACAGACATATTCAAAATCCAATTTGAGTAGTTTTATTTTTTAAAATATACACAAAATAGCCCATAATGACAAAGAGAAAACATGTTTTCAGACATTTTTGTAAATCTTTAAAAAATGTAAACATTCAAACATAATAGTTACATAAGTATTCACACCCCTTGATATGGCACTCAAAACTATCAAAAGGGATTTTTGTGAGACTATTGGAAGTAGTTTTCAATAGGAACAACCATCTTAAAAACAGTATCTAAGACACATTTAAACAAAAATATTTGCCCTTCTAAAATGGGAAATTCTGCTTTCTTGCATTTCTCGTACTTATTATAAACATATTATGTTTGAATGTTTACATTTTTTAAAGATTTACAAAAATGTCTGAAAACATGTTTTCTCTTTGTCATTATGGGCTATTTCATGTAGATTTTTTAAAAATAAAACTACTCAAATTGGATTTCAAATATGTCTAACGTAAATGTGGAAAAAGTGAAGGGGTGTGAATACTTTCTGATGGCACTGTATATTTATATATTGATGACAGATTGGCCAAAACGAAGCTGTCTTTAAAATATTGGTTACATTAGATTGAAAAGACAGGCAGATTATGTGTCCTTTTATGCCTTTGATTGTCCTCTTAAGACAGTATCTGCTCATGTTTGTGTTTGTGTATGTGGTGTGTGCTGATAAACCATGTGTGTCCTTTTAAACACTCTTCAGGTCATGTCTCTATAAGGCTGTAAAATGTCAGGTATATGATATTTCCATGATTTTAAAATAAAAAGGTGATTCTAATTTGGATGTATCTTTAGCAGGTCTAAATACATTTTTGGGAGTTACTTGCACATTAATAGCATATGTGGAAAGTGGTGTCCCCATGAAGTAGGTACTGAGTCAGGTGTCCTCATATACCATAATTACCAGTGTGTGTGTGTGTGCCTGTGTGCCTCGAGTTTCCAGGCTGATCCTGAGTTCCTTTGCATTTAAAACAGCATCAATTCTTGTGGATACACTTGCACAAAGTTAGGAATTTAGTAGGATTATAGTCAGGTTTTTTGATTAACTAATTATACCAAACAGGTGATAATTATTTTCATATGTAGGCTGAAACACAGTCATAACCTGAAACAGCTGTGTAGGTGGCTTAAAACTGGGGAAGGAACAGTCAACTCTGCTACAAAGATGTACAGTACAATGAAATTCTTTCTTTGCATATCCCAGCTTGTTTAGAAGCTGGGGTCAGAACGCAGGGTTAGGCACATCGTATGGCACCCCTGAAGCAGACAGAGTTAGGGGTCTTGCTTAAGGGCCCAACAGTGGCTGCATAGCAGAGCTACCTAATTATACTGTATTTTAATTTTAATATTATATTTTAATATTATAATTATAAACAGACAGATTCCATTGATGCTCTTTATTTTGCTATTTGCTTTTTATAATGTGATTATTTGCCTATATAAAGTATAATATTTAAATATGTTTTACTTACTGATTTAAATGATTAAATATCACTATAAGTACCAGTCACTAACTGATTAGTAACTGACAAAATTATATTAATACCTAAATATCAACGTTTTTTTTGTTTTGTTACAAGAATGAATACTTTAGTTATTAAAAGCAGGTAGTATTAAAATTATTTCATCGTTTGTTATGGGTTTATCACCATGTTCAGATCATTAACACTTTGGACCCCCATAAATGTATAAAACCAATTATGCAATTTTGTGATGCCATTACTCCAAATTCCAACAGTAAAATTGTCTTAAAATCACAGTATGAGTACTTGAGTAAGTGTTCTTCGTGAATGTAAGGGTGGTATTTAATAACAATTTGATTTGCTTATTTCATTGGTCTTACTAGAGTAAGTGCTCTTTATGATCATAGTTGTTTCATTTGACAATCTGATTTGCTTTTTTATTGGATTTCAAAATGTGCTTTTAACGCAACCGAATATACACTTTATGTATCAAAATGTACCAAAATCACACCATGAATACTAGACTAAGTGTTCTTCATAAATGTTTGGGTGGCACTTGATAACAATTTGATTTGTTAATTTTATTGATCTTCAAAATGTGGTTTAAACACAACCAAATAGACATTTTGCATAAGTTTGCCATCCCATTATTTCAAATTCCTACAGTAAAATTGATCCAAAATCACACTATGAGTACTAGACTAAGTGTTCTTCATGATTGTATGGGTGGAACTTAATTTATTTATAATTTTATTGATCTTAAAAATGTGGTTTAAACACAACCAAATATACTGTACACTTTACTCAAGTTTACCATCACATCACTCCAAATTCCAACATTAAAAGTGTTTCAAAATTATAATACTACTAAAGTAAGTGTTCTTCATGGTCATAGTGGTGGCATTTGATAACAATTTGATTTGATTATTGTATTGATCTTCAAATAGCGGTCTTTACACAAACAAATACACACTAGTTTTTTCTTTTAACAGAAGTCTGAATTTTTTTTAACTTCTTAGATTGTTCTATATACCGGTTGTAACACACTTTTGTTTCTGCTACATTTTATGTGCATTAGAACTCGGTAGTAATGTACAGTGTATCACAAAAGTGAGTACACCCCTCACATTTCTGCAGATATTTAAGTATATATTTTCATGGGACAACACTGACAAAATGACACTTTGACACAATGAAAAGTAGTCTGTGTGCAGCTTATATAACAGTGTAAATTTATTCTTCTCTCAAAATAACTCAATATACAGCCATTAATGTCTAAACCACCGGCAACAAAAGTGAGTACACCCCTAAGAGACTACACCCCTAAATGTCCAAATTGAGCACTGCTTGTCATTTTCCCTCCAAAATGTCATGTGATTTGTTAGTGTTACTAGGTCTCAGGTGTGCATAGGGAGCAGGTGTGTTCAATTTAGTAGTACAGCTCTCACACTCTCTCATACTGGTCACTGAAAGTTCCAACATGGCACCTCATGGCAAAGAACTCGCTGAGGATCTTAAAAGACGAATTGTTGCGCTACATGAAGATGGCCAAGGCTACAAGAAGATTGCCAACACCCTGAAACTGAGCTGCAGCACAGTGGCCAAGATCATCCAGCGTTTTAAAAGAGCAGGGTCCACTCAAAACAGACCTCGCGTTTGTCGTCCAAAGAAGCTGAGTGCACGTGCTCAGCGTCACATCCAACTGCTGTCTTTGAAAGATAGGCGCAGGAGTGCTGTCAGCATTGCTGCAGAGATTGAAAAGGTGGGGGGTCAGCCTGTCAGTGCTCAGACCATACGCCGCACACTACATCAAATTGGTCTGCATGGCTGTCACCCCAGAAGGAAGCCTCTTCTGAAGTCTCTACACAAGAAAGCCCGCAAACAGTTTGCTGAAGACATGTCAACAAAGGACATGGATTACTGGAACCATGTCCTATGGTCTGATGAGACCAAGATTAATTTGTTTGGTTCAGATGGTCTCAAGCATGTGTGGCGGCAATCAGGTGAGGAGTACAAAGATAAGTGTGTCATGCCTACAGTCAAGCATGGTGGTGGGAATGCCATGGTCTGGGGCTGCATGGGTGCAGCAGGTGTTGGGGAGTTACATTTCATTGAGGGACACATGAACTCCAATATGTACTGTGAAATACTGAAGCAGAGCATGATCCCCTCCCTCCGGAAACTGGGTCGCAGGGCAGTGTTCCAGCATGATAATGACCCCAAACACACCTCTAAGACGACCACTGCTTTATTGAAGAGGCTGAGGGTAAAGGTGATGGACTGGCCAAGCATGTCTCCAGACCTAAACCCAATAGAACATCTTTGGGGCATCCTCAAGCGGAAGGTGGAGGAGTGCAAAGTCTCGAATATCCGCCAGCTCCGTGATGTCGTCATGGAGGAGTGGAAAAGCATTCCAGTGGCAACCTGTGAAGCTCTGGTAAACTCCATGCCCAGGAGAGTTAAGGCAGTTCTGGGAAATAATGGTGGCCACACAAAATATTGACACTTCAGGAACTTTCACTAAGGGGTGTACTCACTTTTGTTGCCGGTGGTTTAGACATTAATGGCTGTATATTGAGTTATTTTGAGGGAAGAATAAATTTACACTGTTATATAAGCTGCACACAGACTACTTTTCATTGTGTCAAAGTGTCATTTTGTCAGTGTTGTCCCATGAAAAGATATACTTAAATATCTGCAGAAATGTGAGGGGTGTACTCACTTTTGTGATACACTGTATATTAAGCTGTAAAGAGACAATTTACCCTCTTCAACGCTTCGCAGCTGTATTACTGTAAAACAGGGTTTAGATGTGCAGTAAAACATTAAGTGCAGATGGCGTGACCGCGGTAAATACTTTCACTTTCAGGAAGAAACAAGATGAGGCGTATTTATTTACAGAGTGCTTCTGGTAGAACAGGTTATACATGGAAACCTTTTGAGAAAAAACAATACAGTGAAGACAGAAGAAAGCAAACACAAGCATCCAACCTGATCCAGCTTATAAAATTATGATTTATAATTATATTATGTATTACATTATTATATTATACTTTCTATCTCCACTATAAATTAGTGGAAGTCAGTTCCAGTACAAATCAGTTCCATTATTAAATAAAGTTCTTATAGCTAAAACATTTCAGAAACAATTTTATTTAATATCTTAATATATGATGATTAATTCATGTTAAAAACTATGCAGCTCTCTTAAATCTTAAAATAGAATTTAATGTTCCATTTTAGAAACTGTGCATGTTGGTCTATCCAGCTAACCTAACTAACTACAGTATATAACTTGTTAAGATAATTGTGAGGTAAAATGCAAGAAGAGCATGAATAAAGCTGACCAACATTTATTTTATGGTCTGACCTAGTGTAAAGCTAGTAATAAAGTCTTCTTTGTTACTTACAGACAAAAGAGATTCACACACACACACACACATTATGAGTTTACATTTCATTTATGTTTATGCCATATCGAAGATGCTTTAGGTGTGGCAGTATTCAATCTAAGAAACTGAGGGTTAAAGGCCATGTTCAGGGGCCCAATTTGGCAGTAGTGGGACTTGAACCAACAACCTTTTAATAGGTAATACAGTACCCTAATTGCTAGACTACCACTGCCTATTGAGTTAACATGGACCACAGAACTATGGAAAGTGGTTCTACAGAAATAAAAAGATAAAACAAATATATTATTATTGATTTTTAAGTTAACATTCTAGTTCAAGAGGTTCTTTTGTCATTTCAGCTTTATAAAATGAAATAAAATAGTGTATATAATAGTGTTTATATAAGTGGTTGTTTGTTATGATGTGACGATGCATTTTGTGCTGGTGTTCATGTTGAGTTTGTATATTACCATTTTTGTTAAGTGTGTTGTGTTCAATTACTTGTTTGTTGTGTTATTCAGCACAGTTGTAGGTGTCTGCTGTATATCAGGTCTGGTCTTTTTAAAAAAAAGACAAGGCACACTTCTGATCTGGGGGTGGGGTGGTATATATTGCAAAAAATGCCAATAAAATGATTTAAGAACAGTGTTAACTCAGAATTAAAGGAGGAACTGTATATGTATATATGACAAATAAAGTATATCTTCTTCTTCAAGTTGAAAAAAGGCAGAAGGAGAAGAAAAAAGCTGAGGAGAAAGTGGGATAATAATAGAAAGCTTTAGTGTGTTTTTCTCTAAACACACTAGCTGAAGTACCTGGTGACCCCCCCCCCCCCCCCCCCACACACACACACCTACACACACACACCTATACATGTTTGTTTCTGAAAGTGAAAGTGTTCACTGCGGTCAAGCCAGCCTCCACTTGAAATGCATAGTAAAATGTAAATATAAAATGTAAATCAACCCCACGTTGTTTGTAAAGATGTGCGTATACTAAACATTACGGTAAAAGCGTCTGGCAGAACTGATTCAAAAAAAGAGTCATTGACGACGTAAATGTGACCAGTTAAAAATATATAAATATATCAGTTATCAATAAATAAACAAACCAATTTCTTCCTGCAAATTGTTTTTGGGATACAATTCCAGGCTTTGAAAAAAAAGGGTTGGTAATAATAATAATTAATAATTAATAATTTAATAATAATTTAATAATAATAATAATAATAATAAATACATTTAATTTGTAACACACTTTACATTTGGTACAAATCTCAAAGTGCCATAAGATAAAAGACATCATTACAAAAAATAAGCAATAAAAAATAATTATAATAAAAAATAGCCGCAATCACTACATTAATTAAAAAAATATTCGTAAGTTCTGCTAAAAAGAAAGGTTTTGAGTCTCTTCTTAAAAGTCCCAACCGTCTGTGGTGCCCTCAAATGGTCCTGGAGGGCATTCCAGGCGAGGGGCAGCAGAACAGAAGGCCCGATCACCCATGGTACTGAGCTTGGTTCTTGGGGGGAGAAGGCGATTTGAGTTAGTAGGATCGGAATGAGGTTTGAGTGGTGAGCAGTTTTTTCAAGTAGGTGGGAGCTTATCAATAAATACACTGGTGAGTTAGGAGGGAGACCTTGTATTCAATCCTAACAGAGATGGGAAGCCAGTGAAGAGAACGTAGAATCGGTGTGATATCCTCTCATCAGGATCCTAGCGGCACTATTTTGAATGCTATGTGATCTATGAAGACTTTTGTTAGAAATCCCAACGAGAAGTGCATTGCAGTAATCCAGTCTGGAGGAGACAGTTTTCAGCATCTGATAGAGTAAGAGTGGGACTAAGTTTGGCAATATTTCTGAGATGATACAAATATATTAAATAATAACTGGACATTATGATTTTACTTTAAATTTAAAGTAAACTAAAATGTAATCTAAGCTCTTTTCCATTTTAATTTAGATTGTTATTAAATAGAATAATCTTGATTACATGAATTGTTATTGTTATTAAAAGGATTCTACTTGTTTCCACAGAACAATTCCACTTCATAATGATAGTACACCATCTTTAGTTTACACTTAGTTAATATCAAGACATTCTGATGTATCATTTCTAAATAAAGGCCTTTATATTGTCACATATCTATTATTTTCAATTTAGACTGTAAATAAAAGGAATCCTCCTATTATTATTTATTATTATTATTGTTGTTATTATTGTTATTATTGTTATTACTATTATTATTACTACTTTTATTATTATGTAATAAACATATTGTTGTTGTTGCTGCTCTTGTTGTTTACATTTATGTTGTTGTTTTGGTTGTAATCATTCTCCCTAATAATATATTTTATATTGTTTATAGTATATTCACTGCTGGACATTCATTACTAGTCTGTGTATTTTTGTACTCTGTCTGTATTTACTTACCTAGGTAGATTTTCTCTTATGAAGTGGAATTGTCTTGTGGAAACAAGTAGATTCCATTTAATTACAGTCTAGAGTGAAAATAATAGAAATGTAAAAATATAAAGTGTAAACTACAGATGGTGTACTATTATTATAAAGTGGAATTGTTCTGTGGAAACAAGTAGAATCCTTTTAATAACAATAACAATTCATGTAATCAAGATTATTCCATTTAATAACAATCTAAATTAAAATG
Organism: Trichomycterus rosablanca; assembly: GCF_030014385.1. NCBI lineage: Eukaryota > Metazoa > Chordata > Actinopteri > Siluriformes > Trichomycteridae > Trichomycterus > Trichomycterus rosablanca. The sequence goes on along the minus strand of NC_085988.1, from coordinate 7,376,207 downwards.
AAAAAGAGCTTAGATTACATTTTAGTTGACTTTAAATTTAACGTAAAATCATAATGTCAAGTTATTACCAACCCTTTTTTTAAAAGCCTGGAATTGTATCCCAAATACAATTTGCAGGACGAAATGGGTTTATTTATTTATTAATTTTTTAACTGATATATTTATATATATTTTTTAACTGATGTAGTCACGTTTACATCGTCAGTGAATTTTTTTTTTATCAGTTCTGCCAGACGCTTTTACCATAATGTTTAGTATACGCACATCTTTACAAACAACGTGGGGCTGATTTGACTGAGCATTTCCAAGTGGAGGCTGGCTTGACCGCAGTAAGTATTTGGAGCGTCCACACCTTCACACGGAGCTTTAAAATCATTTAATCTTTTATGTCTACCTGAGAGAACATGTTAAATATTCCACCGATCACTACAGGTGAGATTTATTTCTTACAGTAAACGATCTTTAATATAAAACTAAGAGAAATAATGAAAAGCTTCTCAGTATCAGAGCAGAACTCTGGTATCGTTCCGTCTTTAGTACCGTCAGTTTCTTCTCTACATTTTACTTTTAATCATCATTAAGCTTTTTATTTTAGTACAATTACATTATTACTGAATGTGTTTATATGTAGTTTCTGTAAATGAAATTACTTTTGATCTTTATATAAAATTATTATTAGGTATTATAGTTTACATTAAAATGACTATATATTATTTATAGCTATTAAATATTGTAGCAGACATACAGTAGATCTAATGATACTTTACATTCATTCCAAACCATGTGTGTAATAAATGTAATAAAGTGTATTAATAAAAAGCATTAGCTGGAGTAACCAGATAGTCATTCAGCAGGGCTGTTTATGCTCATGATTAATAATAGTTCAGTTTCATTCTATTTTCTTCTTTTACTATAAATGTAGCTTACTTACCCACAATGCACTTGTTCAGTTTGATCAATATTAGAAAAAAAAATAATTCAATGATTGTACTGCTGAACTGTTGAAATTCAGAATTATTTTATAGTTAGTATTTAAACTTTACATTTACATTTTCGTCATTTATTTATTTAAAGTAACATACATTACAGTTAATTGATAAAGTCTGAGCAATTGAGGGTTAAGGGCCTCACTTAAGGGCCCAACAGCAGCAACCTGGCAGTAGTGGGGCTTGAATCAGCAATAATTAGATTTCCCTGGATAATAAATTGTTGATTTATTTATTCAGTAAATATTCAGATTGTGACAGAAATAAATATTAATGTGAAGTTAAAACTGCATCTTTATTCAGATCTACAGAATCTGGATGTTCATGACCAGTGATCTTCTCAAATAATCCACTAATGTTTAAAAATGGAGCTTCAACAAGATGAAAGTTCCACACCGCTCCAGCAGAGGTGAGATACCATCTGTTTAATTTTTATTTATCTTAATCATAAATTATAATTCTGTACTTATATGTTTTCATATTCAAACATAAAAAATGCTTATTTACAGTAAAGGTTTATATGTTTTCACATACATTGTATTTATACTAAATATTCTGTTTTCTTAAAGTAATAACAGTGATCCAAAATTCACTGCAAAACAAAATATGTAGTGACTCATGTAATTTCACTAAAAGATCAATCAAAAGAAGTAAAGAGAAATATATAACCCAAATTAAAGCTATACATACATACATCATGTGAAAAAAATAAGACCCCCTTTTGTATTTAAACATATGAGCTTCATTTGAACAGTATTTAGAGATAGAGCTTATATAGCTAAACAAATAAAACTGGAAAAAGTCAAATGAAAGTAACAAAAATAGAAGTTCCTTGTGAAGAAAAAGTTAGGACACCCTATGCCCTAATAGCTGGTATTTCCCCCTTTGGCTGAAATAACCTCAATTAGACGTTTCCTATAACCATCTACCGTCTCTGACATCGACTGGGAGAATGTTTCTCCCCCTCCTTTATGCAGAATTTCTTAAGCTGTGTGAGGTTTGAGGGGTTTCTTGCATGCACAGCATCTCAATAGGATTAAGATCCGGGCTTTGACTCGGCCATTCCAGAACTCTCCATTTCTTTCTTTTGATTTATTCCTTGGTGGATTTACTTTGAATGTTTTGGGTCGTTTGGAGAGCTTGACAGACCCTGCTGCTGCAAAGCAGCCACAAACGATGACATTTCCACCTCCATGCTTCACAGTTGGTATGAGGTCTTGTGCTCCAATGCTGTGTTTGGTTTGCGCCAAACATGTCTTCTGTTACTGTGCTCAAATAATTTATCTAAACACATTGTTCTAGAAGACCTAGTCTTTGTCTAGAAACTTGCTCTGATGTTTTTTTTATAAACAGCAAGTTTTTTTTTTAGGGATTTTTTAGGAGAAATTACCAGGAAAACCGAATTCATAACATATGAGAGTCACTTTCCATTGGAGTAAGTACGTAAAGTTGAGTATTTGTCTCACCAGGTAATTAAACTCACAGTGCTAAATTTCGAATCATTATAATGTTTATCAAACTAACAAAATATAACACATACAATGACAGTTAATAAGTAAATTGCATAACTACGTGGTAATGGTAAGAGTATAAATCTGTAGGTAAACTATTACTTGAAAATAACCTATTGATTAATAGTGGAAATGAATAAAAAGATGTAGAGATCAACACTTCACCGCGAGCACATGATAGCATGTACCTCTCAGTTTGTTCAATGAAGACTCTGCAGGGAGAGGCCTGTGTCGAATCACCTCACTTATCTTTCTTTTGGCCCCGTGTTTAGCTGAGAAGTAAGCTTTCCATGCCGCAAGACTTCACTCAGATGCCTAGACCCAACAACCGTTAATTCTGAGGTGGTTAAATTTGACTAAAACACTCTCCTTTTCTTCGTCTTTGAAGATGTACAGGAACTTTACCGGTGGTTAAGTTCAGAAGCAGACAATTTACGTCAAATCCTTGCAATCCAATATTTATTTTTTAAAATAATTACTCATGAAAGCCGTTGTTTAGTCCAATTCAAATACAGAAATCAGATTTGTCAGTACCTAGCTGTATCTTCATAAAGAGTGGTGCATTTTTGAAGGATCCTCTAAAGTTTAAAGATAAATATCCATTATATGGACTATATAGATTATAGTAATGATACCTTCAACATATAATCATGAAAAAAACTACATTCACTGAGCACTTGATTAGGAACACCAGACTTGGCCCTATATTCACTGGGCACTTTATAAGTTGACCATATAAAAATGCTGTTTGCGTAAACAATTACTGACTGTGCTCAATCTGTATACTGGAACACCATCTACCCCATAAACGAATCATCTTTGGTCTAGATCAGGGGTCGGCAACACGCGATACACGTTTGCCTGGCACGCTCATTGGTAAGAGTAAAAAAGTTTATTTAGTTGGATCCGTCCCTACACGTTATGCCTCGTTCCCTACCCCTTAATTAACCTTAACAAGCATAAATTAACTTTACCCAGAAAAATTACTCCACCTTAACTCCATTCGCCACCTCCTCCTATGGCCAATTAAGGTGGAGTGATTTATGCTTGTTAACGGTAATCATTGCTAGGATTAAAGACGTGCCTGTTTCAGCAAGAACAGTTGAGCGTTGTATCACAGATATGGCGGGTAATATCAGGGAGCAGCAGATGACCGGACTGAAGGACTGCGCTGTGTTTAGCGTTGCGCTTGATTTTGAAATGCAGCTGATTGACTTTTAGAGCTCATCTCTGTGGACAATGAAGTTCTGTGAACTGCGGACTTCACTTGAAACATCTAAAGAAAATGCACAGTCCCTGTTCATGTGTTGGACATCACTACCAGAAAAATATGACTTTGAAGAAGGTTGCACTGGCGATGCTGTCAGTCTTTGGATCAACATATCTGTGTGAGCAGATCTTCTCACACATGAATTCCATCCTCAACCCCTCACGAAACAGGCTTACTGCAGACCACTCTGAGAACTGTGTTCAGCTCAGTCACCTCATATACACCACAGATAAATCATATTTGCAGAGAAAGTCAGGGACAAGGATCACACTGACATGTAAGTTTAATTAGCTGATTAATTGGTTTATGTCACATACACATCAACTGTTTGTGTTATATGACTGATGTATTCCATGGCACACTGAGTACTTCATTTTCAATTTTTTTTTTATTGGCACAGAGTACAAAAAACGTTGCCGACCCCTGGTCTAGATGATAATAAAGTTCATTAGTAAAACATGGCCAATGCTAAAAACTAAAAGTTGATCATGAAAATAGACAATTCAATTCTGTGTGGACCGACGAATTTTGTTTTATTTTACCGAGTCATACAAATGCTAAGCCAACTTGCTTAATATGCTCTCAAACTGTAGCAGTCTGCAAGGTGACTTATATAAAACGGCACTTCGAAGCACGTCACAGCAGCTTTAATGACACCTTCCCGGCAAATTCAGACAGTCGAAAAGAAAATATTGCAAATTTGATTGCTGCCTACAAGGCTTCTTACCTTTTGCTAAGTTCCACAACACACGCAGAGACGCTACTGTTGCATTCTCTTGTGCAGATGTAGTTTCACGACTTACATGCCGGCCATTGGTTGAACTCTTGGTTGAGTAGCTCAGTGGTTATTTATTTATAGGGCAGTGGTAGCTCAGCAGTTAAGGTACTGCACTAGTAATCAGATAGTGGCTGGTTCAAGCACCAGCACTGCCAAGTTGCCACTTTTGGGTCCCTAAGCAAGGCCCTTATCCTTAACTTTCCTAAACTGAATTCAGTCCTTATTGTAAGTTGTGTTAGATAAAAGCATCTGCTTACCGCTGCAGATTTAAGAACAAATATTTCTAACAAATAATTTAAAAATCATTGTTCTGTTCAGTCTGAGGTAGAATAAAAAATGTTGATAAGCTCAGGACATTGTGAGTGCAGACACTGCAGATTACCAATACATTCATGATCTCAGAAATGTCTCTTACTTTCAAAGTAACTAAATGCATGTCTACGTGTTTTGTTTTCATAATTTTATCATAGCTCTGACTCAACATCAGCTGGATCAACTGAAGTCCAGATGAAGCTCAAATTAATTCTGATAAAGAAGTTTCAGTGTGTAAATGAAGTGACCACAAAGCAGGGAAACCCAACACTTCTGAATGATATCTACACCGAGCTCTATATCACAGAGGGAGAAAGTGGAAAAGTCAATAATGAACATGAGGTGAGGCAGATCGAGGCAGCATCCAGGAGAGCAGCAACAGAGGACACGCCCATCAAATGTAACAACATCTTTAAACCTTTATCAGACCAAGATGAACCCATCAGGACTGTCCTGACTAAGGGTGTTGCCGGCATCGGAAAAACCGTCTCTGTACAGAAGTTCATTCTGGATTGGGCTGAAGGGAAAGAGAATCAGGACGTCCAGCTCATATTTGCACTTCCTTTCAGAGAGCTGAATTTGATGAAGGACCACAAACTGAGTCTGATGGATCTCCTTCATTTCTATTTTCAGGAGATAAAAGAAACTGACATGTCCAGCTTGTACAAAGTTCTGTTTATTTTTGATGGTTTGGATGAGTGTCGTTTATCTCCAGATCTTCAGAACTCAGTGAGATTGAGTGATGTAAATGAATCAGCATCAGTTCCTGTACTGCTGATGAACCTGATCAAAGGGAATCTGCTTCCTTCTGCTCTGATCTGGATCACCTCCCGTCCAGCAGCAGCTGATCAGATCCCCTCTGAGTGTATTGATCGAGTGACGGAGGTACGAGGATTCACTGATCCACAGAAGGAGGAGTACTTCAGGAAGAGGGTCAGTGATCAGAGTCTGGCCAGTAGAATCATCTCACACCTGAAGTCTTTAAGAAGCCTCTACATCATGTGTCATATTCCAGTCTTCTGCTGGATTACAGCCACAGTTCTAGAGAGAATGTTTGGTGAAGCAGAGAGTGGAGAGATCCCCAAAACTCTGACTCAAATGTACACCCACTTCCTCATCATTCAGACCAACATCATCAGAAAAAAGTACATGAAGAATCAGGAAGAAGAAGGAGAAATGATCCTCAAACTGGGAAAACTGGCTTTTGAGCAGCTGATGAAAGGAAACCTGATCTTCTATGAGGAAGATCTGATGGGGTGTGGCATTGATGTTCAAGAGGCCTCAGTGTACTCAGGTGTGTGTACACAAATCTTCAGAGAGGAGTTTGGACTTCACCAGAGTAAAGTGTACTGCTTTGTTCATCTGAGCATTCAGGAACATCTCGCAGCTCTATATGTGCACCTGACCTTCCTGAAGGAAAAAATAATTGTTCTTCAACAGAGTCTGTATTCAAAATTGAGGATCCTGAAGGTAAAACAAATCTCAGATCTACACAAGAGTGCTGTAGATCAGGCGTTACAGAGTAAAAATGGACATCTGGATCTTTTTCTTCGCTTTCTTCTGGGTCTCTCACTGCAGTCCAACCAGAATCTCTTACAAGCCTTAGTGACACAAACAGGAAGTGACTCTCATAACAAAGATGAAACAGTTCAGTACATTAAGATGAAGATCAGTGAGAATCCCTCAACAGAGAAATCCATCAATCTGTTCCACTGTCTGAATGAACTGGATGATCATTCACTAATTCAGGAGATCCAACAATACCTGAAATCTGGAAAACTAAAACAAACCAAACTCTCTGATTCTCAGTGGTCAGCTCTGGTCTTCATGTTACTGACATCAGCAGAGGAACTGGATGTGTTTAACCTCAGTGATTATGCCAACAAATACAGCACAACAAATAAGGTTCTTCAGAAACTGATGCCGGTGGTTGCAGCATCCAGAGCAGCTCGGTGAGTAAAGCTGAAGATTCCTGTTAGACTGTAATTCTGATGTTAATTAATGATGTTAATAGATTATTATTATACAACCCCAAATCAGAAAAAGTTGGGACAGTAAAGCATTTACCACTTTGTAACGTTGCCGTTCCTTTTCACCACTTAAAATATGGCACCAAGGAGACCAAGGGATTTAGTGTTTCAGCTTTTATTTTGTCTCAGTCTTACTGTAAACACGACTTAAGATGTACAACAGTACAGGCTCGTCATCTCATTTTTCCTTTCAAAATTCTCTATTGGGGACATGTCAGGACTGCAGGCAGGCCAGTCTAGTACCCGTACCCTCTTCTCCCGCAGCCACGCCTTTGTAATGTGTGCAGCAGGTGGTTTTGCATCGTTTGGTTGAAAAATGCTGGACGTCCCAGGAAAAGACGACGTCTTGAAGGCAGCACATGTTGCTCTAAGATCTTAATGTACTTTTCTGCATTAATGCTGCATCACAGAGTGTAAATTACCTTTACCAAGGGCACTGACACACCCCCATACCATGACAGACCCTGGTACTGACACACCCCCATACCATGACAGACCCTGGTACTGACACACCCCCATACCATGACAGACCCTGGTACTTACACATCCCCATACCATGACAGACCCTGGTACTGACACACCCCCATACCATGACAGACCCTGGTACTGACACACCCCCATACCATGACAGACCCTGGTACTTACACATCCCCATACAATGACAGACCCTGGCACTGACACACCCCCATATCATGATAGACCCTGGCACTGACACACCCCCATACCATGACAGTCCCTGGTACTGACACACCTCCATACCATGACACACCCTTGCACTGACACACCCCATACCATGACAGACCCTGGCACTGACACACCCCATCCCATGACAGACCCTGGTACTGACACACCCCCATACCATGACACACCCTGGCACTGACACACCCCCATTCCATGACAGACCCTGGTACTGACACACCCCATACCATGACAGAACCTGGTACTTACACACCTCCATACCATGAAATACCCTGGTACTGACACACCCCATACCATGACAGAACCTGGTACTTACACACCTCCATACCATGAAAGACCCTGGTACTGACACACCCCCATACCATGACAGACCCTGGTACTTACACATCCCCATACCATGACAGACCCTGGTACTTACACAGCCCCATATCATGACAGACCCTGGTACTTACACATCCCCATACCATGACAGACCCTGGTACTTACACATCCCCATACCATGACAGACCCTGGTACTGACACACCCCCTTACCATGACAGACCCTGGTACTTACACACCCCCATACCATGGCAGACCCTGGTACTTACACAGCCCCATATCATGACAGACCCTGGCTTTTGGACTTCTTGCTGATAACAGTCTGGATGGTCTGTCTTTGGTGTGGAGCACACGGCGTCCATTTCCAGACCCCCCACACCAAAACCAAACACAAACCCACCACCGTTACCTTCTTTAGTCTCTCAGCTTCAAACTACACTAAATCTGTATCCCTGTGTTGTTAGTGATAGAAACATATTCAACAAAAGTATTCTTTCACTGATGTCAGACAGTTACAGACTCACAGTAGAAGCTTAAATTAAAAACTTAAATTTAACTCTGTAGCAACCAGCAACAGGTACGACCAGTTAAAAACAGCATTTAGCCACACTGTGCTGGGTGTGCGGAGTGAAAACAGAGAGAGTTTTTAGACAGAAATATATTAAATAATAACACTACAAAAAAACAGATCATTTATTTTACATCATTGTTGTGCAGTAAAGTTTGTTTCTGCTACATTTTTGTAGTTATCATTGTTTGAGCATGAATAAAAAATATTACCATAATATTTAGCTGTTTTTTCAGCAACTTTTAGAATGTTATTAAATTGTAGAATTTTTAGCGAACCAAATGTTTAGTTTTTCTTTTTGTCTGGTTCCACACCCTTGTCTCCACCTCTCAGTTATTATTGCTTCATTTGATTGTTTCAACTTGTTTCTTCTTGTCTTGATTAGTTTGTAAACTTTTTACCTTGTTTTGGGTGTAGTTATGCTTACACACATTAAAATGTGTGTAATTCTTCCTCATGTTCTTTTATTCTGGTGGAATTAGCATATACAGTGTATCACAAAAGTGAGTACACCCCTCACATTTCTGCAAATGTTTCATTATATCTTTTCATGGGACAACACTATAGACATGAAACTTGGATATAACTTAGAGTAGTCAGTGTACAGCTTGTATAGCAGTGTAGATTTACTGTCTTCTGAAAATAACTTAACACACAGCCATTAATGTCTAAATAGCTGGCAACATAAGTGAGTACACCCCACAGTGAATATGTCCAAATTGTGCCCAAATGTGTCGTTGTCCCTCCCTGGTGTCATGTGTCAAGGTCCCAGGTGTAAATGGGGAGCAGGGCTGTTAAATTTGGTGTTTTGGGTACAATTCTCTCATACTGGCCACTGGATATTCAACATGGCACCTCATGGCAAAGAACTCTCTGAGGATGTGAGAAATAGAATTGTTGCACTCCACAAAGATGGCCTGGGCTATAAGAAGATTGCTAACACCCTGAAACTGAGCTACAGCATGGTGGCCAAGGTCATACAGCGGTTTTCCAGGACAGGTTCCACTCGGAACAGGCTTCGCCAGGGTCGACCAAAGAAGTTGAGTCCACGTGTTCGGCGTCATATCCAGAGGTTGGCTTTAAAAAATAGACACATGAGTGCTGCCAGCATTGCTGCAGAGGTTGAAGACGTGGGAGGTCAGCCTGTCAGTGCTCAGACCATACGCCGCACACTGCATCAACTCGGTCTGCATGGTCGTCATCCCAGAAGGAAGCTGACGCACAAGAAAGCCAGCAAACAGTTTGCTGAAGACAAGCAGTCCAAGAACATGGATTACTGGAATGCCCTGTGGTCTGACGAGACCAAGATAAACTTGTTTGGCTCAGATGGTGTCCAGCATGTGTGGCGGCGCCCTGGTGAGAAGTACCAAGACAACTGTATCTTGCCTACAGTCAAGCATGGTGGTGGTAGCATCATGGTCTTGGGCTGCATGAGTGTTGCTGGCACTGGGGAGCTGCAGTTCATTGAGGGAAACATGAATTTCAACATGTACTGTGACATTCTGAAACAGAGCATGATCCCCTCCCTTCGAAAACTGGGCCTCATGGCAGTTTTCCAACAGGACAACGACCCCAAACACAACCTCCAAGATGACAACTGCCTTGCTGAGGAAGCTGAAGGTAAAGGTGATGGACTAAACCCAATTGAGCACCTGTGGCGCATCCTCAAGTGGAAGGTGGAGGAGTTCAAGGTGTCTAACATCCACCAGCTCCGTGATGTCATCACGGAGGAGTGGAAGAGGATTCCAGTAGCAACCTGTGTAGCTCTGGTGAATTCCATGCCCAGGAGGGTTAAGGCAGTGCTGGAAAATAATGGTGATCACACAAAATATTGACACTTTGGGCACAATTTGGACATGTTCACTGTGGGGTGTACTCACTTATGTTGCCAGCTATTTAGACATTAATGGCTGTGTGTTGAGTTATTTTCAGAAGACAGTAAATCTACACTGCTATACAAGTTGTACACTGACTACTCTAAGTTATATCCAAGTTTTATTTCTATAGTGTTGTCCCATGAAAAGATATAATGAAATATTTGCAGAAATGTGAGGGGTGTACTCACTTTTGTGATACACTGTATTCTCTGCTGCTTTCGATCAGCTTTGTCCCCCTCCTGACTCAGCCTCTGTTGATACGGGGGAGCTCAGCTCCTGGTTTGATGTCTCTTGCCGAACCATACTGGACTCAGTGGCCCCATTAAGAACCATACAGCCGAAAGTTAAACCCGAGCCCTGGCTTAATGACAGAACTCGTGCAGCAAAGCGGGAGTGTCGCAAAGCTGAGCGCAAATGGAAGAAGGACAAGCTGCAGGTTTCATTTCAAATCTTAAAAGATTGCTGGCGTTCTTACCAGAACACTATCAAAGAAGCCAAAAGAAAATATTTGTCAAATATTATCATGGCAAATTGTCATAATCCACGGGTGTTATTTAAAACCATTGACTCTGTTCTTAAGGCCCCTCAGCCCATCTGTTCAGAAGCATCCCCTGAAATGTGTGATAACTTTCTGCACTTTTTTATTGACAAGATTGTCGCAGCAAGAGCTCCTACCACAGCTCCTGCCTTCGACCCCTCTGACTCTGTCCCTTGCCTGACTGTGTTTGATAGTTTTGAGCCGGTGACTCTGTCGCACTTGGAGGATGTGGTAGGCCATTTAAAGCCTTCTGGTTCTCCCTGTGACGATATGCCTCCTCACTTTTTTAAAGAGGTTTTTCATAGTATAGGGCAACAGGTTCTGGCCATTATTAACAGCAGTCTATCCTCTGGTGTTGTTCCTGTGAGTTTTAAACATGCTGTAGTGCAACCCCTGCTTAAGAAACCTGGCCTTGACCACACGGTATTGGCTAATTATAGGCCTATTTCCAAGCTGCCCTTTATTTCAAAGATCTTGGAGAAAGTTGTTTATGCTCAGCTGAAAGTTTTTCTGGATGAGCATAATATCCTGGAGGTCTTTCAGTCTGGTTTTAAAACCCTGCATAGCACAGAGTCAGCGTTGCTTAGGGTTTTCAACGACATCCTCCTGGCCAATGATTCTGGTGACCATGTGATCCTTGTCCTGTTGGATCTAACCGCGGCTTTTGACACGGTAGATCATAAAATTTTAGTCTCCCGGTTGCAGCACCTAGTGGGCATCCGTGGTAGTGCTTTGGAATGGTTTAGGTCCTATCTGACGGACAGAACTTTGTGTGTGAGTTTTGCTGGTTCAGACTCCTCCCCAGCTCCCCTGCCGTATGGGGTTCCACAGGGCTCAATTTTAGGACCCCTCCTCTTCTCACTTTATCTGCTTCCACTGGGCTCCATTTTGAGAAAGCATGGCATCTCATTTCATTGCTACGCTGATGACAGTCAGATATATGTCCCGCTGAAGAAGAAAGATGCTTTCTCTATTAAGCCACTTCTGTTATGTCTTAATGACATTAAAGCTTGGATGGCCTTAAATTTTCTGAATTTCAATGAAAAGAAAACAGAAGTGATGGTGTTTGGTCCCAGTGGTTCCTGTGAAGCCCCTCCTGTTGATTTGGGCCCTTTGACACAGTATGTGAAGCATACAATCTCTAACTTGGGTTTTAAGATGGACAGTGATTTTAAATTGGACCGTCAAATTGGTGCAGTAGTCAAATCCAGCTTTTTCCACTTGAGGCAGCTGGCAAAGATGAAGTCAATCCTTTCACATGGGCACTTTCTGTAATGCACTTTATTTTGGAGTCAGCCAGTCCTCCCTCAAACGTCTCCAGTTAGTGCAAAATGCTGCGGCCCGACTTTTAATGGAATCACGTAAGAGAGAGCATATAACCCGCATTCTGGCCTCCCTCCATTGGCTGCCCGTGCATTTCAGAGTACATTTTAAGATTCTGTTGTTTGTTTTTAAATCTTTAAATGGACTTGCCCCGCCTTACCTCGCTGAACTGCTCCATCCCCACACTTCTGCTCGGTGCCTCAGGTCAGCTGATCAGCTGCTCCTGGAGGTACCAAGGTCAAAGCGTAAGCTCAGAGGGGATAGAGCTTTTTCAATCGCTGCCCCTAAATTATGGAACAACCTACCACTCCATATTAGACAGGCCTCTTCACTGGCTGTTTTCAAAACTAGTCTTAAACCCATTTTTATTCCTTGGCTTTCAATCCAGCATGAGACTTTGCCCTTGTTTTATTTGCCTTATTAGTTTTTACCGTTTTATTTGTTTCATCTATTTCTTTTATTGTTTTTTTATTGTTTTTATTTTCTCATTGTTTCTAGTGTTTGTTTTATGTTTTATAATTATCTTTGTACAGCACTTTGTCACAGCTGTTGTTGTTTTTAAAGTGCTCTATAAATAAAGTTGAGTTGAGTTGAGTTGAGTATATAATTTTTATTAGACTTTATCAGCTCTAGGCTTTATTCTGTAACAGAAGTTATTATGGTAAACATTTACATTACATGATGCTTTTATTACAATTCTCATGTGTACTAAAGTATTAAGTATGAGAAACAATGTATAGTGGATTTTAAAAGTGTTATGATGTGGGAGGAAGGACCCAAGGATGCGGAGGTTTAACTAAAAAGGGGTTTTATTTACAAAATCATAAACATAATATACATAAAATAAAAGGAATAACAATAACAAAAACACTTCGGGGAATCCCGAAGGCAGCCGGACGTCGGGGGCTGAAAAGGAACAAAAAAAAGCATACAAAGGAAAAGGGGAAGCGCGAGGCGCGAACCCAGGTCTCCTGCCTCCCGACCGGGAGCTTTAACAGCCTGCCACAGCGGCGCTAGTGGCAGACCGGCGCTATTGAAGCAAAGAGTGGGTTCGCGAGATGGACCACCTCGCGCTGTTGGCCGAAGAAGGGGGGGTAACACCGATAATAGCTGCGTGGCATGGCGCTTTCCAGCAACCAATGCTGGCTAGAGCCATGCCAGCTACCGGGTTTTATCGATTTGCGGGTTTCAAAAGTTAATGGCAAAGGCGCTGTCACCAGCCAGGGTGGCTGGGAAGTGGCCATTTGCTCCTGCGCTCCAGAGGGCGGAACGTGACGCTGTCACCAGCGGTAGCTGGGAGGGGGTCACGTTCCTCTGGGCGCAGTCGTGGGCGGCGGCGGCTCGACGGCTCGGCGGCAGCGGCCCGACGGCGACCTGAGAGCGGCAACCAGGCGGCGGCGGCGGCACGACAGCTGCGGCACTATGGCGGCAGCTTGGCGGCGGCGGCGGCGTGGTGGCGCCCACTAGCGGTGGCCCGGCGGCAGCGGCACGGCGGCGGCGGCACAGTGCGGCAGCACAACCTAAAGATAAAAAAAACAATAAACATAAAAGGACACCGCAGTGTCAAACAAACTCAAAGAAAGAAAAAAGAAACAGCCAACAAGAGCAGAAGGTGCGACGGCTACAGCTCTGCACCTATCCCTTAAATAAGGGAAGGCACAGGTGTAGCCACTTCGCCCTAACGAGCTGGCCAGGTAATAAAAGGCACAGCTCGTTTCTGCTCTGTAAGGCCTGTGGCGTCAGGGAGAGATGGTACATTCCCCTGATGCCACAGAGCCTAACAGTACCCCCTTCTTAAGGAGACCTCTCCTGAGGTCTCCAGCCGGCGGTCCCGTCCCCACCAGTGGCTAAAAGCCACTGGGGGAGTGCCCCCCCAAAAAAATTTTTGGGAGAGGACGGGATCCTCCGCTGGGTCCAGTAATGGTCGCACCTTGCTGTTATGATGTGGGAGGAAGGACCCAAGGATGCGGAGGTTTAACTAAAAAGGGGTTTTATTTACAAAATCATAAACATAATATACATAAAATAAAAGGAATAACAATAACAAAAAACACTTCGGGGAATCCCGAAGGCAGCCGGACGTCGGGGGCTGAAAAGGAACAAAAAAAAGCATACAAAGGAAAAGCGCGAGGCGCGAACCCAGGTCTCCTGCCTCCCGACCGGGAGCTTTAACAGCCTGCCACAGCGGCGCTAGTGGCAGACTCGCTCCCGGCGCTATTGAAGCAAAGAGTGGGTTCGCGAGATGGACCACCTCGCGCTGTTGGCCGAGGAAGGGGGGGTAACACCGATAATAGCTGCGTGGCATGGCGCTTTCCAGCAACCAATGCTGGCTAGAGCCATGCCAGCTACCGGGTTTTATCGATTTGCGGGTTTCAAAAGTTAATGGCAAAGGCGCTGTCACCAGCCAGGGTGGCTGGGAAGTGGCCATTTGCTCCTGCGCTCCAGAGGGCGGAACGTGACGCTGTCACCAGCGGTAGCTGGGAGGGGGTCACGTTCCTCTGGGCGCAGTCGTGGGCGGCGGCGGCTCGACGGCTCGGCGGCAGCGGCCCGACGGCGACCTGAGAGCGGCAACCAGGCGGCGGCGGCGGCACGACAGCTGCGGCACTATGGCGGCAGCTTGGCGGCGGCGGCGGCGTGGTGGCGCCCACTAGCGGTGGCCCGGCGGCAGCGGCACGGCGGCGGCGGCACAGTGCGGCGGCACAACCTAAAGATAAAAAAAACAATAAACATAAAAGGACACCGCAGTGTCAAACAAACTCAAAGAAAGAAAAAAGAAACAGCCAACAAGAGCAGAAGGTGCGACGGCTACAGCTCTGCACCTATCCCTTAAATAAGGGAAGGCACAGGTGTAGCCACTTCGCCCTAACGAGCTGGCCAGGTAATAAAAGGCACAGCTCGTTTCTGCTCTGTAAGACCTGTGGCGTCAGGGAGAGATGGTACATTCCCCTGATGCCACAGAGCCTAACAAAAAGCAAGCATTTCAAAAATGTGTTTTACAACAATAATCTCAATCATAAGTAAATGTAGTTTTCACAATGGTGCACTTAAAGAACGTATAAAATGATGATTTGAAGCACAATATATTTTAGCAGAATTTAGTTGAAAGTTGGTACCTTAATTACTATATTTATAACAGTTTCAGGTTCAGATTCAAGTCTAAATTTATTTTAGTACATGTAATCCACCAGATTTAGGTATTAGATCAGTAGATCATCTGCACTAATGTTAGTGAATTAATAGCTGATTTTCCAGGTTATTAGATTCCTAATAGCTGCTCTTTTTATTTTAAAAGCTTAATATAATACAACCTTCTTGTTAGTTGATAATAATAAACTCATAACCAGTACATGATCAGATTAAAGTTAAGTCAGCTAAGTTAAGTCAGCTGCTCTGTTTAACCCCTTCTCAACAATGGTTTTTGGTCTGTTGATCCTGGATTCTGTAAAGTTATTTTAAGACAATGGGTGTGTTCGAAAACCTAGGGAGCTGCCTTGCTGTCTTACTGTCTACATAAGCAGCTGCCTCAGTAGAGCGGATTCTAATAAGTCACTGACTTATAAGTCAGGTTATTCGAACACACTACTTAGACAGCGATTACATCGGGTTTCACGTTTAGCATCTTGCCATTAAAACCAATGGATTGAGGTAGCACAGCACGCTAACGTCAATATAACATCTTCCTTCATGTACCGATAACCGTTACATTTCCTGACAAGCCCCAACTCGCAAATAAAAACACTCGGTACAAGTTTATACAAGTAAAAAATCAGTAATATTTTATTTACGTTTGAAAATAACTCCATTCGTTTCTCCGCCCCGTCAGCCATGTTTATTTTTCTGAGAGAAGAGCGCCCGACCCGCAATGAATTCTGGGATTGCCTTGATCACTAAGGCAGCGTCGGATGCTCACTCGTTCTTGAGCCAAAATAACATTAAAATATTAAGATATCTCAGTAGTGAGGATATTAGGGCAACTAGGATTTCAAACAGCCTCCTTCTCTGGAGCGCGCACAGGATGACGTAAAATGCGTCTATGTAGAGAACTTCCTAGGTTTTCGAACACACCCAATGTCTATTGTAAAAAAAAAAGGGCTATTCATATACAGTATAAACCTAAGACATAATAAAAAAAAATGTGTTTTGTATCTGTTGGTCATGGATTCTGTAAAGTTGCTTTGAGACAATGTCTATTGTAAAAAGCGCTAAATAAATAAAGTTGACTTGACTAGACTTTAATGAATACTGAACTATCTCACCATCTGGAGTACTCATCTCTAATCATGAACTATAAACCAGACAACAATTCATTTATTAACATTTAGTAAATAAAATAGTATCTTATCAATACCAAGTATGATCTAAATGATCAAGTATTTAAAGTAATTCAGGGTTTTGAAAGAAAGTACTGTCGTGGAAATAGAAGGTGAAATGATAAAATAAAGATTACAGTTGACTGGATTGGAGAATTTATTGGCACGATTGTGGGTTCTTACAGCCGTGGAATAGCTGAAGAACCAGGAACAGAAGTGTTGACCTGCATTTATACTGCTCTCAGTTCACAGAGATTCATCCACACTGATTGTAGACCGAAGTGACTCTGTAAATGATGAAGTTCCTCTAGAACTGAGAGAATGAAGAGTGGATCATTGTTCTCTCTGCAGGTTGTGGGATTGTGGTGTATCAGATGAAGGTTGTTCTGCTCTGGCTTCAGCTCTGAGATCAAACCCCTCACACCTAAAATATCTCAATCTGTCTTATAATAATCTAGGAGATTCAGGAGTGAAGCGTCTCTCTGCTGGACTGGAGAATCCTCACTGTAAACTGGAGATACTGAGGTAAGATAATCTCTCTGATAATCACACATGAGCTGCTCCTCACTAACTCATCTTCTCTAATAGTGAGACTGAAACAGAAGATTTAGGTTTGAATGGAAGTTGTGTCTTTAAAGAGTAAAAATGATCTGTTGTAGTTTAATTTTTAGTTTAGTTTCATTTATTGTGACTTCCATCATTCAGCTTATAATGCTCAGTCAACAAGCACTCACACTGTGTAACAGTCACTCATGATTATTGATATTATATTATATTATTATTATTAATATTAATAGTCAGAGAGGAGGAACCAGTCTGGTACAGTAATTCAGTAATGGAGACAGAGAGAAGGAACCAGTCTGGTACAGTAATTCAGTAATGGAGACAGAGAGGAGGAACCAGTCTGGTACAGTAATTCAGTAATGGAGACAGAGAGAAGGAACCAGTCTGGTACAGTAATTCAGTAATGGAGACAGAGACCAGGAACCAGTCTGGTACAGTAATTCAGTAATGGAGACAGAGAGGAGGAACCAGTCTGGTACAGTAATTCAGTAATGGAGTCAGAGAGGAGGAACCAGTCTGGTACAGTAATTCAGTAATGGAGACAGAGAGGAGGAACCAGTCTGATACAGCCATTCAGTAATGGAGAAAGAGAGGAGGAACCAGTCTGGTACAGTAATTGAGTAATGGAGACAGAGAGGAGGAACCAGTCTGGTACAGTCATTCAGTAATGGAGTCAGAGAGGAGGAACCAGTCTGGTACAGTCATTCAGTAATGGAGACAAAGAGGAGGAACCAGTCTGGTACAGTCATTCAGTAATGGTTGCTCATGATCTTCAACATCATCAAGGAAAAATCCAGCAAACAATCAGGGGTGCGTTTCTCAAAATGTTCGTAACACTTCTTAACTTAGTTTGCGTGCACAAAACAATGAATGCAGCTAAATTGCCTTTTAAAAACGAACACTCTGGTTCTATGCATGGCAACAGCACTTTTAGGTCATTCATTCCATTCCAAGTATAAAAATGTGTGTATTATTTAATTGTATTTTAAGGTTTAAATAATTTAATTCAGGAAAATGTTAAAGTTAAAACACTGACAAAATTTAAGCATTTTATAGTTCATTTAGTCAAAAATCACTAAAGTCTATTAACATTTTCTATTGTTACTTGGCTATGTACATTACTCTGTATGGAGGGCGGTATATAATCGGTACAGAATGGCCTGGCTTGCTAAAACTCATAGAAAGCTTCTTAGCCATGATGTCAAGTTTGGCCCCTTCAATTCCACCAGCTCTTTGTGGTGTATCTCCCTCTGTTGAAGCTTTAGCACTAGCCACTCTTTCTCCACCTGAAACCTTCAGAATTTCACATCATTGTTTTTGTGATCCACCATGTCAGCACAGAAACTTTCAATTCTGATCAAACCAGCAAATTAACACAAAAAGAAAAATGTGGTTTATATCCAACCAAACAATCAGAACCCTGTAAATAAAGCAGCACCAAAACACAACCACACCCTCATTATTACCATTTTATACCTAGTAATAAGAAGTGAGAAAGATCTAAAAGAAACCAGAGACCTGAGATCAGCCACATCTTCTTATTTTATTTGTACTTTGTTGATTTTACTATTTCACAGAGATTCATCCACACTGATTGTAGACTGTAGTGACTCTGTAGATGATGAAGTTCCTCTAGAACTGAGAGAATGAAGAGTGGATCATTGTTCTCTCTGCAGGTTGAATAATTGTGGTGCATCAGATGAAGGTTGTTCTGCTCTGGCTTCAGCTCTGAGATCAAACCCCTCACACCTGAGAGAACTCGATTTGACTGATAATAAACTAGGAGATTCAGGAGTGAAGCGTCTCTCTGCTGTACTGGAGAATCCTCACTGTAAACTGGAGATACTGAGGTAAGATCATCTCTCTGAGAATCACACATGAGCTGCTCCTCACTAACTCATCTTCTCTAATAGTGAGACTGAAACAGAGGATTTAGGTTTGAATGGAAGTTGTGTCTTTACTAAATAAAGAGAGGAAATGATCTATAAAAATAAACCTGTAATAATACTGAGCCCTTCAGTATAAGAGGAGGAATTACTTCTGATTTATGTTTTACTGCTATTACACCAGATCAGAACATCTTACAGTGTTGGATTTCTAATATCTGTTTTTTTACCTTAATATGTTAAAACCTTCCTGTTCATTAATAATGTAAAATCACCACTTATAATCACTAAATTTTCAGATTTAAGTTACGTCTGCTGAAGTGAATTAAATTTGTAGATAAATTTAGTAAAATAATCATCTCTAATGATGAACTATAAACCAGATAAAAATATTATAAATGTTATGACCCATCTAGAGTTAGGCTGTAACATAAATTGGGTGTGGTGTGATGGAGTTCTGTGGTGAAGAGAGATCTAACTGGAATAATGAATTGGACAGAACTTAAAGAAAATAAATAAATATAAAAAAGAACAAGATGAAACTGAGACGTAATGACTGCAGTTGAACTCGTTTATAGAAGGATAAAAAAGGATGTTGTACAGGGGCGGGGATTACCGCGTGTAGTTAAAAAAAAAGAGAATGATCGCAGAGTTATAAACAGGAAATAACACACATTTTAAAACAAAAAAGTATAAGAGACTCACAGAGTTCATGAGGACTACACAGTGGGGTCACAACCATTCACATGGGTTCACACAGAACAAAACATTAATCGATGTGACCAAATAAAAAACAGCTAAATGAAGTGTTCACTAGTAAACCTGGACTAGTGAATGAGTTCATGTCTGTCAATATCAGTGGCTGCCTGACAACTGACAGTCCACCACTTCTAAACGATAAGGTCCTCCAATCTGTATGCAGATGTGCTGCTCTGATTGGTGGATGACGTTCAGCCATTCCAGAAATCAAACGATCTATTTGCTGCCGTCACGAAGACACTTTCACTCCACTCAGAGATCTATTTGTGGAAACATGCTAATGAACATAATAGAAGCAGCACACAAACTCACAACACTAATATATGCTGACTGCTCAGGAGCTCTTACACAATTTATTAACTTTTAATAAACACACAAATATCTAATCAACTCCAAGTATGATCTACATCATCAAACATTAGCAGCTAGTTAAGGGGTCAAAATAAAGTTACTAAAACGATTCTGGACCAGTGATTTTTTTTGTTTTGTTCTGCTGATACACCATGTCAGAACAGGAAACATCAATTTAATTATTTATAAAAAGAGCATAAAAAGGAAAATGTGGTTTATATCCAATACTGTAACTAAAGCAGCAAATTCCACCCCTCACACCAGCACCAAAACACAACCACACCCTCATTATTACCATTTTATACCTAGTAATAAGAAGAGTGAAATATCTAAAAGAAACCAGAGACCTGAAATCAGCCACATCTTCTTATTTTATTTGTACTTTGTTGATTTTACTGTTTCACAGAGATTCATCCACACTGATTGTAGACTGTAGTGACTCTGTAGATGATGAAGTTCCTCTAGAACTGAGAGAATGAAGAGTGGATCATTGTTCCCTCTGCAGGTTGTGTTATTGTGATGTGTCATATGAAGGTTGTTCTGCTCTGGCTTCAGCTCTGAGATCAAACCCCTCACACCTGAGAGAACTCGATCTGTCTTATAGTAAACTAGGAGATTCAGGAGTGAAGCGTCTCTCTGCTGGACTGGAGAATCCTCACTGTAAACTGGAGATACTGAGGTAAGATCATCTCTCTGAGAATCACACATGAGCTGCTCCTCACTAACTCATCTTCTCTAATAGTGAGACTGAAACAGAGGATTTAGGTTTGAATAGAAGTTGTGTATTTACTAAATAAAGAGAGGAAATGATCTATAAAATAAACCTGTAACAATACTGAGTCCTTCAGTCTAAGAGGAGGAATTACTTCTGATTCATGTTTTACTGTTATTACACCAGATCAGCACTGGTGAAAAAAGTAGACTTAATTATACTAATCTTTAATATACTACAGTGCACTCAAGTTTATTATTGTCACACTAATGATCAATACACTTAAAGAGTTCTAAAATGGAACAACTACTTTTGTACTTAAAGTCGAGCTCTTGTATTATTTTTGTACAACTAAAGTACATTAAGTGTATTAAGTACTAAACTGTACTAAATTGGAACTATTTTAAGGGAAAATGCAAATAAAAAAAAGACAAAATTTCTTACATTTCGTTTTATAACTAAATGGGCTATAATGAGAGTAGAGGGGTGGACACACACACACAGAAATATTGATTGATTAACAATTTAATAAGGACAAAACACACAAGACAAGTTAACAGACAAGACCAGACACAAATACAGGAACTAAGCTAAGTTAAACATGAACTATGCTAAACACAGATGAACGAAGCTAAATGCTAAGTTAATCTTAACACAACACTATACTAAACACACATGGGATAAATTATACAAAACCCTAAGCTAAGCCAACACAAATGAAACAGGAGCCTAAACCCTAACCTAAACAAGAACAAACAGGAACACACAGAGAGATGGGCGTGGCAGGTGTACTCCAGCAGCCCACAGGGGCTGGATTTGTGAAGCTAGGAGCACCATCTGGGGGTGCCGATGTGAGACCTGAAGCACCATCTGGGGGCACTGACATGAGAACTGAAGCACCACCTGGAGAGGCGTCTAAAGTCAGCTGCATGAAGCCTGGAGAGGCGTCTAAAGTCAGCTGCATAGAGCCTGGAGAGGCATCTAAAGTCAGCTGCATGGAGCCTGGAGAGGCGTCAGCTGCATGGAGCCTGGAGAGGCGTCTAAAGTCAGCTGCATGGAGCCTGGAGAGGCGTCAGCTGCATGGAGCCTGGAGAGGCGTCTAAAGTCAGCTGCATGGAGCCTGGAGAGGCATCTAAAGTCAGCTGCATGGAGCCTGGAAACGCGTCTGAAGTCAGCTGCTTGAAGATTGGAGAGGCATCTTGGATCAGCTGCTTGGACCCTAAAAAGGCATCTGAAGTCAGTTGCGAGGAGCCTGCAGAGGTGTCCGAAGTCAGCTGAAAGAAGTCTGAAGAGGCATCCTGAGTCAGTAACATGGAACCTGGTGTTTTGACTGGTGGCGGCAGCAGCAAAGCACAGGGAAAACTGTCTGGAGTAGATGGTAACTTAAACCCTGTTGAGTTGCGTACAGTCTGCAACAAGGGGCATGGAGCTTTGACTGGTGACAGCAGCATAGCAAAGGGAGAGCCATTTGGAGTAGACAGTAGCTTAAACCCAGTTGTGTGTCTGCAGTCTGCAACATGGAAACTGGAGCTCTGTCTAGTGGTGAAGACATAGCACAGGAAGAGCCGTCTGGAGGAGACAACGGCTTGAACCCTGTTGAGTCGCATGTATTCAGCAAAAGGTTTCTTAAGTGACCAACCAGAACTGGTGAAAACTTTGAGCTGGTTGACTCTGACTGGGTGGCTGGATGGCCCGAGACTACAAACAAACAATATATTTTTGGAACCCTGATTTGCTGACTCAGGACAGACAGAAACAGATCAACATGTAACAGGATTAACAGACTGCAACCTGACAAAGAGACAGGACAGACTTGGGCGGACAGACAAGGACCAGACATAAAAGACTGACTGACAGAATTAGCTTGACTTGTCATAACTGGACGGACTTGACATGGCAAAGAGAACAGAGAACAGAACACATAATCCTGGGTAGCTCCTGAAGAATTAGCTTGAATTGACACAAAGACTGGACTTGACATGGCAAACACACAGGACTAACTTGAACCAGTGAACTTGACAAAACAGTTTAAGTCCTAGAGAGGCCTAGAACTAACTTGAAAGGACTGGAACATGGGCAAATCATGACTAGACAAATTAGAACCCATAAAACTTGATGAAAAGACATGACAGACTTGGACAGATGGACAAGGACAGGACATGACAACTGACTGACAGAATTAGTTTGACTTTTCTGACAAATGCACTGATCGGATCTGGCATGGCAGAACTTAAACTGACGGACATAAGGAAACAGGCTGAGCTGACAGGGGTTTGGAACGAACTGCAACAGACAAATACATGGACGAGATAGGAGCCGGCGGAAAGACATAAGGACCCCTGGAGACTATGGGGTCATCACAAGGTACAGTAGAAAATGGAGACTAATGGCTGGCTCCTAACGTGGATGTGGGACAGTCAAGGGCATTTTTAGTGGGCACTGGCAACGGGGCCAAATCGGCAGTGGGCACCGGCACCCGGACCACACTGGTAGTGGGCACTGGGGGAACACAAACATCCCCAGCGGGTACTGGATGCCGGGCATATGCTGCAGTGTTCCATTTCAGTGGGCTGAGAGTCCAGAAGGTTCTATTGTGGAGACTGTGTTCTATTAGGGAGACTATTATGTAACTAAATGGGCTGTGACGAGAGCCCCTCTCACATGCAAAGATATTGATTAACAAAGTTTAATAAAAACAAAACCAACAAGACAAGTTAACAACAGACCAGACACAAATGCAGGAACTAAACTAAATGCTAAACTAATTTCAACACAACTCTAGACTAAACACACATGGACTAAAGTATACAAAACCCTGAGCTACGCCAACACAAATGAAACAGGAACCTAAACTCTAACCTGAACAAGAACAAACAGGAACTAACAAGAGTTAACAGACAAACAAACCAAAATAATGATGAGGCAAAGACAAAGGCTAAGACAAACAGAATCAAATGCAAAGGCAAAACTGACAGACAGAAGCAAAAGATGCAGGAGTAACCAAACCAACATGACTGATCCACAGGCCTTTTTAAATGTTCTCAGCTAAACAAGAGGCACCGGTGGATCATTAACCAGGGCCAAATCACAAAGGGGGCATTGCCATCTGTGAGATCAAAGATCACGGGCATTCAGCCTAAGCTACGCACTGAAATTCCTCCAGATTCCTTTAATGGAATGTTTTAATGAACATAGATCCATTAAAGTTTTCATCATGGAGTCTGAGAAAAGGAACCAGTCTGGTATAGTAATTCAGTAATGGAGACAGAGAGGAGGAACCTGTCTGGTACAGTCATTCAGTAATGGAGACAGAGAGGAGGAACCAGTCTGGTACAGTCATTCAGTAATGGAGACAGAGAGGAGGAACCTGTCTGGTATACAGTCATTCAGTAATGGAGACAGAGAGGAGGAACCAGTCTGGTACAGTCATTCAGTAATGGAGACAGAGAGGAGGAACCAGTCTGGTACAGTCATTCAGTAATGGAGACAGAGAGAAGGAACCAGTCTGGTACAGTCATTCAGTAATGGAGACAGAGAAGAGGAACCAGTCTGGTACAGTCATTCAGTAATGGAGACAGAGAGGAGGAACCAGTCTGGTACAGTCATTCAGTAATGGAGACAGAGAAGAGGAACCAGTCTGGTACAGTCATTCAGTAATGGAGACAGAGAGGAGGAACCAGTCTGGTACAGTAATTCAGTAATGGAGACAGAGAGGAGGAACCAGTCTGGTACAGTCATTCAGTAATGGAGACAGAGAGGAGGAACTAGTCTGGTACAGTCATTCAGTAATGGAGACAGAGAGGAGGAACCAGTCTGGTACAGTCATTCAGTAATGGAGACAGAGAGGAGGAACCAGTCTGGTACAGTCATTCAGTAATGGAGACAGAGAGGAGGAACCAGTCTGGTACAGTCATTCAGTAATGGAGACAGAGAGGAGGAACCAGTCTGGTACAGTCATTCAGTAATGGAGACAGAGAGGAGGAACCAGTCTGGTACAGTAATTCAGTAATGGAGACAGAGAGGAGGAACCAGTCTGGTACAGTAATTCAGTAATGGAGACAGAGAGGAGGAACCAGTCTGGTACAGTAATTCA
This sequence comes from Trichomycterus rosablanca, assembly GCF_030014385.1. Taxonomy (NCBI): domain Eukaryota; kingdom Metazoa; phylum Chordata; class Actinopteri; order Siluriformes; family Trichomycteridae; genus Trichomycterus; species Trichomycterus rosablanca. Next base: position 7,351,321 of record NC_085988.1, on the reverse strand, counting down.
GTAATGGAGACAGAGAGGAGGAACCAGTCTGGTACAGTAATTCAGTAATGGAGTCAGAGAGGAGGAACCAGTCTGGTACAGTCATTCAGTAATGGAGACAGAGAGGAGGAACCAGTCTGGTACAGTCATTCAGTAATGGAGACAGAGAGGAGGAACCAGTCTGGTACAGTAATTCAGTAATGGAGACAGAGAGGAGGAACCAGTCTGGTACAGTAATTCAGTAATGGAGACAGAGAGGAGGAACCAGTCTGGTACAGTAATTCAGTAATGGAGACAGAGAAGAGGAACCAGTCTGGTACAGTAATTCAGTAATGGAGTCAGAGAGGAGGAACCAGTCTGGTACAGTAATTCAGTAATAGAGACAGAGAGGAGGAACCAGTCTGGTACAGTAATTCAGTAATGGAGACAGAGAGGAGGAACCAGTCTGGTACAGTAATTCAGTAATGGAGACAGAGAGGAGGAACCAGTCTGGTACAGTCATTCAGTAATGGAGACAGAGAGGAGGAACCAGTCTGGTACAGTAATTCAGTAATGGAGACAGAGAGGAGGAACCAGTCTGGTTCATCATCAAGGAAAAATCCAGCAAACCAACCAGATCACTTTTACTATCAGTACATTCAACTGAAAGAAGCCATAAAGAAAACAGTCAACAATAAAACCTTTATAACCACAATATTCTACCTCTATATTTACACTTACACTATATGGACAAAAGTATGTGGACCCATCTTATTTTATTTGTACTTTGTTGATTTTACTGTTACACAGTGATTCATCCACACTGATTGTAGACTGTAGTAATTCTGTAGATCAGTGTTTCTCACCCTTTGAAAGTATGCAAAATCTCAAGTCACCCCAGTCTAAAATGTATTTAAAAACTCACACTCTGCATCCCTCGGACTGCTAACACACACACACACACACGCACACCATAAGGTGTCATTTAGGGGGGGGGGCAAACGTGATTTACTTTTAATGGGAAACCTGAGCCTGGGATGATGCACACAATCGCCCTATTCTGGCAGGGATGGATGAGAGGCAGACACTGAGCTCCTGGTCCAGAGCCCTCAGTCGCTCCCTGTACTTGTTCCTATGTAAGTTAGGCTCGAAAAGCTCAGTTCGTGCCATGAACGAATCGGATTTAACATAATTAAACAAGTTTATGATTTATTTCTCAATTATTTGTCATTATACTAAGAGCACTGCTTCTTTTCTGCGTGTTCTCTCTGTAGCTTGGTTACGGCTCTCTCAATTCAAAAGAAGCTTTATTGGCATGACAAATAAAGACATTCATATTGCCAAAGCAAGAAATAATAAAAATAACAGTAAGAAAAAACTAATATATACAAAACAGCACTTTGGATGTAAATGTGCTTTATAAATTACTTACTTACTTACTTACTTACTAAAACGGTTACATGTGCACAAAAAATATAAAATAGAATAAAATATTAATAAAAACAGTGCAAAATAATAACAATAAAAATTATAATATTTACAGTAATGAGTAGGGATGCATCAATACCATTTTTTCCCTACCGAGTACAAGTACAAGTACATGTATTTTTGTACTCGCCGATACGATACCTATTTAGAATGATGCAATCTGGAGCATTATGGAACAGTGCACGTCAACAAGTAGCGAGTGATCAGTGTTTGTGCGCTGATGTGATGAAATCAAGGAGGAAAAATAAATGAATCTGAGTGGATTTGGCAACACGAATAGCATGGATTGTTCTGTAGTGAGTTAGAAGTTAATAAATATTTTTGCAATGTTGGTGTTTTGTTGTTATGCCAAGCTCACATTACTTTCTGATGTGCCGGGTCGCTGTACAGTTCACACTACACAACTGATCGGCGATAGGGGGTTTCACACTACACCATCTATCACTAACTGGAATCACAGGCGAGCTTCTCTGGTCTCCCTTTTTTTTTTTTTTAATGATACCACGTCCAAAAATGCACGTCAACAAGTAGCAAGTGATCAAAGTGTTACGCTGATGTGCAGCGTAAAATCAATGAGGCCAAATCCACTCAGATTCATTTATTTTTCAACACGAACAGTATGGATCGTTCGTAAGTTGGAGGTTAATTAATAATTTTGCAATGCAGTGTTGGTGTTATGTTTTGTAGAGGATGATCAGGTCAGAAATACTGTAAAACGTGTGTGTGCCGGTGTATTCTGATATAAACTATATTAATTAAGCCCCTCCCTCACCTCTTTACACTTCTCTCCTGCGTTTCCCCTCGCACTGTATCCTGCGTTCTCATTGGCTGTTCGACCTGTCACTCATTCTCAGTCTCAGCAACGTGCACTAGGCACGGTATCGGATGTTTAGTATCGGAGACTCGTTTGCGAGTACGAATACGAGTTAATGAGCGCGGTATCGGGCAAAAACCCGATACTAGTATCGGTACTCATGCATCTCTAGTAATGAGTAATAACGATCAGTCTCTCTTTCTCTCGCTCTCTCACACACAAACTGATCGTTATTACTACCTCATTAATGTAAATATTATAATTTTTAGTTATTATTTTGCACTGTTTTTATTATTATTTTATTCTATTTTATATTTTTGCACACGTAACTGTTTTGTATATATTTGTTCTTTCTTATTGCTTTTTTTAATTATTTCTCTGTAACTTGCTTTGGCAATACGAATGTCCTTATTTGTCATGCCAATAAAGCTTCTTTTAAGTTTTAGAGTTTTTTTAAATGTGTGTGTGTGTCGCTCGCTCTCTGTTTTTGGATCTGAATTCCGACAATAAACAGCTCTTATTATGACTGATTAAGTCCCTTTACTGATGGAAGCGGAATGGGTGGATTACAGCCGATAAGAACTGTGCGGCGAATGAACAACACCGTCTTCCTCGTGTAGCGCCACGTGACGATATATTCGTCCGCTCGGCTCCCCAACTAGTTCCCGCGCAAACTTTGTTTTTACGTCGCAAACGCCGTACATAGGAATGACGAACAAGACTTTATTAATAAATGTATAGGAGATGGTGACGTATCCACAATCGCCGTATGTTGAGTCCGCCGTAACCCGAGGACTTTATTTATATATAGCGGCTCCCAGAGGTGTTCATTTTAAAGAGCCGTTCAAAAGAATCGGATCGTTCGCGAACGACCCATCACTGTCAGAATATTTTTGACAGCACCCCTGACGAAGCCAGACGGCACCCGAGAAAGGCTGCTGTAGATGATGAAGTTCCTCTAGAACTGAGAGAATGAAGAGTGGATCATTGTTCTCTCTGCAGGTTGTATAATTGTGGTGTATCAGATGAAGGTTGTTCTGCTCTGGCTTCAGCTCTGAGATCAAACCCCTCACACCTGAGAGAACTTCATCTTTCTGGAAATAAACTAAAAGATTCAGGAGTGAAGCGTCTCTCTGCTGTACTGGAGAATCCTCACTGTAAACTGGAGATACTGAGGTAAGATCATCTCTCTGAGAATCACACATGAGCTGCTCCTCACTAACTCATCTTCTCTAATAGTGAGACTGAAACAGAGGATTTAGGTTTGAATGGAAGTTGTGTACTAAAGTCCCTCTGCCACTACTAAAATAGGGTTAAGAACTGTCTAACACATAAAAAGTGGAATTGCAGTGGGGAAACATAATCTTCGAGGAAGGAATGTGGTCAGAAAAAATGATCATGATTGACGATCACTTAAACGTTTGGTGAAATCAAACAGTAGAAAAATGACATTAGAACTCAGGGATGTGTAATAGTGAAAGTAAGAGCATTTCCACACGCACTCAAGGGTTTGGGACTAAACAGCTGTGTAGTCTTAAGAAAACAACTCGTCAGTGAGACTAACCGGCAAAAACGGCTTCAGTTTGCTAGGGAGCACAAAGATTGGACTCTGAAGCAATGGAAGAAGGTCATGTGGTCTGATGAGTCCAGATTTACCCTGTTCCAGAGTGATGGGCGCATCAGGGTACAAGCGTACAAGCCTGTGGGGGCAGTGCTATGATCTGGGGTCGCTGCAGTTGGTCAGGGTCTAGGTTCAGCAACGTTATGTGCCCAAAGAATGAGGTCAGCTGACTACCTGAATATACTGAACCACCAGGTTATTCCATCAATGGAGTTTTTCTTCCCTGATGACACGGCCATATTCCAAGATGACAATGCCAGGATTCATCGGGCTCAAATTGTGTAAGAGTGCTTCAGGGAGCATGAGACATCACTCTCACACATGGATTGGCCACCACAGAGTCCAGACCTGAACCCCATTGAGAATCTTTGGGATGTGCTGGAGAAGACTTTGCGCAGTGGTCCAAATCTCCCATCATCAATACAAGATCTTGGGGAAAATTCATGCAACTCTGGAAAGAAATAAATGTTGTGACGTTGCAGAAGCTTGTGGAAATGATGCCACAGTGAATGTATGCCGTAATCAAAGCTAAAGGCGGTTCAACCAAATATTAGTGTGTGTGTGTGTGACCTTTTTTTTGGCCAGGCAGTGTATTAAAAAACAGACAAAAATGTGTACAACACATACAGAGCACTTTCATATATATATATACTTTCATATATATATATACTGTATATATACATATATAGCTATATATATATAGCTAAAAGCTAACCCAAGCCAGCTGGCTCTACCATCGTTATTCCTCGCAAATGCATGCTCTCTGGAGAATAAACTGGACTGTATCAGACTTCAGCGAACTACCCAATGTGAGTACAGGGACTGTTGTGTTTTAATTTTCACTGAAACATGGCTTAGCGACAACATTCCAGACAGTGCCATTCAGCTAGACGGGCTAGCATCGTATCGCGCCGATAGAAATGCAGCTCAGTCCGGTAAAACACGAGGAGGAGGCGTTTGTGTTTACATTAACACCGAATGGTGCAAGAACTCTATGCTTGTTGTGGCGTACTGTTCTCCGATGGTGGAATTTGCTATTGTTAGATGCAGACCTTCTTATTTACCATGGGAATTCACCAGCGTGCTTATTGTCGCGGTGTATCTTCCGCCCAGCGCGAACGCGAAGGAAGCATTGAGCGAACTTTACAGAGCCATCAGCGAACTGCAGAACACTCATCCAGACGGACAGTTTATTATCGCTGGGGATTTTAATCATGCAAATCTCAAGTCTGTTCTCCCTAAATTCCATCAGCATGTGGACTTTGCTACGAGAGGAGCGAACACGCTGGATAATGTTTACACGAACATTGCCGGTGCGTACCGGGCGGAGCCCCGCCCCCACCTCGGATACTCAGACCACATCTCTGTAATGCTAATCCCAGCATACAGAGCACTCGTCAGGCGCTCCAGACCTGTACAGAAACAGGTGAAAACCTGGCCAGAAGGATCCATCTCTGCTCTTCAGGACTGTTTTGAGTGCACTGACTGGGACATGTTTAGGGAGGCTGCAACATACGGCGATTACACTGATCTAGAGGAGTACACGACTTCAGTGACCTGCTACATCAGCAAATGCATTGAGGACGTCACTACCACTAGAACCATCACTTCCAGACCCAACCAGAAGCCGTGGATGACTCCAGAGGTGCGTGAACTGCTGAGGGCCCGAGACTCCGCTTTTAAAGCAGGTGACCAGCCGGCTCTGAGAACAGCGAGAGCCAGACTGTCCCGGGCAATCCGAGAAGCAAAGCGCGCACACGGCCAGAACATCCACAGCCACTTCCAGAACAGCGGTGACACACGGCGCTTGTGGCAGGGCATCCAGGCCATCACCAACTACAGGACGACTCCACCCATCTGTGACGGTGATGCCTCCCTTCCAGATGCGCTGAATGACTTCTACGCTCGGTTCGAGGCGCAGAACAACATGTTGGCGAGGAAGATGATCCCACCTTGTGACGACCAGGTGCTTCGTCTCACCACAGCGGACGTGAGGAGAACTCTGCACAGAGTCAACCCACGGAAAGCTTCTGGACCAGACAACATTCCTGGCCGAGTGCTCAAAGGATGTGCAGAACAGCTGGCAGATGTATTCACTGACATCTTCAACATCTCCCTGAGCAGCGCCATCGTTCCAACGTGCCTCAAGACGACCACCATCGTACCCGTGCCAAAGAAGTCATCTGTGTCATGCTTCAATGACTATCGTCCCGTAGCACTCACGCCCATCATCAATGAAGTGCTTCGAGAAACTAGTCATGAGGCATATTAAGACCCTACTGCCTCCCACCATGGACCCACTGCAGTTTGCGTACCGTCCTAACCGCTCAACGGACGATGCCATATCCACTACACTTCACCTGGCTTCTACACACCTGGACAGAAAGAACACTTACGTCAGGATGCTGTTCATAGACTTTAGCTCAGCATTCAACACCATCATTCCTCAGCATCTCATTGGAAAGCTGAGCACGCTGGGCCTGAACACCTCTCTCTGCAACTGGATCCTGGATTTCTTGACTGAGAGACCTCAGTCCGTCCGGATCGGTAAGAACACCTCCAGCACCACCACACTGAGCACCGGCGCTGCCCAAGGCTGTGTGCTCAGTCCACTGCTGTTTACTCTGCTTACGCATGACTGTACAGCAATGCACAGCTCGAATTCCATCGTTAAGTTTGCAGACGACACAACTGTGGTGGGACTCATCAGCAACAACGATGAGTCAGCGTACAGAGAGGAGATACAACATCTAACGGACTGGTGCCAAGTCAACAACCTGTCTCTGAACGTGGATAAAACCAAAGAGATGGTCATTGACTTTAGAAAGACACTAAGGGACCACTCCCCACTGCACATCGACGGCTCATCTGTTGAGATCGTCAAGAGCACCAAATTTCTCAGTGTTCATCTGGAGGAGAATCTCACCTGGACCCTCAACACCAGTTCTATCACCAAGAAAGCCCAGCAGCGTCTCTACTTTTTGAGAAGACTGAGGAAAGCTTATCTGCCACCCCCCATTCTCACCACGTTCTACAGAGGAACAATCGAGAGCATCCTGAGCGGCTGCATCACTGTCTGGTTCGGAAATTGTACTGCGTCGGACCGCAGGACTCTCCAGCGAGTAGTGAGGACAGCTGAAAAGATCATCGGGGTCGCTCTTCCATCTCTCACGGACATTTTTAACACCCGCTGCATCCGCAAAGCTCTCAGCATTGTGGACGATCCAACCCATCCATCACATGGACTTTTTACTCTGCTCTTGTCTGGGAGACGATACCGCAGCATCTGGACTAACACAACCAGACTGTGTAACAGTTTTATCCCTCAGGCAATCAGACTCCTCAATTCAGTACTATAACAATTTCCTCCGGAAATTTTCTGCTGCCACACACTGAACTGTATTGACTATGTTACTTGCATTTTTTGCACACCTCCTGGAACTGCACAAGTAATTTCTGCACCTTACTTGTATTTTTGCACCTTATTTACTTTTTAGGCACCTTATCGGCATTGCCAATTTTACGCTGCTAATGTACAACATGTCACTACCTCATGAACCATTGTACCATCTATTCACCATCATGTACTAACACTTGTCTTTAGTCCTGTCTTCTAATTACTTGTTTAGATTAGGGATAATTAGGAATATCTTTTGTAGTTATTTATTATAGGATTTGTTGTATTTATTGTTGTATTTACACTGTTTTTGTATTGTCTTGCACTTTTTGTACCATGTTACACCGTGATCCTAGAGGAACGCTGTTTCGTTTCAATATGTACTTGTATGTAGCTGAAATGACAATAAAACCTCTCTGAGTCTGACTCTGACTCTGATATATATATATATATATATACAGTATATACTGTATATACAGTATATATACTGTATATACTGAATATTTAAGCCCTGTTTTAAGTAACAATCATGGGGTTAATTACTACAATCAATTTGAACCACAAATTATTTAAGCTCACTAAACTGTGTGTACTAAACTGTTCTATATTCATCCATAACATTCTATTCATAATGTTATAATTAATGTTATAACAAGCCTTTTTATTAATATTGTGATTACTGTGATTAATAATGTTGCAACTGCCCCTTTTTGCAACCGTCCCCACTCTCCCCGAATTGACTGACTGTGATAAAAACGGAAATGTTTGCAGAGAAATTCATCAGGATGTGTAATCTAAGTTTAATTACTCGTTCCCGACTAAGATCTGTTTGAATAATTAGCGCGTCTGTATCCACTGGATCCTGGAGGAACACACCGGGTTTACATGAGAAAAGTAAGAGTAACTCCGGGTTAGGTTTAAGTTAACCTGCAGGTTAGTTTCAGAGTGTAAGTTGCTATAGTAACTGACACAGGCTCTCTTTAATCTCGGTTTATGGAATGGAAAACCTCGAGTTTTCGTTAATTCTGAGTTAACTTACCCGGTTTAATCACTTAATCTCGAATACCCCCCAGTCCTCTTTAAAAAAGTTTAAATATTCTACTGTAGATGTTCACACAACTTGTTATTTATACTCTTTTGAACAGGGTGCCAAACCAATGCAGAGCATTACTCATACCCATATACTTATTAAGCCAATCCACCTTGTGGTTTGTTAGAAGACAACCAGAGTACCCAGAGTTTAGGTGACAGTAGGTTAGAATCAAACCCAGGTCCTCCTTATCAAGTTTAGTGATTGTAAATAATAAAACTTTGTGTCATTATTGCAGGTTTTGCTGCATGTGAGATTCATTTAATGATTAAATGTAGTAATAATTCTGATGATAAACAGTGAAGATCTGATCATTGTTCTCTCTGCAGGTTGGATCGTTGTGGTGTATCAGATGAAGGTTGTTCTGCTCTGGCTTCAGCTCTGAGATCAAACCCCTCACACCTGAGAGAACTTTATCTGTCTGTGAATAATCTAACACATTCAGGAAAGAAGCTTCTCTATGATCTGAAGGATAATGAACGTTTCAGACTGGAGGTTCTGAAGTGAGTAAAAACTACTTGAAAAAATCTAGTTCAGGAATAAAAGGTTCTAGTTAAATTAAATCTGTACTGATTAGAACTAAACACTGAATTCATAACATTTATAAGATATAATAAAAATTATTTTAACAATTTTATTAAGTAATAATGATTAAAAATGAACTTTACAGATTTTAAGTGTGTGGATGACAATCTGATGATGACAGTTTGTGTTTCTGGTCTTGTGTAAAAATGTTCAATATTAATCACCATCAACATGTAAAAACTTAAATTTAAGCCTAGCCTAGTGGGTAGAGCTTTGGGCTATCAACCGGAAGATTGGCGGTTCAAATCCAGGCTCTGCTAAGCAGCCACTGTTGGGTCCTTGAGCAAGGCCCTTAACCCTCTCTGCTCCAGGGGCGCGGTACGATGGCTGACCCTGCGCTCTGACCCCAGCTCCCAAAACAAGCTGGGATATGCGAAGAAATAATTTAATTGTACTGTACACGTGTATATGTATACATGACAAATAAAGTATATCTTCTTCTTCTTCTTCTAGTACAGAAAATGACATTTAACTAAACAAAACACTGTTAATACACAAAGGCATAAAAATACTTAGTTAAACATGACAGTAAGAAGAAGAGATAACATGTGAGGTGATGAACTACAGATACACTGTTCCATCATGTTTCCATCATTAAATATGAGAACACACGACTATTATTAATTTATTATTTTATTAGTTTCAGTATTTGGGGATAAACTCAGATGAAGACAGAGATTAAAAGCAGATATTATTTCTGGGATGTTCCGTGTATCTTCTATCTTGAGGAACGGAGAACATGTCAATCATTCTACAATTCAAATGACCACAGAGGTGATTTACAGCTGTGATTAAAACATCTGTACAGGATGTGAATGAGAAGATGAAACTGTGCAGGATTCAGACATCATGACACGACTGAGAAACTGTAGAAAAGGTTTTAATCACAAGAAGAAAGTGTTTATGATGCTGAATAGATTGTTATTATGATCAGACTCTGGAGACACAGCGCTCGTCCTGTACATTCAACATCTAATTCACTCAGATCAGTCACAGATTCATCATTCATTCATTATTAAACCACATTCTGATTTTAATTATTAATGTGTAACATTTAAAATAATAATACTAGTAATATATTAATGATGGTACTGAATTTTTATGTAAAATTTATAATAATGTGTATAAAACAATAAAACTTTATTATATCAGCATCTGTTGTTTGTATGTTGTGTAAAGTGTGAAGCACAAATGTATGGACACTGTTTGTGCTAAATATTCAGTTTGATCAAAAATCATGACAGGAATTAATTTCATCTAAAAAATGAAAATAAACAGGTAAAAAGTTTATAATTAATAAACCAAATTATTACATTTGATTTAATTATACATTATCTTTTTAATCCTCTGGTAAAGCAGAGTAGTTTATCACAAATTAGTTATTTTAAGTGATAAGATTTAATAACACTGCAGCTGTTGATCTCCAACATCGAAAAGCTTTGGAGTCGAATTGATCCCTAAATTAATCGATTCATATATCAAACACCTGAATAAGACCAGGAGTCGATTCCTTAATTAGTCGATTCACCTATATTACACTCTTAAAAGATCGGGAGTCAATTCCAGAGAGTCGTTTTAAAGCTTCTAGTGCTGAACTGTACAGCTGTTCGTCCCAACGAGTCAGAATAATGTGTGAATATTTTACATTCAATTCTGACAATAAATCCTAATAAGACATGAGTATCCAAGTTTTAAACATGTCAGACTTGAAGTCTGTAACCAGATTAAAAAATTTATTTTTATTTTGTTTTCTTGTTAAAATTCTATAAAATCCTGATGAGTGTATTGGGTAGATGTATTAGGTTTTATGTAATCCATATTATTTATTTTGTAATTGGATGTTATTCATGTTAAAATGCTTGGTAATAGTTTTGTGTCTCTATAAGGGACGTGAGTTTATTAAGATTTAGCTGTAACATTCTCACTCTGTTATTAATGAGCTGAGTGTCGGTACGTATCTTGATTACTGTGTTTAATTTTCTGTAATATGTCAGTAAACATATGAGGTATATGAGGTATAAGGTAATAAACAATGTTAAACAGATCAGTATGAGGTAATAAACAGTTTGATGAAGCTTGTGAATATAAAAATATCTTGTAGCAGAAATATAAAGGTACTATGTTCTCCATTTCACTAGGTTTCCTGTGAGCAGTTATATCAGCAGGAACTGATGATGTGAGTGTATGAGAGAGAACTGTGTACATGTTTACTGTGGAGCTTCATTATTTCTGACGAGCTTAATTAATTCTGTTTATTGTTCATATGGTTTCTACTGTAATAAAGGAAGTAATCAGCAGAGGTCGGTGTCTTCCTTCCTACATAGCAGTACTTACACAACACAACACAGAGCTTTATGAGTTAATTATGGTACAGATGAACAGTTCTAATAACTAAACAACACTCACCAGTAATAATAATGATAATGCATTTTATTTATAGGCGCCTTTCAAAGTATTTAAGGGCACCTTACATCTTCCAGATCAGTTAAACAACACAACACAGGCAATACAAGACATATACAATTAACATTGAACAATCAAGTGAATTGTAGGCTAGTTTAAATAAGTGAGTCTTTAGGTGGGATTTGAAGGTGGAGACGGAATTAATAGCTGATTCAAAATAAGAGTAAGCAAGAACAGATACTGTGGAAACCCGACATTTCTCGCTAAAGAAAATTGCCGCACTGGCTCCTCGTCCCATGACACGAGCTTTGCAGACGTAAACAAACCCAGGTGGAGTGCACTGATTCAGCTGGGAGAAATCACCAGGTTGTTGCCATGTCTCAGTCAAGCAAAGGAAGTCATATCCATGATCTTTCAGGAGATCATAAACCAAAGAACCCTTGCCGGATAGCGAACGAATGTTAAGTAATCCAAATCGGAGAGAGTTCAGGTCAAGTTCCATGCTAGCCAACCCAGCCAGCACACCACCAGTGCCATCAAACTTGAAACTCCAACGAGATCCCCGATGGATGCACCATCGGCGAGGGAGGAGTGCGCTATCCCGATGCAAGCACAAAGCCAAAGGTGGCCCGGGGGAGGGAAGCCGGAATCGGAGTCCAAGCAATTACATAGCTGCACACAGCAATCAGCATCCACATCTTTCAAAATTATCCAACAGACACCAGCCATCCAGTACCAACAGACGCAGAGACCATCCGACAAAAAAGAAATGGAGCAACAGGACCGGCGGCGACCACAAAAAGATGAAAGCAAAATCATGACAAAAATACAACAAAACATGGAAAAACATGACAACTGGGGTGAGAACAAAGAGTAGTGAAGCAACAGCATCATCTTAGAAATGCTCTGCTGACATGGATGAGGCAATAGATGGGAGGCCATCAATTACCCCATCGACCCTTATAGCTTCTTCTGACTCAGACTCAGACTCTGCTTTATTGTCATTCAAAACCATGTACATGATTAGAACGAAATGGTCTTAGGTCTCGGTGTGTGTAAACATAATACAGTGTATCACAAAAGTGAGTACACCCCTCACATTTCTGCAAATTTTTTATTATATCTTTTCATGGGACAACACTATAGAAATAAAACTTGGATATAACTTAGAGTAGTCAGTGTAGAACTTGTATAGCAGTGTAGATTTACTGTCTTCTGAAAATAACTCAACACACAGCCATTAATGTCTAAATAGCTGCAACATAAGTGAGTACACCCCACAGTGAACATGTCCAAATTGTGCCCAAAGTGTCAATATTTTGTGTGACCACCATTATTATCCAGCACTGCCTTAACCCTCCTGGGCATGGAATTCACCAGAGCTGCACAGGTTGCTACTGGAATCCTCTTCCACTCCTCCATGATGACATCACGGAGCTGGTGGATGTTAGACACCTTGAACTTCTCCACCTTCCACTTGAGGATGCGCCACAGGTGCTCAATTGGGTTTAGTCCATCACCTTTACCTTCAGCTTCCTCAGCAAGGCAGTTGTCATCTTGGAGTTTTCGAAGGGAGGGGATCATGCTCTGTTTCAGAATGTCACAGTACATGTTGGAATTCATGTTTCCCTCAATGAACTGCAGCTCCCCAGTGCCAGCAACACTCATGCAGCCCAAGACCATGATGCTACCACCACCATGCTTGACTGTAGGCAAGATACAGTTGTCTTGGTACTTCTCACCAGGGCGCCGCCACACATGCTGGACACCATCTGAGCCAAACAAGTTTATCTTGGTCTCGTCAGACCACAGGGCATTCCAGTAATCCATGTTCTTGGACTGCTTGTCTTCAGCAAACTGTTTGCGGGCTTTCTTGTGCGTCAGCTTCCTTCTGGGATGACGACCATGCAGACCGAGTTGATGCAGTGTGCGGCGTATGGTCTGAGCACTGACAGGCTGACCTCCCACATCTTCAACCTCTGCAGCAATGCTGGCAGCACTCATGTGTCTATTTTTTAAAGCCAACCTCTGGATATGACGCCGAACACGTGGACTCAACTTCTTTGGTCGACCCTGGCGAAGCCTGTTCCGAGTGGAACCTGTCCTGGAAAACCGCTGTATGACCTTGGCCACCATGCTGTAGCTCAGTTTCAGGGTGTTAGCAATCTTCTTATAGCCCAGGCCATCTTTGTGGAGAGCAACAATTCTATTTCTCACATCCTCAGAGAGTTCTTTGCCATGAGGTGCCATGTTGAATATCCAGTGGCCAGTATGAGAGAATTGAACCCAAAACACCAAATTTAACAGCCCTGCTCCCCATTTACACCTGGGACCTTGACACATGACACCAGGGAGGGACAACGACACATTTGGGCACAATTTGGACATGTTCACTGTGGGGTGTACTCACTTATGTTGCAGCTATTTAGACATTAATGGCTGTGTGTTGAGTTATTTTCAGAAGACAGTAAATCTACACTGCTATACAAGCTGTACACTGACTACTCTAAGTTATATCCAAGTTTCATGTCTATAGTGTTGTCCCATGAAAAGATATAATGAAATATTTGCAGAAATGTGAGGGGTGTACTCACTTTTGTGATACACTTTAAATAGCAAGAGAAACTATGTTTAGTAAAAATAAAACTTAAGACTTAAAAACTAGAAGAAATAACTAAGATAGGAATTTTAAATATTTACATTTACATTCAAGTATTGCACAGGAACTACAGCAGCTTTATGCGGATCTAAAGTGCACGATTCAAAGTATAGCAGCAGAAAAAGGCAGCACCAGGTCACAGGTGTTTAAGGTAACTGGTGTTTAAGGTGACCAGGGTGCTGCTGAAGCTTCACCCCCCTCTATTAGGCCAAGAAGCACAGAGACCACAGCCAGAAAGAGACAGGGGGAGACAGATTGAATGCACAGCAGATCAGGGGTAGAAGCTGTTCCTCACCTGTTATGGTGATGGTTTCTTAATACACGTGTTGCAGGTCTCGTTTTACATCTCTTAGTAACTGTGAGTCCAGATGAAACAGTTCCACTAGACCAGCTGATGAGAAACGCATGCAAAGATCCTTAATATACATCACGTGTGTACTAGTGTTGAAGCACTCAACTGTCCAGAAGTGCTGCTTTTAGGACTTTTGGAGTGAAAGATTCACTTTCATCTATTTATCAGTGAATAAAGTAAATAAAAAGCAGATTAAACCAGAGCTCGATCATCACTCATTCATCTTTAAATGAAGAATTTCCCTGACATGTCGCACCTTTTGTTGCTCTTTGCTCTCAGTGGCAGCTCGTCCACACTCCTTTTTAGGGTCAGCAGGTTACCCCGGGTGGCGTTTAGGCCAGTCGGGTGTGTAGGCTGAAAGGCCGAGGTAAATAGCTTTTGATTTATCTCCTTTAGGGCCAGTGTGGTGCGACGCCGTGCAGTCCTCGTACTGCTTTTTGTTTTGATCGTGTTAGCTTCAGCGCTAGCGGCTTTGTTAGCCACAAGCCGTTTGTGCTTGTGGAGAGCCCCTTCTCGGCGCTATAGCTTTTATTGTATTTGGATCTTGTAACCGCTGGGTGGCGATGCCGTAACGTGTGCGGCTGGTACGCCAACGTCCCCGGTTCGAATCCACCTCATTGCCTTGACTACTTACTTTTATAGGTTTTGTCTTTTTCAGATTGGCGTGTTCCCCGGCTGTGAATTCCAGCGCTGTGACCGCCGATCGCGCTCCGCCCAGGCCAACAGAGTGACCGGGGCTGGCTCTCAACGAGCCTTTCTTTTCTTTTCTTTTCTTGTTCACCCGCGCTCTGATAGTGCGGTGGTAACGCAACCGGCTTGCGTCTCTGCGACCCGGGTTCGCGCCCCACCTTATTGTTTATTTTCCATTGTCAGTTTTTTGTTGCCCGCAGCGCCCGCGGCTTCCATCGGGGTTCCCGATTGGTTTTCATTTCTAGTTTTTCCAATTTTGTTATTTTATTTGCTTTAATAAATAAAAGTATTATTTCCTTTAAATCTGCATTTGAGTCCTCCTTCTACCGCATAACATATTGTTGTTAAAATGAAACAGACTACAGTCGACGTCACTAAAGATCTGGGGGGTCTCCTCAAGTTCATCTCTTTAATACCATGGTGTAACGCTGGACAAGCAGAACACGACGTGAGCGGAACTAAAAGATATAACAACAGTTTATTATAACTGATAACACACTCAAACAACAAAATCACAGAGAATGTTACCAAAGGACAAGACAAAAGCTGAAAACAAAAACACAAGCAAACAAAACCAAAGGGCGAATCTAAAAGACGAAACCAAAATACGAACAATAGTCAAAACCATAGAACAGACACGAAATGCAATACAAACACTCAGTAAGACAACTACGTTGGCTATACCTTGCAAAGACACGATGCAAACAATGGGGTATAAACATGTTTAAGGTAATGAGGTACAAGTGTGTGAGATTAGAATTCCGGTGATGACGACCAGAAAAACAGTTCGCGATTGGATGATTGTGAACTCGTGGTGTTGACGTCATGCGGCGATGGATTATGGGTATTGTAGTCCGGAGCGCTAGTGGTAGAGTGGGAACCCGGAAGTGTGACAGTACCCTCCCCCAAAGAGTCTGAGACGGCCCGAGGACGATGACGCCCAAGATGACCAACCCCCCCCACAACCAGAACCGTCAAGGTGCGAACTCCTGGAGTAGGAACCCTCCTCCTGGGTTGACGATGGCTCAATGGTTGCCTACTAGGACGACCTCTGGGGCGTGGAGCAGGACGGGATGGGTGGCAGCGGTGAAACTTCTCCAACAATATCGGATCCAACACGTCTGCTGCAGAAACCCAACTCCTCTCCTCTGGTCCGTAACCTTCCCAATCGACGAGTTATTGGAGGGTCCCTCCTTTTCTTCTGAAATCCAGAAGCTGACAAACAGCGTACATTGGAGTGCCTTCAACGGTTACTGAGGCATGGCTTCGGGAGTGGCCTCATCCAAAGGACCAGGGACAACGGGTTTCAGTAGAGAGACATGAGAAGAAGAGCAAACACTATATTGAGCAGGCAGTTTGAGTTTATTAATCTTACTGAGAATTTTAAAGGGTCCAATATATTTGGGCATGAGTTTTTTACTTCCCTCAGCAAACCTGAAGTCCCTGGTCGACAGCCAAACTCTGTCACCAAGAGCATAGGAGGGGTTGTCACCACGACGTCTATCAGCAAGACATTTATTTAGTCTCAGAACTGAATCAATATGTTGGTGGGTTTGCCCCCAAACCTCCTTGCTCCACCTCATCCAATGGTCAACTGGGGGGACATCTGAAGGCTCAAAAGACCATGGCATTAATGGTGGTTGATAACCAAACATACACTGAAATGGGGTCAACTTAGTAGCTGAACTGATAAGAGAGTTTTGGGCTATCTCTGCCCAATGTAGATACTCAGACCAGTCATTCTGATTATTATGACAATATATTCTAAGGAATTTACCCAATTCCTAATTAACCCGCTCACATTGGCCATTTGATTGTGGATGATATCCGGACATTAAACTGACTGGAATACCCAATCTCTCCATGAACACTGACCAGACTTGTGAACTGAATTGTGTACCTCTGTCCGAGATTATATTCTCAGGGACCCCAAATAGTCTGAATACATACTGAAAAAGGCTCTCAGCAGTTTGAAAGGCTGTAGACAAATGTGGAAAGGGAATAAACCAAACCCCACGTGAAAACCGATCCACTACTGTGAGAATTACTGTATTGCCCTGAGAGCTCGGAAGGTCTGTAATGAAATCCACAGCAATGTGTGACCAAGGGCGTGATGGAACAGGTAATGGCATGCTTGGGGTCTTACACTGAGAACATGTAGAGCACGAGGCAACAAAACGGTGAATATCTGCAACCATACTTTCCCACCAGTATTTGTTGGATAATAATTGTAACGTTCTAGTCTCACCAGGATGTCCTGTGGTAAGAGAGGAATAAACCCATGTCTATCCCTAAATGAAACTGGAACATACATTTTTGTGGAAGGACATTGTGTAGGTAGAGTGATTTGGGCATTGGCTTCCTCAATTTCTGAATCTATCTCCCATCTGATGGGAGCCAAAAGAACCTGGGGAGCTAAGACTGGTTTAACTAAGTTGGTTTAACATATTTGCTGCTCAATCAGTGACCAAACTTTTGGCTTTATTCCCCATTCAGCCATTAGGTTTTCTTTGGCCTCAGGTAGGTGAGCTGCTGTGTGGGTTTGTGAAAAGTTTTTTTTACCCCCAAACGAATAGTAGACAGTTTATCCTCATCTGTGATGAAGTGGCATGTCACCACAAGATAGGCGTCCATGTTTCTGGAGGTCCACATGTCGGCTGTTAGGCTGACAGCTGAGGCTTTTCCAATCTCAGCTATAGCTTTCTGTTTGGTGACCTTGCATATCTTGTGTGGCATACTGTATGTGGGGCCCAAAGGATTTAATTTTAACTGTTGGCAATGTTTTTGGGTCTTGGGCCCCAATCTTCCAAGAAATCATAAAAATTTGATAATGCGCTGTAAGAATTCAAGAGTCTTAATGTCTGTAGGTTGGGTGGAAGTCCGTTCCACTACATCTCCCTCACTCGGTCCGATGCTCTGCCCACAGCAGATGGTCTGGCCGCAAACAGGTTGAATGACTGTTACTGTTTACTTGATCTTTTTAATGACTTGGTTCTGATGTGTGGTGGTATGAGGTGTGATTCTAGACCCAGGTGTGAGTGTGGAAATATTAAGGTTGCCTAATCCTGTAGTTCTATGAGTACAGGACTCCTGTTGTCTTCATCTTCTTCAGTGGAGCCAATGGGATGACCGCGCCCATGTTTCTTCTAACAAATTTGACAAATCTCTCTGAGCAATTATCTAATTCTGTCTGCACCCTCTGGGTTCATTTACTCGTTTAATGAGCGCATACACTAGTTCCACTATGGTTGCTAGGTGCTAGGATCATGTCTGAGAACGACCAGAAATGAAGGAGGTGTTGGCTGGTCGTTTGAGGCTCTGTGGTTATCTCTTTCAATAGGGGTAACCTATGGCCTGTGTTCCCTCAATCTGAACATAGTGGCCAGATCCAATTCCAAAAGGAAGAAATCAGTTTTTTTTTGTTTGACTAGGCACACATTCAAAAAAACTGGGGCAACTAAGAGTGTATTAGGAACTGGGCGGCTGGCAGAGGATGCACATGCCCATGTAACAGCCCAAACAGTATGGGCTTGGTGGGCCTGTAGGCGCCAATAGTCGAATATCCACAGGATGCTCTTTGTAGCCCTTACTTTAGCCCAATGGTCAGCATAGCTGTTGAGATCCTTGTCTCACCCAGGGATTTCGGAATGCCCCATTACTTTCTTCCAGTATACCTGCATATTGTACATGTCTACAATGTGTTCACAAGCTTGGAAGAGTTCCTATGCTTAACACACTTTTTGTTTGAAGTCATGAATCCATTGTCCTTCCATACAGCTTAGTGGTTAGTAAAGCTAATATGCACATAGATTGAGTCGGTAGTTGGCTGTTAAGGAAAGTCACTGGTTGGTGGTGGGTTTCTACAATCACTTTCTGGCTGCCAGTGTAACAAGAGTGTTTGGCAGCTCACAATGGGGCTAGTAACAATATTTTGCAGTTTTGTGTATTTGCACTCAGGAGCTGTCAGGGTTTTGCTGGCTATTACTCCTGATAATGGCATTGGTACAGACCAGCACTCTGAAATTCCAGCCTCCAGATAGAATACCTGGTTATATTCAGGGTACATGAGACAAGGCTTGCATGGCTTGTTCTTGGGGTTTTCCCCAAATAAAAGGAACATCCTTTTTCAGTAAATCATACAGTGGCTTGGCCAACTCAGCAGAGCCTTTAATAAATTGGTGGCAGTAATTGCACTTAATTCCAATAACAGTTGGTAGTACTCTGATCTCCCTTTATGTACCAGGTTAGTGAGAATGTTTTCCCAAATCTAAAAGGGTTGTTCTACATGAGACATCCCAACTGCCAACTGCCAGTAATTAGCCAGGAAAGCTAAGAGTAACTACAGGGTGACTTAACCCACATGGGAGAGACTCAACGATCAGTTAGAGACCCAAACTGTTGTGTCAACATTTCGACACTGTTAAGAAGGCACTCAGCTAAGTATTCACCCTTGGAAAAGACTCAAAATTGACAAGCTTGAACTTTCAAAACTGTTGTAAAATGTAACTGTTGCTGAATTAATACTCTTCAATTCTTACAAATTTATTTGAATCCTTTTATGTTTGACATGATTTATATTGTTTGTCGGTGCACAATCACTGTAATACCATCCTAGTGCTTTAATGGTGGCACACTTAGGCACAAATTTGCTTCATTTCTGCATTTAGCTTTGTTTGAAATGTAAATCACTTTTGATGCCTTATATGAAAATCACAATTTTAGAGGGGTGCAGCACTAAATTTGAGACGTAACACCAACCAACCAGAATCAGCTAATTATAATGAGTAGAAGCTAAAGTAAGAGAACATGGGGGTGAAAGTGAGATTTGCATGAAGACGGCTGAGTGATCTGCTTTCTCCCAGAATAGAGCAGCACTTTCACCAGATGTTCCTTCATCCAAACTCACTGAAGCACAACACACAGCACTGAATCTCCAGCTAAAGATCTTCTCTCCTAACACTCATCATGATGATGAACTAGAAGAAAAGACCAGACAATGTCCAAAATCAAGCTTTATTTCAGCACAGCAAAACTACAGGAAGAGCAACAGGACACTGAACAGAGGAACGACAGAAATGCAGCATTGTGTAGAACTGAAACTCCATTGTAGAAGCATGTGGAAGTGTCTCCATGTTCAGTTCTATCTGGGAGCTGCTAGCCTTCACACTGGTTCTTTCTGAATACGACGGGATGATCGACGCCACCGTGAGAGACCTTACAGCCAAACTCCTCCCCGTTTTCCCACTGTGCTTTGCTGAGGGTCAGGGTGCTGCCACGCCTCCAACTGCTCCCTTTCAGTTCTTCTGCTCCGGTCACCACCCCGTCCTGCAGCACCGTGCCGTCCACCGTCCAGCTCACCAGCGCCCCCTGTGGAGAGTAACCAGACAGCAGGCAGAGCAGCGAGGCCGATCCCTCAGACAGCTGCAGAGAGGAGGGAGGGAGCAGAGACACGGACGGCTTCACCGTGGGACCGGCTGTACAGGAGAAACAGAACAAAAAGTCCCATTTAGAAACGTTTCCACATCATTTCCTCCTTACTGCTTATTAAGCATCCAGACTGGAAACCTTCATCTGTGTTCAATCATCAATGCAGTGCTGCTGCACACTGTTCTCACATCACTGCAGTTCAGTAGAAACATCTGCAAGCTTCTGTTAGCACATATTCAATATCAACTCTTATTACTTTAGCATTCAACACCAGATGTACAGTTATGTGAAAAAGTTAGGACACCCCATGAGAACTTTTGTCTTTTTGAACATAAACAAATGGACATTTGAGCTTCATTTGAACAGTACTGAGAGATGGAGCTTATATCATTAAACAAAACTGGAAAATTACTTTTAAACACAAGCTGTAAAATATAATGAACAAAATTGAAATTTATTGTGAGGAAAAAGTTAGGATATGCCCACATTTATTACTACTTAAAATGTCAGGTGCACCACATCAGCTGCAATGATTAGACCATTGTTAGAGGACACTGGAGTTTTATTTAAAGCTCAGACATTAGTTTGGTTTGCTCTTGATTGTTGAAGTGAGTGTTAACACCATGGTGAGATCTAAAGAGCTCTCTGAGGCCTTGAAGGGATTTAAAAAGATCTCAAAGCAATTAGAAAATAATTACAAGTAGTGAACCTTTAAAACAACCGCCAACATGGCAAGGTCAGTCCAACCTAGCAAGTTTAGTCCAAGAGCAGACTGCAAGATGTGTCAAGAAGTCTCCAATAATCCTACAATGTCATCACGGGACCTGCAGCTCACTCTTGCCACAGCTGATGTCAAGGTACATACATCTACCATCAGAAGGAGACACACACGTTTGATTTTCATGGGAGGTGAGCAAGAAGGAAACATCAGGAGAGGACTAAAGTTTACCAGAGAAACATCTAGACAAAGACCAGGACTTCTGGAACAATGTCCTTTGGACAAATGAATCCAAAGTTGAATTATTTGGGCACAGTAACAGAAGACATGTTGGGTGCAAACCAAACACAGCATTTGAGCACAAGAACCTCATACCAACTGTAAAGTATGGAGGTGGAAATGTCATGGTTTGGGGCTGCAGCAGCAGGGTCTGTCAAGCTCTCCATTATATAATCCACAATGAATTCAGAGGGTGCTTGAGGAAAATGTAAGACTATCTGTCCAAAAACTGAAGCTGCAGTGGAGGTGGACCATGCAACATGACATCGACCCGAAACATTTCAGTAAATCCACCAAGAAATAAATCAAAAGAAAGAAATGGAGAGTTCTGGAATGGCCAAGTTAAAGCCCGGATCTTAATCCTATTGAGATGCTGTGGGGTGATTTAAAACGGACTGTACATGCAAGAAACTCCTCAAACCTCACACAGCTGAAGAAATTCTGCATGGAAGAGAGGGAAAAACTTTCTTCCAGTCGATGTCAGAGACGGTAGATGGTTTTAGGAAACGTCTAACTGAGGTTATTTTAGCCAAAGAGGGAAATGCCAGCTATTAGGACATACAGTGTCCTAACTTTTGTCCTCGCAATCAATTTCCATTTTTGTGTTTAAAAGCATTTTTTTCAGTTTTACTTGTTTAATCATATAAGCTCCATCTCTCAGTACTGTTCACATGAAGCGTAAATGTTCAAATGTTTAAATATGTTCAAAAAGACAAAAGTTCTCATGGGGTGTCCTAACTTTTTCACATGACTGTAGCTGATTACAGAAATATTCATTGTTTAGCACAAACACACAGCAGCATTCGTCTGGATTTTACATCAGCACCAGTCACTCGTACCAGTTTACACCAAACTTCATCAACCAGAGACCAGCTTTATATTTACCATCAAAAACACCAGCGCATTTATTCAATCTTTAATATTCAGCCGTCAATAGACATAAACAATTACTAAATATTACAGTTACTGTATATTTATTGTTATTAATAATTAAAATATTTTTGATTTAGAAGAAATAAAACTACTTACTTTTTACAATGAGTTTGGTTCCTCCACCAAAAGTGTAGCACAGTGATACATTCCAATGAAGCCGTCATACAAAAACCTCTGTTCCACTCCAGTGATTCCACACACACACACACACACACACACACACACACACACACACACACACACACACACTATAAGAGCTGTAGTTCTGATCAGACTGGTTTCAGGACTTTCAGACTCACTGAGACGCAGCACAATGATGAAGGTTCTGATTCTACTGCTGAATACACTCGGCCTCCTCACTCAACGTGAGATTCACTGTTTATTTACTATCTTCATATCAGTCCTCCAACATCAGCGCTCACCATCACCGTCTCTTTATCACCTTCAACTTTTCTCTCTTCTTCTCTTTAGAGTCGTTTGGAGAAATCATCATGACTCAGACTCCAGGATCTCACTCGGTTTCTCCAGGACAAACTGTTACCATCAACTGCAGAGCCAGTCAGAGCGTTAGCAGCAGCTACCTCCACTGGTACCAGCAGAAACCTGGAGAAGCTCCTAAACTCCTGATCTATAGTGCAACTACTCGTCAGTCTGGGTTTCCTGAACGTTTTAGTGGAAGTGGATCTGGTACAGAATATACTCTGAAAATTACTGGAGTCCAGGCTGAAGATGCAGGAGATTATTACTGTCAGCAGTATCAAAGCTTTCCCATCACACAGTGTTATTTACTGGTACAAAAACCTCCCTCAGTTGTAGAGGAAGTTCTCTGAAACACACACTGATCTGAGAACATCTGCAGAGCTGCTAATGCTGCACTCCACTGAACATCATCATCTACAAAGCACTACAGTACTGAGCATGTTCCTCTCTTTGTGGTGTTCTCCTCACTGTGGAACAGGGATTCTCATCAGCACATGGAACATCTCACTAGTAGAATGAAGGTTGAGATGAAGCAGCAGTGCTAGAAGAGATGATATGAATGAAACCATCATGACATGTTATGTACATTCAGATAGATGTGATTACAGCGAAAATAAAATACACTATAGGGCCAAAAGTATGTGGACACCTGACCATGGATTTGTTGGACATCCCAGTACAAATCCATGTTCCAAAAAAACCCTCCCCCACTTAACACAAGACATCAGGTTCTGTTTCAATTCAGTCCAAATGTGTTCAATAGGGTTTAGATCAGGACACTAGAGTTCCTTGTCAAATCATGTCTTTATGGACCTTGCTTTGTGCACAGAGACATAGTCATGCTCAAAAATGAAGAGGCCTTCCCTAAACTGTTGCCACAAAGCTATAAGCATATAATCTATATAACTGGTTTTATACACCTGTTAGTAATGAGTGTGGCTGAAACACATGAACCCAATAATTAGGAGGGGTGTCCACATACTTTTGGTCATATAGTGTTCGGTCTGATCAATTCAAGTATCAGTTCATACAAACAATAAAATGTGCTGAGAACGATTCATCACTTAGATCAAATCTCCTGATTGGTCGTTTCATGATTGAATTGATTCCTTTCTACACTGTAAAAAATCCTTGTTTGGTTATGTTCTGAGAATGTAAAAATAGATGTTGGCACAACATGAATTATGGAAATAGTTGGTCCAAAATTAAAATATTTATTGTGTCGTCAGCTGTAGTAGTTTTACTCTTCAACTTAAAATGTTAGGTTCAGTAAACGAGTACAACTGTTTTCACTCAACATTTCAAGTCCAATGAAAAAAACTGATTTGGGTGAGCAACAGTGAGAATGAGGAAACTTCTGCTTCATGTGCTCCAGAGAGACGTCTTCACACCAGTTTTTATGGAGAGAAGAGGACTTTCAAACAACCGTTTTATATTAACGAGAAGATTTCAAACAAACAGTATCTTAACATCATTACATCTTATTCACGTTAATGTGGAGGGTTTAACGAATCTGAACAACTCTGTGGTTTGTTTGATTTTGAATTGATGAACTGAAAGCTGCACAGAGGACGTTTCCATCATTTTAATATGTTTTTAAATGTAACTCCACATGCCACCACTACTTCTTTTACTTTGGTCTGAATATTAAATAACTATAGACAGAGTCTGTTAAGCTGTGATAAAACACCGTATCAAACTAGTGACAGAGTTACTGAATCGATTCGTATGACTGTTTATTTATTGTCATCTGATTCAAATGATTCATTGTGGCTGTTCAAATCGAGCACCTGCAGCTTGTTGCTGAACTTCACCATTTCACCTCAAATCAGGTAGCAGTTACATCCAGGGGTTTTTAAATATACCTCAAATAAAATAGTTTTTGTTATTATTATAGTTAACTCTGTACAGCCTTGTAACATCGGAGTGAAATTAAAGAATCGGTTCCGTAAAACGAACTTTCCACCACTAGCCGTGTCTATTAAGGAACCGACTCTTACACTGTTAGCGAACCGACTCTTACACTGTTAGCGAACCGACTCTTACACTGTTAGCGAACCGACTCTTACACTGTTAGCGAACCGACTCCTCGACCGTTACTCTGCATTTTACTAAAATATTTTGGAAGCCTGTTGAGTTACTGCATTGTAAATAACGTTAAAGCAGCTGGATGCCAGTGATAGGGCCAGTGATAGCTCAGTGGTTAAGGTACTGGACTAGTAAGCAGAAGGTTGCCGGTTCAAGCCCCGCCACCACCAAGTTGCCACTGTTGGGTCCCTGAGCAAGACCCTTAACCCTCAATTGCTCATTGTGTAAGTCGCTTTGGATGAAAGCGTCTGCTGAAAATGTAAAATGGATGCTGCTGTCAGATGCTTCTGCATCCACATGGGTGTGTGAAACAGTGACTTCACTTTTATAAACGTTGTTAACAAACCGTGGTGTATAGATATTTGTAGTTGTTGAAACAAGTGGAGAAATTCTAAACGCAGCACATTATGTAAGTAAAAAGCATTAATTAATTCATTTAATTTGAGTAAGCTCTGTTAATCTCTGGGGAATCTAAGCAAACCTTTCTTACTTCAGTTTGATTTTTACGTGCTGACTGATGTACTACAAGTACCATTTTATTAGTATGTCAGTGCTTGTGTTAATATGCAATTTCTTACACATAAATGAGGCTCTGATATTATTATGTTTTCCAGAGGATACAGAAGCATTACAGGACCACAAAGAACATGAAAACGTGGATTCTTGAAGTGGTGAAGGAGAGTGAGAGCTGTTTTATCAAGATCACTGTCCAGTGCAGTCAATGTTGCAGTTGTAATTGAAGAAGAAGTAGTAATGGACAACCTGCCCCACTACACTAATGCCTTCAAGACACCAAACCATCCAAACTGGTTTTTATTCCACCTTAAAAATGAGCAATTACATTTAGGTGCTAAGTTGACTTGTAATTTGTAGTTGCCCGTGCACCTTAAAACTACATTTAGGCTCTACTTACATTTTCTAATATAAATTGTTTCAATTACACACTATAACATGTATAACTTGTCATTTGTTTGATGCTTGTGAATGCTGAATGTTTAAAAAAAATGTATTGTTTATATGATACATGCAAATAAAATGTATTTGTTAAGAATTTACATTTGCTATGCAGTGTTCACTTATTCAGTATGTTTTACATTTACTTTGATACTAATTAATAATTAACTGGACTAAACAAATGTAGTTGACAGAATTTAAAATTTATTGTTGGACCAACAAGATGTATTTGATGAATTTCATTGACACAACTTATTTTTTTTAGTTGGTCCTACATTCTATGGTTGTCAGCAGAACTTAAATTAGGCCAACTAAAAAAAATAGATGCAACAAGTCACTAAGAATTTTTAAGTTGGAGAGACTTGAATTTTTTTACAGTGTAAGTACAATGGATGTTCTTAAAAATATTTTAGATAAATACTAACAATGTTGATGGATCTAAATAATCTGGTTCAGTATCAGTGTTGGATTGGTTGTGTAAAGCTTTAAACAGATGTAAGTATATTTTATTTAATAAGGGTCAAATAATAATATTAAAACTGTAAAATCTTACATGCTACAATATTTACTTTGCTGCTGCAAAATGCTAGTTTGTGGTTTAACATCCCCACAAACTCCTCATCATCTGATAAAATTATAACACCATCTAAAAATAATAAATACATAAATAATTGTAATACAACTACATTTATACAATGGAACAGGCAGCACAGAGTGGCTGGCACTGTCGCCTCACAGTAAGAAGGTCTTGGGTTCGATCCCCAAATGTGGCAGTCCGGGTTATTTCTGTGTGAAGTTTGCATGTTCTCCCCGTGTCTGTGTGGGTTTCCTCCGGGTGGATAACTGGAGCTCGAAGTTTTCTGCAGGCGGCTGATGTAAGTAAAGTGCTGGTGATTACTGAAGGTTTTTATACTGAGTTTAACTCTGAACCAGTTACTCATTAGGTTAATAACTTGTTGACACTGATTAATGACAGAACAGATCTTGTTCTTGTTCATGTTTGTGGGAGAAGTGTAAGAAGTTTGGGGTGAAAGGGTGAAGACACAGCTGGGTAGAAAGCCTACAGAGAACTGTGTAAGGGAGGAATCACTTTTTTATCTGTGTCAACTCATGATGACTGTGATCTCTGACCTATTGATGATCTCAGGATTGCTGACTTTAGCTTCTAAATATTTGATGACTGATATAAAGTTTACACATTTTGTTGGTCATAGTAGATCCTCTCACACACCTGAGCTGGTGGAGGGCTGGGTGGCAGCTTGAGTGCCAGGTTCTCCAGCTCGATCCAGACAGTATATCAGTCCTCAGGGAAGTGCTCTAAATATATATATCCAAAAAGCCCTCTTGTTTTCTGGTTTCGGGAATCTTTTCTCCCTGAAGATTGGCAGCAATAAGGTATCCAGCATAGCCAAGAGCATTTTCTGCCACCCACTTGACGGTCTGCCCAGGAAAACCCCAAACTGATGCTCATGCTGACCCAAAACATGGATAACATTCCCTGTATCTCCATCTTCTTAAGTGAAATGGCCCTGGACCACGGCTTCTTTCTATTCTCTTCTTTGACTGTTAAGGCTTTTATGGGCATTACATTCTGGTTTACATTACAGACTGTGGACAATACTGTAATTTCCTCTATAATAAGGCATCAAATCACTTGAAATATCTTTTCTATGATTATCTTTGTCAATACCACAGAGTAGAATTAAGTCTAAGGTATGTTTACAGCAGTGAATGGGTCCTTTTACATTTTGGGTAATAACTATAGATTCTTAAATACAGTCAAACATGAATTTAAGTGAAACATGATAATTTTCATAATGAATATTAAAGTCTCCAACAATTAAAGCCTTTTTAGTGGATAATTTGGAAAGAACCAGGGGGACCAGAGGTGTGGACACCGTCCTGCTTCCAAAAAACAGGCCATCCCTCAAAAATGGACCAGTTATCCACAGCAATGTTGTTTTCTGAGCAACATTTAGACACCCAACAGTTCAGGTTTCACAACTGGGTCGAATCGGTAAGGGGCCAGAGCATACTACTGCCTCAGACATCGACCTAGCTAACTCACACACCTCTAACATTACTCTTCATAACCTCAGACTGTCGCAAACGAACATCATTAGTGCTAACATAGTTAACAATCTTTGAAAATCTACGATTAGCATTAGCCAGCACTTCTAGATTTGCTGTGACGTCAGGTACCCTGGCCCCCGGAATACAGGTGACTATGGTTGCTGGTGTCTCTATGGGGGTCGCAATACGCACGTGTCGGAGCTGAGAATCTCCTATAACCAGAGCACTTTTATTAACAGGCTTCTCAGCAGGTGTGTCGCTAAGTGGGGAAAACCTGTTGGACACGTGCAACTGAGATGGTCGGTGCTTTGCCCTACGACTATGTCGCCGAGACATCACTCAGACCCGCTGTGAGGGCTCTAATGTTATAATCCGCTCTTACCTTGTTACTTTCGTTTTCTATGGTTGTATTTTCGTTTGTATTTTCCGCTTGTGTACTTTGTTAGTTCTGTTATCCTCCGTTTTATTTTTCGTTAAAGTTTATTTCGGACTTTTGCTTTTTGTTCTTGTTAGATATGTGTGTGTGTTTTTGCCTGCCCGGCTTCCTTCTCCCCCCAGCGGCTTGGAGGGGTACTGTCCCCAGAAATTGCAGTGGAAGCCAGCCCATGGATCGCTGGAGGGCGGACCTCACTCACCTGTACCTCATTTTCCATCTAATCAGCTACCGCTTATAAACGCCGGCTTTTCCACCACGCATCGCCAGATTGTCTGCTTGTCACCGCGGTACAGTGACACCTGACTCCTGAGCTGATCTCTCTTTTTAAAGGACATTATCTTGTTGCTGTTCAAACTATTTTTCAACGTTGTTGTTTTCCTTCCCGGTTGATTCTAGCCCAGCGATCCATTCATCATCTGGCTTCCCTGTTGGTTCCTGGACTTGGCTCCTAGCTCCTGCGACCCTGGTTCATCTTCCACTACCACCCCTGCACTCCTGTTGGTTCCTGGACTTGGCTCCTAGCTCCTGTGACCCTGGTTCTTCTCCCACTGCCACTGTTTGTTCTGCCTAAGCTCTGGACAGTGTTGGACACCAACCCCTCTTGTTCCTGGACTCAGATCATAGCTCCTCTTACCCACAGTATTGCTCCAGCCGCTTCAGTGTCCTCTGTTTGGACCTATCACCATTTCCCCTGTTTGTCTGAATCTAATAAATATTCATTGTTAACCTTAGTTCTCGCTCCTTTTTGTGCATCCATACTTGGGTTCCCCTACGTTACGGGTTTTCTCAAACCCCCATATCATAACAGTACAATCTGGCCAGCATGGAACCCGTGGATGCACAAACAGGCGAGGACCTTACTGTGGGCATGGTCCTGACTCGGCACAACCAGATGTTGGACACCCTCACCCAGCGGCTCGCGGATCTTACCCAACAGGTTGCCCGTTTAAGCCCCCCAGTGCCGGTTCCTCTCGCTGAACCCCAGGTGCCTCTGGGGTCACCCGCTGTTCCTACAGAGCCTGGGGCCCCAGAGGTCCCTTTGGAGACACCCATCCCCAACCCCGAACCCTTTCATGGGGACTTGGACAGGTGCCGAGGTTTCCTGTTCCAGTGCCAATCTATCTTTCGTCAGCGTCCCGCCACATTTGCCACTGACGCTAGTAAGGTTGCCTTCATAATTGGTCATCTTAGGGGCAGAGCACTCTCTTGGGCTGAGGCGGTTCAGTCCCGAGAGGACCCACGGGGGGGGACGTTCTCTGACTTCCTCACCCGTTTTAAGGTTGTCTTTGACCACCCAGACCACTCGGGAAGTGCCTCAGCCCGCCTATTTTCCCTACGCCAAGGTTCCCGGTCGGTGGCAGAATATTCTATTGAGTTTTGGACCTTGGCTGCTGACTCAGGGTGGAATGAGGAGGCTCTTCGGGAGGCGTTCCAAAGGGGCCTCATGGAACCCCTGAGGGATGAGTTGGCGGTAAGGGAAGAAAACCCTGACCTTCATTCCCTGGTCGCCCTGGCTATCCGCCTGGATAACCGCCTCCGGGGTCGGCGCCGCGAAGGGGCAGCCAGGCTTGGCCCAGGGTCTCGTCCACCTGTTTCCTTGTTTTGTCCCCTGGAGCCCTCTGGCAGTCCCGTTGGCACGCCTTCATCCACTATACAACAGCCTGAACCGATGCAGTTGGGGCGTGCTAGGCTCACCCCCGAGGAGCGGGCTCGTCGCTTCAGAACCGGGCAGTGTTTGTATTGTGGCGAGGTGGGACATAGTTTGCAGGTGTGCCCTACCCGACCAAAAGAGAGGGCTCGTCAGTAGCCGTGGGGGTACTGGCGGGCCACTCTCAGCAACCCCCACCACCCAGGGAACTTCACCTTCGGATTCGGGCCACCCTCTGCTGGCACGGCGGCTCAGTTCCCCTCCAGGCCCTTGTGGATTCGGGTGCAGAGGACAATTTGCTTGATGAGGGGCTGGCAGCCCAGACAGGGTGCACCCTTGAACCCCTCGATCCCCCGGTCACCGCGTGTGCCCTGGATGGAAGGGTCATTGCTCGGGTCACCCACCGCACCACACCTTTGACCCTTATTCTTTCGGGTAATCACCGGGAGACCCTTTCTTTCGCTGTAATCAAGGCTCCCCAGACCCCCCTAGTTCTGGGCTACCCCTGGTTAGCGCTCCATAATCCCCATATTGACTGGGCCCTAGGACGAGTGGCGGTCTGGAGCGACTTTTGTCATGCTAATTGTCTGGTCTCTGCCATCCCACAGCCAGGAAATCCGACTCACACTCCCCCTGACACAGAAGACACCGACCTATCCAACGTTCCCCAGGAGTATCATTTTCTCCGTGAGGTTTTTCGGAAAGACCGTGCCCAATCTCTACCCCCCCACCGACCCTATGACTGTGCCCTCGATCTATTACCTGGAGCTCCACTGCCTACCAGCCGGCTGTACAACATCTCTCGGGCTGAAAGGAGCGCCATGGAAACCTACATTTCCGACTCTCTCGCCGCGGGGATCATCCGCCCATCGTCCTCTCCCTTGGGGGCGGGGTTCTTCTTTGTGGAGAAGAAGGACAAAACCTTACGGCCGTGTATCGATTACCGGGGCCTTAATCAAATCACAGTGAAGAACCGTTACCCCCTGCCCTTGATTTCCTCTGCCTTTGACCCACTGCAGGGCGCCACCATCTTTACCAAGCTTGACCTACGTAACGCTTATCATCTGGTACGAATCCGGGAAGGCGACGAATGGAAGACAGCATTCAACACCCCATTGGGACACTTTGAATATCTTGTTATGCCTTTTGGGTTGTGTAATGCCCCAGGGGTGTTTCAGGCATTGGTAAACGATGTTCTCAGGGACTACCTCAACCGGTTTGTCTTCGTGTACATTGATGACATTCTCATCTTTTCCAGGTCACTGGAGGAACATAGCGCTCATGTTCGCCAGGTCCTCTCACGGCTCCTAGAAAACAAGCTTTTCGTCAAGGCTGAAAAGTGTGAATTTCAGGTGGACTCTGTGGAATTCCTGGGGGTGATTCTTGAGCGCGGCCAGGTTAGGGCCGACCCCCACAAGATTCGTGCGGTAACTGAGTGGCCTACACCCACCTCACGTAAGGAGCTCCAACGCTTCCTTGGTTTTGCCAACTTTTACCGGCGGTTCATCCGTAATTACAGCCAGGTCGCAGCACCCATCACTCGCCTTACCTCCACCAAGATCCCTTTCACCTGGCCCCCAGAGGCCGACGAAGCTTTCTCCCATCTCAAGGCCCTATTTACTTCAGCCCCCATCCTCATTCAACCAGATCCCGACAGGCAGTTCATCGTTGAGGTCGATGCATCGGACACGGGGGTGGGAGCTGTCCTATCCCAGCGAGCGGGGCCCGAGAACCGTTTACACCCATGTGCCTTTTTCTCCCGTCGCTTATCCCCAGCGGAGGCCAACTATGATGTGGGTGACCGTGAGCTGTTGGCAGTGAAACTGGCCCTGGAGGAGTGGAGACACTGGCTGGAGGGGAGCGCTCAGCCTTTTATCGTTTGGACGGATCATAAAAACCTGTCCTACATCCAGGCGGCAAAGAGGCTAAACTCCCGACAAGCAAGGTGGGCACTTTTTTTTAGTCGGTTTGACTTTGCTATGACCTACCGGCCCGGATCACGCAATATCAAACCGGATGCCCTATCTCGTCAATACTCCACAGAGGAAACTCCAGCCAGTTCGACAACCATTCTTCCACCCAGCAGGGTCATTGGATTACTCACATGGGACATTCGCAGGATTGTCACTGAGGC
This sequence comes from Trichomycterus rosablanca, assembly GCF_030014385.1. Lineage (NCBI taxonomy): Eukaryota > Metazoa > Chordata > Actinopteri > Siluriformes > Trichomycteridae > Trichomycterus > Trichomycterus rosablanca. The sequence continues at coordinate 7,319,094 of NC_085988.1, read as the reverse complement.
CCAGGCGCAGGAACCAGATCCCAGGTCAGGACCCCATGCCTGTCTTTTCGTCCCTACCACAGCTCGCTCCCCTGCCTTGCAGTGGGCCCATGGCTCCCGCATTGCCTGCCATCCTGGTGTTAGCCGCACACTGTCGCTGTTAAGGAGACACTTTTGGTGGCCATCCATGGAGGCTGATGTCAAGGAGTTTGTGGCCGCTTGCACGACATGCGCACGTAACAAGTCCTCCCACCAACCTCCAGCAGGGTTACTACATCCACTTCCAGTCCCGGGTCGCCCATGGTCCCACATAGCGTTAGATTTTGTCACCGGTCTACCTGAGTCAAGCGGGAATACGGTGATTCTAACCATGGTGGACCGGTTCTCCAAGGCTGTGCACTTTGCGGCCCTGCCCAAACTCCCCACAGCCTTCCAAACGGCGGAGCTATTAGTTAACCTGGTGTTTCGCGTGCATGGGATCCCTACGGACATTGTGTCGGACCGTGGGCCCCAGTTTACCTCCCAGGTCTGGAGGGCTTTCTGCAGAGCCTTGGGCGCGACGGTCAGCCTCTCGTCTGGCTTCCACCCTCAGTCCAATGGACAGGCGGAGAGGGCAAATCAGAGCTTGGAAGCCGCCCTACGATGCATGGCCGCCCGCAACCCCAGGGGTTGGAGCTCCCACCTAGCTTGGATCGAGTACGCCCACAACACCCTGATCTCGTCCGCCACAGGTTTTTCCCCCTTTGAGGCCTCCCTAGGCTATCAGCCCCCGTTGTTCCCCGAGCAGGAAGCAGACGTGGCAGTTCCCTCCATTGAGCAACATCTCCGTAGGTGCCGAAGAGTCTGGAAGACCACCCGGGCTGCTCTCCTCCGGACTCGTGACAACAACCGCCGGTCGGCAGACCGCCATCGGAGACCTGGCCCCCCCTACGCTCCCGGTCAGGTCGTATGGCTATCTACCACGAATATTCCCCTCCGCTCGGTATCCAAGAAACTCTCCCCCCGCTACATCGGCCCCTACGTCATTGAGAGGATTATTAACCCCACGTCTGTGCGTTTAAGACTCCCCCGCCACATGCGCATCCATCCCACATTCCACATCTCTCAGCTCAAACCAGTGGCCTCCTCCACCCTGAGCCCTCCTTCCGACCCCCCACCACCCGCCCGGCTCGTCGACGGCCATCCGGCATACACGGTCCGCCGATTGCTGGAGGTTCGGAGGCGAGGCCGAGGCCTTCAGTACTTGGTAGATTGGGAGGGCTACGGACTGGAGGAACGTTCCTGGATTCCCCGATCTGCCATCCTCGACACCAACCTGATCCGGGAGTTCCACCTCCGAAATCCTAATGGACCCGGTAGGCCGCCTGGAGGCGGTCGTTAAGGGGGGGGTACTGTTATAATCCGCTCTTACCTTGTTACTTTCGTTTTCTATGGTTGTATTTTCGTTTGTATTTTCCGCTTGTGTACTTTGTTAGTTCTGTTATCCTCCGTTTTATTTTTCGTTAAAGTTTATTTCGGACTTTCGCTTTTTGTTCTTGTTAGATATGTGTGTGTGTTTTTGCCTGCCCGGCTTCCTTCTCCCCCCAGCGGCTTGGAGGGGTACTGTCCCCAGAAATTGCAGTGGAAGCCAGCCAATGGATCGCTGGAGGGCGGACCTCACTCACCTGTACCTCATTTTCCATCTAATCAGCTACCGCTTATAAACGCCGGCTTTTCCACCACGCATCGCCAGATTGTCTGCTTGTCACCGCGGTACAGTGACACCTGACTCCTGAGCTGATCTCTCTTTTTAAAGGACATTATCTTGTTGCTGTTCAAACTATTTTTCAACGTTGTTGTTTTCCTTCCCGGTTGATTCTAGCCCAGCGATCCATTCATCATCTGGCTTCCCTGTTGGTTCCTGGACTTGGCTCCTAGCTCCTGCGACCCTGGTTCATCTTCCACTACCACCCCTGCACTCCTGTTGGTTCCTGGACTTGGCTCCTAGCTCCTGTGACCCTGGTTCTTCTCCCACTGCCACTGTTTGTTCTGCCTAAGCTCTGGACAGTGTTGGACACCAACCCCTCTTGTTTCTGGACTCAGATCATAGCTCCTCTTACCCACAGTATTGCTCCAGCCGCTTCAGTGTCCTCTGTTTGGACCTATCACCATTTCCCCTGTTTGTCTGAATCTAATAAATATTCATTGTTAACCTTAGTTCTCGCTCCTTTTTGTGCATCCATACTTGGGTTCCCCTACGTTACGGGTTTTCTCAAACCCCCATATCATAACATCTAATGCCGGAGTCTAGAGCTCTACATCTGAACTAGTGCCATTTGGGACTGTTAAAGCTGCATCTAAGCACTTCTCACTAATACTAGTCTGTTCTAAAGCCTGAACGCTCTCTTCTAACACTAAAATCTTCTCCGTCAGACTACAATCTACACTCATCACATGTAACATTATCACGATGTAGAGAGAATAACTGAACATACCACACTCAACACAAGAGTACAGATTCCCCGGTGTTTCTGCTGGCAGTCCCAGGAAACGGCTTTAATTCCGGGCAATAAAAATGTGTTAATGCGCTGGGGTACAAAAACAAACAAACAAAAGGCACTTCGTTTAGACGTCAGCAGCTCAAGTTTCCCGGTAACAGACTTTATAAATAAGCAAGGATTTACGTCAGAGAACACAAACACTACTTTAAGATAAATGAAATAAAATACTTTAAATCTACACACTCTATATTAATTACTAGTGCAAGATTAAATTTTAAATGTGCAAATTAAAAGGTTACTTAGCTAATGGCTACAACCAGTTTACAGTGTGCACACTGTATTTGCATGTTGCTACTCTATATCTATCAGTGAGCATCAAGTTTCTCACACATTCTCTGGCCATTTATATATTAGCTGTTATAAGCTTTTTACACTTAATGATAAGTTTAAAACAGCTGAGGTAAATGTAGAACACATCATCCATATATTTCAGCTCACATTCCCAGTATTGCAAATTCAGTAACAAAATGCCTTAACAAACACAAGATACAGAACAAGGGGATCAAACAGAAAAGGTCGTTTTAATGCCCACACAAGGTTAGAGGAGACAGGTTGAGGCGTATGGAGGAGACAAGGTAAAGGAAGCAAATATCACATGTAGTAAATATTTTCTCTCAGGATCTTTAAATGTTCTTGATATCTCAGACAGAGCTGTGGATTAATAATAAATAAAGAAGCATAAATATGTGGACATGGTTGGTTTGAAGAGGAGAATTAACAGCAGATTTTGTGGAGGAGTTGACTGTGTAAGTGGAATCACTGTAGACTTTCAGCTTCTGCTTTAATAAAAGTAGTAAGTAGTGTTCCAAGTACTTTAGATCTCAGGTAGAGCATACCATTCTCTATTATTTCCTATGGAAGGTAAACTTGGCTGTCAGTAAGTAAATGAATGGGTGTTTGTGTGATGGACTGCAATGAACGGAAGCCCCACCTTGGTCCTGACCAGAAAAAGCCAGATACTGAATATATTATTTTTAAAGAACATTTGTACTTTTATCTGCAAACTGAACCAATCATGTGTGTTGATTCTGGTTGTGTTGAAGAACATGTCACTAAAGGAAGGGTTCATACTTAAGTCCCCAGAGCCATCATCATTATTCATGTAGCCATCATACAATATTACAGCAATAAGTGTTTATTCACATTTTTAATGGGGTGCAGCACTAAATTTAAGTATGTTAAACTGCCCGTGGTGTCAATCTAATATTACTTAACTAATATTAATAAAATAATAACTAATATTAGCTAATATTAATAAGTAGAAGCTAAAGTGAGAGAACATGGGGGTGAAAGTGAGATTTGCATGAAGACGGCTGAGTGATCTGCTTTCTCCCAGAATAGAGCAGCACTTTCACCAGATGTTCAACTTCCTTCATCCAAACTCACTGAAGCACAACACACAGCACTGAATCTCCAGCTAAAGATCTTCTCTCCTAACACTCATCATGATGATGAACTAGAAGAAAAGACCAGACAATGTCCAAAATCAAGCTTTATTTCAGCACAGCAAAACTACAGGAAGAGCAACAGGACACTGAACAGAGGAAAGACAGAAATGCAGCATTGTGTAGAACTGAAACTCCATTGTAGAAGCATGTGGAAGTGTCTCCATGTTCAGTTCTATCTGGGAGCTGCTAGCCTTCACACTGGTTCTTTCTGAATACGACGGGATGATCGACGCCACCGTGAGAGACCTTACAGCCAAACTCCTCCCCCTTTTCCCACTGTGCTTTGGTGAGGGTCAGGGTGCTGCCACGCCTCCAACTGCCCCCTTTCAGTTCTTCTGCTCCGGTCACCACCCCGTCCTGCAGCACTGTACCGTCCACCGTCCAGCTCACCAGCGCCCCCTGTGGAGAGTAACCAGACAGCAGGCAGAGCAGCGAGGCCGATCCCTCAGACAGCTGCAGAGAGGAGGGAGGGAGCAGAGACACGGACGGCTTCACCGTGGGACCGGCTGTACAGGAGAAACAGAACAAAAAGTCCCATTTAGAAACGTTTCCACATCATTTCCTCCTTACTGCTTATTAAGCATCCAGACTGGAAACCTTCATCTGTGTTCAATCATCAATGCAGTGCTGCTGCACACTGTTCTCACATCACTGCAGTTCAGTAGAAACATCTGCAAGCTTCTGTTAGCACATATTCAATATCAACTCTTATTACTTTAGCATTCAACACAACTGACTGCAGCACATCCAGATGTAGCTGATTACAGAAATATTCATTGTTTAGCACAAACACACAGCAGCATTCGTCTGGATTTTACATCAGCACCAGTCACTCGTACCAGTTTACACCAAACTTCATCAACCAGAGACCAGCTTTATATTTACCATCAAAAACACCTGCACATTTATTCAATCTTTAATATTCAGAAACTGTAAGTATTTAGTAAAGGTTGAATATTTAGTAATTGTATATACAGTGGTACCTTAACTTAATGTTATTTGGTTCTGGGCGTGGCACTGAGTTTCAAGGTATTTTTCCCATAAGGATGTTTGTGAAACCTGTTAATGTGTTTCATGGTTCTGTGGAACTGCATATGTTTCATTATGTGAATATTTTATTATATATATATTAAAAATTATATTATAATATTATATTCCATTACCAACAATTTATTCCTGTAGCAAATGTTGTTTACAATCAATTCTGATCTGGAGTTATAGAAGTAAAAAGAGTCCATGTTGGTCTCCAAAAGTCTCCAAGAAGAAAAACAAGTGGATTAAATCCCTGATGTAACAACACAATGATGTAGATTTGGTCTCAATTTGAAGAAGAGAAGCTCAGATAAGCAGCGGTTATGATTTTATGATGCTCTGTGGGTGATCTGGGTCACGGTGCTGCTGTTTATTGTGCACTTTTCTTTTGCAATGATAGCAAAGCATTATCATGATCACGGACAGCATTAATGTGAACAAAGCAACAGTCCCACACAGTTCGAGTTTAAGCTAAAAGTCGAGTTTAAAGGTACAAATTGCTCCACGAAGGGCGTCAAGTTTCAAAGATCTCAAGTTTAGGGGACGTCGAGTTACAAAGTACCACAGTATTTATTGAAGGGTAAATATTCAGTTACTGTTTATTTATTGTTATTAATACTTATTTTTTCTCTTGTTTAGATGAAGATTAATAAATGATATTAAAAATAAAAATGTTTTTAATGTAGAAGAAATAAAACTACTTACTGACACTGAGTTTGGTTCCTCCACCAAAAGTGTAGCACAGTGATACATTCCAATGAAGCCGTCGTACAAAAACCTCTGTTCCACTCCAGTGATTCCACACACACACACACACACACACACACACACACACACACACACACACTACATGCTTCAGTGCTCTGTCAGTGTTTAAAGCTCTGTGAGTTTAACACTTCATGACTGAGAGCTGCTGTCCAGCATCTTCACCCACATCAACCATGACCTTCATCTCCATCTTCATCTGCACACTGGCTCTCTGCACTCAAGGTAACACGATGCTTTATGTTCTACTGGTGAGGAGGCTCTGCCATGTGGAGAAGATCCACTAGATGAACTTCAAACTCCACATGGTTCTTCATGTAGTGAACGTCTTTATTCTTCTTATTGTTTTCAGGATCCAGAGGTCAGGTGACTGTGACTCAGAGTCCTGAAGTTAAACATGTTGATCCAGGAACTTCAGTCACCATCAACTGTAAAACCAGTACTAATGTTTACTATGGCAGTGGCTGTAGCTGTTATCTTTTAGCCTGGTATCAGCAGAAACCTGGAGAAGCTCCTAAACCTTTGATCTATGCTGCTAACAGAAGAGAATCAGGTATTCCAGATCGTTTCAGTGGCAGTGGATCTGGATCTGACTTCTCTCTGACCATCAGTAGAATTGAGACTGGAGATGCAGGAGATTATTACTGTCAGAGTTACCATGAGATCAGTAGTAGCTACATCTTCACACAGTGTTATATGGTGGTACAAAAACCTGGGTGAGTGGAAGTGTACAGTAACTGCACTGCTGCAGCTGGGACCGACTGCAGGTGCTGAGGGGGAGGATGTGATACAGTACAATCATTCACTCTGTACAGGAAACACCTCACTCACTCACTACCTCTCCTAAATACAACCTTTATTATTATTAACATAATAACATCCACTTCATCCTGATCAGGGTCACAGTGGTGTAAAGCTGGTATAGATCACAGACACATTTACTTGCTCATTTAGTCCCAGGAGGATGCACTTTAGAACAACCAATCCACCTTTTGCATTACAGAATGTCCAAGTATACAGTGAAAGCTAAACATAAAGAGAACATGCTAAACTGTTCAAGGTACCATCATAAAGAGGTAAGAATTGAACCCAGGTCTCCACAATACCAGCTGCACCACCATACAGCTTCTATAATGAAATGTTAAACATTATGCTGAAACAGGCACAAGGAAGGAAAAACCTTTTATTATTTATTTAGCTCATGTTAATAAAGATGTTCCAACACTGAGAGGACTTGAGTTTAGAAGAACTCTTAAAAGAGAATTGAACTGACAGCAAGTTCCAAGATGAAGCAGTAAACCAGAAGATGGTTCAGTTTAATCATACTGCATACTATAGTACACACTACTATAGGATTAGTATGCAGTATATACTGGGGCAGGAGGACATTTTGAACAGAGCTGCTGGCTTTGGTTGGGATTGGGGGCGGGTCTGGAGGTGGTAACTCCTGCACTGATTGGTGCACACCTTCATACCCAACCAATAGGATTGAACTTCACCTTATTACAGCTAACAATCAGCAGCTGGAGCTCATCTAGTAGAAACTACTTTATCTCCATGTGCTGTTTGCTTCAGTTGGTTTGTGACTCGCTGGTGAATTGAGGAGCTACAAGTTACAACCACATAAAAAAAAATAATAATAAAAAAAGAGAAAAAGAATAAGATTAATTTTATTAAGCTGGTTTATGGTGTTAGTTTTGGTCTCTACAGAGTTAGTAGTTTGGAGGTTTTGCTCAGATGTGAATAACATGAATCTTTATAGATTTAGTGCTGATTATTCTGAACCTAAAATCTCATGAGAGTAAATAAGGAGGTTCAGTATGTTCTCCACCATTTGCTTCATTATTGTGTGTACTGGTTTTACTGGTTGTGTTGGAGCTGAGGCACAACTGCTAAAAACTAAATCTTACATTATCAGCTCTATTCTTTCATATTTGTGAAGTGTTGCATAATCACACAATCTTCTTCTTCCTAACACATTACACCTGCTAACAACAGCAATGCTAGTAATGTTAGCTACATTCATCTGAAAACATAAAATCAGCGTGACATGACATCGTTTCTACCATAAACATACAACTCCTTTTTGAAGTCAAACACACCACCACTGACTGTGTTGTACCATTCTATACTTTCAAACTCTTTTCTGTCTTTGTCATTCATTGTGTCATAGCCATAAAATCTCTTTTCAGGGTATAAACCCACATAGTTCTTATTTTGCTTTAAATTACATTTGTGTGGAAAATCCTCTTTATCTGAGCATGTTAGATTTAAGGCTGATGTTGTTTTAGACGAATGAATGAGTATGAGTCTATGTAGCGTTGTTTGTATGGTTCATCATACATGGAGATCAGTCTACACCCCATCATGGTGATTTTGCATTGTGCTCTAACCATGTGTACCCTTGATATTTGGGTTGTCTAAACTTTTTGATGAGCTGTTCTATAGTCAGAACCTCCTGCAGTAAATTCTGTACCATCAAATGTAATAGTGCAGACAAAATTAGCTTTGTGCTTTACGTCTTCAAATCATGTCTCGGAGTCAAAAAAAAGTTTGATCGGCTGTATGTAACATTCATGCGTGGTGTCTGATATTAAATCTTTACCACAGTGACACACCAGTGGGGTTTTGGCTTTAATAAACTAACATGATAACGATGTCCACATTATTTACAATACTTGGTTAGATTGCATGAGGACGCCATCACTCCTGTATGCTGTTGTTTCTGTTTCTTATGCTGCTCATAACAGTAGTTGGACTTACAGAACATCACAATATTTGACAAGTCTGGGGTACTTGTGACACAACACATCTGTATTTACAGATGTGATCTCTGGCATCGGTGTAACTCTTATAACAAAACCCACAAACATATGACACCCATTGAATGCTTTCACATTTTTTACCAAGTAGTAATGGCCGTCATGGAGGTACAGAAACACAAAATCTCTAAATCACCTGAACTACTTTTGTGGAAAACGACTATTTTAACACCAAACTTGTATTCAAACCATCCAATGTCATTAAATCCGACTCTGTGGTTGTGTGTGTAGCCAGCGTTTGTCTGTATCTGTTCAGCTATAGTTTCTAATGTGTTATGTGGAGCATGTGGGTTCAGAAAAAGAGCAATCCAAATTGCAAAACAGGTTATATCAGATGTTTGTCTGTTCCTTTCGACCACCTGATTGTGTGCTAGGTTTCTCGCCTTATGACAAACACCACCATTTTTACACATGGCTATTGAGACAGTCAACACCAATATTTGTTATATGTTTTAAAATTTTTGTTACTCAAATCAAATCAAGGTTTATTTGTCACATACATGGTCATACACAGTACACTATAGCTACAAAATATATTATACAAAAAAATATAGAATGTTTTTAAAAGTAAGAATGTAGAAACATTACAAAAATTAACAATATAATTAAAAAGAGCAATTTAAAGTGAACAAGTGTGTAGTGACAAGTAGTGCAGAAACTGTGCAACATAATGCTATACAGATGTGATTTATACACAAATACCTACCTACCTACCTACCTACCTACCTACCTACCTACCGTGTATCACAAAAGTGAGTACACCCCTCACATTTCTGCAGATATTTAAGTATATCTTTTCATGGGACAACACTGACAAAATGACACTGACACAATGAAAAGTAGTCTGTGTGCAGCTTATATAACAGTGTAAATTTATTCTTCCCTCAAAATAACTAAATATACAGCCATTAATGTCTAAACCACCGGCAACAAAAGTGAGTACACCCCTAAGAGACTACACCCCTAAATGTCCAAATTGAGCACTGCTTGTCATTTTCCCTCCAAAATGTCATGTGACTCGTTAGTGTTACTAGGTCTCAGGTGTGCATAGGGAGCAGGTGTGTTCAATTTAGTAGTACAGCTCTCACACTCTCTCATACTGGTCACTGAAAGTTCCAACATGGCACCTCATGGCAAATAACTCTCTGAGGATCTTAAAAGACGAATTGTTGCGCTACATGAAGATGGCCAAGACTACAAGAAGATTGCCGACACCCTGAAACTGAGCTGCAGCACAGTGGCCAAGATCATCCAGCGTTTTAAAAGAGCAGGGTCCACTCAGAACAGACCTCGCGTTTGTCGTCCAAAGAAGCTGAGTGCACGTGCTCAGCGTCACATCCAACTGCTGTCTTTGAAAGATAGGCGCAGGAGTGCTGTCAGCATTGCTGCAGAGATTGAAAAGTTGGGGGGTCAGCCTGTCAGTGCTCAGACCATACGCCGCACACTACATCAAATTGGTCTGCATGGCTGTCACCCCAGAAGGAAGCCTTTTCTGAAGTCTCTACACAAGAAAACCCGCAAACAGTTTGCTGAAGACATGTCAACAAAGGACATGGATTACTGGAACCATGTCCTATGGTCTGATGAGACCAAGATTAATTTGTTTGGTTCAGATGGTCTCAAGCATGTGTGGTGGCAATCAGGTGAGGAGTACAAAGATAAGTGTGTCATGCCTACAGTCAAGCATGGTGGTGGGAATGCCATGGTCTGGGGCTGCATGAGTGCAGCAGGTGTTGGGGAGTTACATTTCATTGAGGGACACATGAACTCCAATATGTACTGTGAAATACTGAAGCAGAGCATGATCCCCTCCCTCCGGAAACTGGGTCGCAGGGCAGTGTTCCAGCATGATAATGACCCCAAACACACCTCTAAGACGACCACTGCTTTATTGAAGAGGCTGAGGGTAAAGGTGATGGACTGGCCAAGCATGTCTCCAGACCTAAACCCAATAGAACATCTTTGGGGCATCCTCAAGCGGAAGGTGGAGGAGCGCAAAGTCTCGAATATCTGCCAGCTCCGTGATGTCGTCATGGAGGAGTGGAAAAGCATTCCAGTGGCAAGCTGTGAAGCTCTGGTAAACTCCATGCCCAGGAGTTAAGGCAGTTCTGGGAAATAATGGTGGCCACACAAAATATTGACACTTCAGGAACTTTCACTTAGGGGTGTACTCACTTTTGTTGCCGGTGGTTTAGACATTAATGGCTGTATATTGAGTTATTTTGAGGGAAGAATAAATTTACACTGTTATATAAGCTGCACACAGACTACTTTTCATTGTGTCAAAGTGTCATTTTGTCAGTGTTGTCCCATGAAAAGATATACTTAAATATCTGCAGAAATGTGAGGGGTGTACTCACTTTTGTGATACACTGTATATCTAAATTTTAGCTTTGTGTGCCTGTGAAGTTTGTTCTCTTAGTATGTATTTTTTTCTTTTTGATCTCTCAGAATGCTGAAGCTTTGATAAACAACGCTGACCCAAGTGATGTAAAACAAAGCCAAATAAATAAAATCCGGCTGTACATCCGTGATCGTCTGATAGCAGCTCCTAAACGCAATTGAAAATTTTTTTTTTTACTTTTTGTAATGATTTTTTTTTTATTTTTGACTTATACACTACAGACTGTATTTTACAGAATATGTGAACGTGAATGTGTTTTGTGTAATGAAAGGAAAAGTAATACATTTTAAAAAGGTATCTTGTGTCGTGTGTTTTTTCTTTCTTTTGTTCTTTCTTTCTAATCAAAATTAAGATAATTTTGCACTGGACAATGGTGTAGGTATTGGTTGAAACTGATTCTCACATTACCAATCCTAGTCTGTTCCTAAAAGTTATTTTTACATTTAATTAATGTAATCACTTCATGTGGCTATTATGGAGTACTCTGTTATTAGCTGTATGACTATTAAGAAGCACTCTAATAATAGAGTCAAAAGAGGAAAATGTAACAATACACAACAGTTACAAATACAAAAACATTTACTAGTGTTGTTCATATACTCTGTGGACAGGCTTAATTTTCTTTATTATAGTATTTATTGAAGTGTTTATAAATAATGCTCAGATATATGCTTAGGTGTAAACTACAATGACTTTTAACCAATTTGGTGATTGTCGCAAGCAGAATAATTTTTTTAGGAAAAAAATTAGAATGCATGGTAGTCAAGAAGCACATATAAGACTAAAATTGTCATTCAGTATATTTATCATTGGAATTATCAGTCACCACTGCTAATTTAAATGTACTTTTTTTTTTATGTGTAGCTTAACAGAAATAAGGGTCCAAGCAAAAGGATAGCTAAAAAGCTAAGTCTAATTATTAGACAGTTACACAAAGGTGTGAATGGTATATACATGTACAGTGTATCACAAAAGTGAGTACACCCCTCACATTTCTGCAGATATTTAAGTATATCTTTTCATGGGACAACACTGACAAAATGACACTTTGACACAATGAAAAGTAGTCTGTGTGCAGCTTATATAACAGTGTAAATGTATTCTTCCCTCAAAATAACTCAATATACAGCCATTAATGTCTAAACCACCGGCAACAAAAGTGAGTACACCCCTAAGAGACTACACCTCTAAATGTCCAAATTGAGCACTGCTTGTCATTTTCCCTCCAAAATGTCATGTGATTTGTTAGTGTTACTAGGTCTCAGGTGTGCATAGGGAGCAGGTGTGTTCAAATTAGTAGTACAGCTCTCACACTTTCTCATACTGGTCACTGAAAGTTCCAACATGGCACCTCATGGCAAAGAACTCTCTGAGGATCTTAAAAGACGAATTGTTGCGCTACATGAAGATGGCCAAGGCTACAAGAAGATTGCCAACACCCTGAAACTGAGCTGCAGCACAGTGGCCAAGATCATCCAGCGTTTTAAAAGAGCAGGGTCCACTCAGAACAGACCTCGCGTTGGTCGTCCAAAGAAGCTGAGTGCACGTGCTCAGCGTCACAGCCAACTGCTGTCTTTGAAAGATAGGCGCAGGAGTGCTGTCAGCATTGCTGCAGAGATTGAAAAGGTGGGGGGTCAGCCTGTCAGTGCTCAGACCATACGCCGCACACTACATCAAATTGGTCTGCATGGCTGTCACCCCAGAAGGAAGCCTCTTCTGAAGTCTCTACACAAGAAAGCCCGCAAACAGTTTGCTGAAGACATGTCAACAAAGGACATGGATTACTGGAACCATGTCCTATGGTCTGATGAGACCAAGATTAATTTGTTTGGTTCAGATGGTCTCAAGCATGTGTGGCGGCAATCAGGTGAGGAGTACAAAGATAAGTGTGTCATGCCTACAGTCAAGCATGGTGGTGGGAATGCCATGGTCTGGGGCTGCATGAGTGCAGCAGGTGTTGGGGAGTTACATTTCATTGAGGGACACATGAACTCCAATATGTACTGTGAAATACTGAAGCAGAGCATGATCCCCTCCCTCCGGAAACTGGGTCGCAGGGCAGTGTTCCAGCATGATAATGACCCCAAACACACCTCTAAGACGACCACTGCTTTATTGAAGAGGCTAAGGGTAAAGGTGATGGACTGGCCAAGCATGTCTCCAGACCTAAACCCAATAGAACATCTTTGGGGCATCCTCAAGCGGAAGGTGGAGGAGCGCAAAGTCTCGAATATCCGCCAGCTCCGTGATGTCGTCATGGAGGAGTGGAAAAGCATTCCAGTGGCAACCTGTGAAGCTCTGGTAAACTCCATGCCCAGGAGAGTTAAGGCAGTTCTGGGAAATAATGGTGGCCACACAAAATATTGACACTTCAGGAACTTTCACTAAGGGGTGTACTCACTTTTGTTGCCGGTGGTTTAGACATTAATGGCTGTATATTGAGTTATTTTGAGGGAGGAATAAATTTACACTGTTATATAAGCTGCACACAGACTACTTTTCATTGTGTCAAAGTGTCATTTTGTCAGTGTTGTCCCATGAAAAGATATACTTAAATATCTGCAGAAATGTGAGAGGTGTACTCACTTTTGTGATACACTGTATTTCTCTTTAAATTAGGGTACAAAAAAATACATCATTGTTTACACATGGATGTATAAATTGCTGTTTGCTTCAGGTTGTGTATTTTTCAGTTTCACACCAGTATATAAACACTATACATGGACATGCTAAAGGTCAAAGGATAGCAGTAAATTGATCATGAAGTGGCGTTACCTGGGGGTGGCTTGGGAATGCCCATATCTGTAAAAGTTGTAGGTAGTTGGAGGTATTATTTTTTGAGTAAGGCTGACCACTGGCCAGTGTGCTCATGGCAAGGCGATGCGAATTAATGGAGTTTGAGTGATGTAAGATTGTGGGTACCAGATGGGTGGGACATTTAACATTCCTTAATCCAGTGTCACATGTACTGGGAATATGTCATAGAGGGACCAGAGATCCTGCACCTACAAATACCACTGACCTGTGGGTGGCTATCCAGATGGCATGGGTCAACACCCCTCCAGATATTTCTGTCGACTTGTGGAACCAATGCCTGCTGCACTTAGCCAGGCTAAATGGTTACCTAACATGATACTAGTTCCTGTACCAAGACTTTTGGCATGTCAGTGTATATTGCTATTTTACACCTGGGTGTAGATAATGTATAATGTAAATAATGCCATTTAAAAATACACAATCTGAAAATAATATAAAAAATTGTAAAATTATTTGTAATCTTGTGATATTTACACCTGGGTGTAAATAGTATACATTGCTGTTTACACTAGGGTGCAAATTGTACACTTTGCTGTTTACACCAGGGTGCAAATAGTACATTTACATAGTAAAGTAAATAGTATCTGCTGGTTGTATGCACCCGGGTGAAAATAGTATGTAATGCTGTTTTCACACCTGGGTGTAAATAGTATACATTGTTGCTCACACCAGGGTGCAAATAGCATCTGCCTAAAAAATATCGAGATATATAACGTATATCGCTGTTCAGCGAAAAAATATCGAGACATTATTTTTGATCCATATCGCCCAGCCCTAGACTGTAGTGACTCTATAGATGATGAAGTTCCTTTAGAACTGAGAGAATGAAGAGTGGATCATTGTTCTCTCTGCAGGTTGAATTATTGTGGTGTATCAGATGAAGGTTGTTCTGCTCTGGCTTCAGCTCTGAGATCAAACCCCTCACACCTGAGAGAACTTCATCTGTCTGATAATAATCTAGGAGATTCAGGAGTGAAGCGTCTCTCTGCTGTACTGGAGAATCCTCACTGTAAACTGGAGATACTGAGGTAAGATCATCTCTCTGAGAATCACACATGGTTTGATTAGTCTGGTGTGAAGAAGCGTTTATAGTTTACTGTTATATAAACTATTAATGTATCAGCAAAAACAGCAAAATGCCATGAAGATATTTTACCATGCTCAAATGATCATAAAAACCCAAAACATTCTAAAATGCAGGTCTGCAATTCTATCCCCAACACTTTATTTATGTGGCAAATGATGTTTACAATCACCATACCAAATTCTGATCTGGAGTTACTGAAGTTAAAGTAAAAGGAGGCCTCGATGGTCTCCAAAGCATTTTTGGCCAAAATCCCCCATCCATCCTCCCTTCAATATAGTGCAGTCGCCTGTCCCCTTTGCAGAAAAGCACTCCCAAGGTATGATGTTTCCATCCCCATGCTTCACGGTTGGGACGGTTGTACTTATTCTTCTTCTTCCTCCAAACACGGCGAGTGGAGTTGATACCAAAAAGCTCTATTTTGGTCTCATCTGACCACATAACCTTCTCCCATGCCTCCTCTGGATCATCCAGATGGTCACTGGCGAACTTTAAACGGCGGCGTAGTGTGTTACTAACGGTAATCTTTGAGACTGTGGTCCCAGCTCTCTTCAGGTCATTGACCAGGTCCTCCCGTGTGGTTCTGGGCTGATTCCTGACCTTTCTCAGGATCATCCTTACCCCACGAGGTGAGATCTTACATGGAGCAGCAGACCGAGGAAGATTGACAGTCATCTTGTGTTTCTTTCATTTTATAATACCTGCGCCAAGTGTTGTTGCCTTCTCACCAAGCTGCTTGCTATTGTCCTGTAGCCCATCCCAGCCTTGTGCAGGTCTACAATTTTGTCCCTGGTGTCCTTAGACAGCTCTTTGGTCTTGGCCATGGTGAAGAGGTTGGAGTGTGATTGATTGAGTGTGTGGACAGGTGTCTTTTATACAGGTTACGAGTTCAAACAGGTGCAATAAATACAGATAATGAGTGCAGAATAGGAGGAGCTTCTTAAAGAAAAACTAACAGGTCCGTACTTTATAACGTCATTATTCAATACTTTTGTGCTTTTTTGGCTCTAAAAACTTTCCCAGACTCTGTCAATGCACATGATATTTACCACTCCCCCCCCATCAGTCTGTGAAAAAGCTTCACTAAATCACTGCATCAAAACAAGTCAGAAACGACTCAAATTATTCATTGGGATCGAATCAGGGAGCTGTGCTCGTATCTACAGTAAATATTCATTAGTTTTGCTCAATCAGTTTCATTATGGTGTTATGTGTAAACAACCTAAATGGATCAGAGCGTCTGTTCCAGACATTCAGTCGTGGTTCAGGCCTTGAAAAACAGCTGTATAAACCAATCAGAGCTTCCGAATTCATTTCGTGCTGAATTTCATTTGTTCCTCTAATTCAAAGCAATATATGGTACTTTTTTTGGATTTCTTCAATGTGTGTCCTTTAAATGACCTGGCCATGAAAAGCTCTCTATTTATTGATTGTAGAGGTATAAGGGACAGTTTAGTTAATGAATTACCAGTTTCAGATTTTACCGCGAAAGCCAAGAGAATAAATTAACAAAATAAGACAATTTTGTTAGTCACAAGATGGGTAAAGAAAGGTAAATATGTATATACATATCCTGGAAATATTCTGGAAACATCCAAGATGGCCACCAAGAAAGAAAACATTTACAAAAAAGTGGATTAAATCCCTGATGTATCAACACACTGTAGATTTGGTCTTAATTTGAAGAAGAGAAGCTCAGGTAAGCAGCAGTTATGATTTTATGCTGCTGTGGTTTATCTGTGTTGTGCTGCTGTTTACTGTACGCATTCATTTTTCAATGACAGCAAAGTATCATTAAATATTGAATATTGATTTATTGTTATGCTAACTTATTTGAACCAAAACAGACATCAGAAATTTAATTTTGTCTGTTTAATATAAATATTGTCAATATTACTACAAATACATTCTTGTTATAATACAATGCATTGTTTTGTTGTAATATAACATAAAAAATAAGCTAAAATTATGTACAGTGCTAAAAAGTAGACATTTTAATCGCCTGCAAGGGATATGTTGACGATGTAAAACAGATATTAATTGTTAATTATCGGGCTCGAATACGGGCCAAGGGACATCCAAGGGGTTAAAGTAAACTTTAGTTGCTAGTAATATTTATCGATTTTGGGATAGTTGAAGCAAGTGTGTTCTAGACTCTAGGCACAATTCTTATAGCACCATTAGAACAGGGCATCTGTGTAGCCTCATGCTGGCATTTTTACAAAGTAGTAGCAGCTACTGGGTAACATTTTAGCTAATGCATGTCTAGTAAACATCAATGTGCACTAATGCGTTATTAGTTAACTAGCACATCAAAGTATTTTGTGTAAACAGAATCTGTTATGAACTTAAAGAAGCTCTGATGGTCCAGAACCAGCAATCTTTATCATCCTACATAATCACAATTAGAACACCAGTCCTTTTTAAAAATGTTCAAACATTATTTTTATTTTTTATTTTTTTTATTTTATTTATTATTATTTTTTTTTTTTAACCTTTAATTTAACCAGGTGAGTCATTAAGAACACATTCTTATTTACAATAACAGCCTGGCAAGTAGAAGAGTCTACTTGAGAAAGAGGGAAAACAACATTAACAAGGGGAAAAGAAGGAAAAAAAAAACGAAACAATAGTTATAATCATAGTAGTAAAACAATCAATTCATAGTAAAACAAGTAAAAATATTCCTAATGCTATTCTTAAATTTTGAGATCGGAACAAAGACCTGTAGTTTTAAAGTTTTCTGAAGTGTGTTCCAATCTCTAGCAGCAGATAACTGAAATGATGAAGAGCCAAAAGCAGTGTATGTTTTGGGGATGTTTAATTGAATGATGCTAGATGACCTGGTGTTATATGTAACAGGCACTGGCTGTAACAGGTTTTTTAGATAAGGTGGTGTTTGACCAAGGAGAGTTTTGTAGATGAGTGTAAACCAGTGTATACTGCGACGAACGTGTAAAGAAGGCCAATTAACCAAAGAGTAAAGAGAGCAATGATGAGTTCTGAAGTGAGCATTTGTAAGAAATCGGAGAGCTGAATAGTACAGGGCATCCAGCTTCTGAAGGGTGTTTTTGCTTGCCACTTGATAAACTATACTTCCTATGTTTGACTATGGAGATACAGTCATCTGAACAAGAGTGAGTTTAGCAGCACGAGTAAAGGAAGAACGATTTCTGTACAGGAAACCAAGTTTGGCTTTGACTTTTGATTGTAACTGAGTAATATGGTGCGAAAAGGACAATGAACTGTCTAACCAGATGCCTAAATATTTGTACTTTGTAACTTGTTCCAAGATGGCTCCTTCCCTGGTAGTAAACTTAAAAAAGGGTTCGGGTAACTTGCCCTTCCAGTCAAACCACATAATCTTTGTCTTAGAAATGTTTAATGACAATTTAAGGTTGGCAAAAGAATTTTGAATCTGGAGAAAGCTATCGTGGAGCAAGGACAGTACACAGTCAGGGGAAGAGCCGGAAGCATACAAAATTGTGTCATCTGCATATACATGTAAGTGAATAAGAGCATTTCCAGCAACAAGGGGAATATTATTAATGTATACAGAAAACAATGTAGGTCCTAATATTGACCCTTGAGGGACACCATTATAGTAACCCAACGAGGGAGAGAAAATACATTTTCTAATTTCACAATCTGTGACCTAAGAGAAAGATAATCTGTAAACCAGGCTAAGGAATGATCTGTGATCCCTATGTTGCCCAACCTTTTTATCAAGATGGTATGGTCAACTGAATCAAAGGCTTTGGCTAAGTCAATAAATATTGCAGCACAATATTGCTTAGCGTCCAGTGTGGATATAATATCATTTAAGACTTTTAAAACTGCAGTGACACACCCATAACCTGGTCGGAAACCAGACTGTACACCAGATAAAATTTTCTTTTCGTTAAGATAATCATGTAACTGCTTATTGACAAATTTTTCACAGACCTTAGAAATGCAAGGTAAGATAGAAATTGGTCTGTAGCAATTTGGATCAGCTTGATCTCCATTTTTAAAAAGAGGGCATACAATAGCTGTCTTCCAATCAGTTGGTATTTCCACGGTGCGTATGGATAAATTAAAAATATCTGTAATAGGAGCTGCTATTATTGGAGCTGCTAATTAAAAAAAAAATGGATCCAATTCATCCAATCCAGCTGGTTTTTTAGCATCGAGCATAAGTAATTCACTCAGAACATCTCTCTCAGCGATAGGCTTGAGCGAGAAACTGGGAGTGTAAGTATTGTGTGAAGTTAAAGCTACGGCCTGACTAGAAAGTACCTTTTGGCTGCAGGGTGAGGTAGAGATGTTATTAGGGCTGTCATTAGAAGTACTGCAAGTATGTCCAGACTCTATAAAGTGTTGATTAAAAATATCAGCCAACTTAGTTCTATCTGTAATTAAAATGTCATCAGATCTAAGTGCTAATGGAGCAGATGATCATTTATTTTCAAGAAGTTTTGCTGTCTTCCAAAACTGCTTAGGATCAGAATTACAGCGCTTAAATTGTTCGTTAAAATAATTAGCTTTATGTTATGTATGCACTGCTTGAGTAGCCTTATTCAGAATCTGACGAAAAATAACTTTATCTGAATGAGATCCTGATAAACGAGCTTTTCGCCAAGCGGCGTTCTTTTGTTTTAAGAGTATCCCTAAATCAGGTGAAAACCATGGGCTTACTCGTTTTTTTATGCGAAAGTTCTTGACAGGAGCATGCTTGTCATCAACAGTGCTAAAAAGGTGTCTGAAGGTACTCCATGCTTCATTTACAGTAGGAATTAGATTAATTCTATACCATTTCACCTCAGCCAAGTCATGTAAAAAAGCTTGATTGTTAAAATGTTTAAAATTTCTTTTTTTGCATGTTTTTACTGGCAATTTTAATACCTGGTTCTTACGTACACAAGCAATGAAACAATGGTCACTAAGATCATTACAAAAAAACACCTGAATGGTACATATGGGGGAAATTTGTAAGAACCACATCAATTAGAGTAGCCTTATCTGGAGAATTTGGAGCATATCTGGTAGGATGAGAGATAATCTGATAAAGATTCATAGAGTCAAACTGATGTATTACTTTGTCTGGAGGTTTAAGCATATCCCAGTTAAGATCCCCCAATAATACAAATTCAGATCTTATGTATGGTGCCAGTGCTTCGCTTAATGTGTACAAAGTACTTACAGCTGCTGACGGGGGACAATAGCACCCAGCCACTGTCAAAGAGAAATTGTCTGATAATTTAATATTTAGAACTAGTAGATCGAATTGTTTGGGGACCGACTTGGCTAGAGTGACTGAACAGTAAAGGTGATCTCTTACATAAATTGCCACCCCTAGACAACCTATCTAGCTGAAACAAATTATATCCAGAAAGGTTTACTTCAGGGTATGTTATAGCCTTTCGTAGCCATGTTTCAGTGACTACTAAGACATCAGGTTTTGAGCTTTCAATCCATACTTTAAGCTGGTCTATTTTAGGTAACAGACTTCTGGCGTTGACATGTAAAAATCCCAGATTTTTACAATCACAGAAGTCCTTAAACCCTAGATCACCTGGAGTTATGTTAGTGTTTGCACCAGAAATATTAGTAAAAGGACCAGGGTGGACATGAACGTTACCCGAGATCATAAGCAGTAGTACAATTAGTGCACGGCTGAGAGCAGAGAAGATTCTATGGTTTACTCTGATTTTGAGTTTTGTGTGTACATAGGCACCAACTGATAACAAGTTCATATTGTGGATTAGCCTTAAACTGCAACATGATAGAGGCAAGATAAAAGGAACATGTTTAATATTTAAACCAAGTCGGATAGACCTGGTAAACAGAAATGAATCCAGGTCTCTATTGTACAGAGAATTATTGCCTGTTGTACTGGTAGGCAGAAGAACACGGAAAGTAAAATCATCCCTA